>NC_139317.1:11090296-11667796 GCF_056507025.1 Lutjanus erythropterus
CGAGCAATGTAGGCCGTTGCTGTTCTATCGCTGGTAATTAACAAGCGGGAAGGGAGAGGTACATTGTTGCGTGTGCACAATACAAACAACCCTTGACGACAGCAAGACTAAAACACACACACACGTAAGAGTATATGTGTTTAAATGCACACACTCAGGCAGTCTTGCACCTCTTGCACCTTGTACTAGATTGAAAGAATGGAGCGCTTCTCTGCACTAAGCCCAGACTTGGTAGAAATCCTCTCACCTCTATACAATTCCTCAGTGGGGGCATATGCCATGAACAGAGCAGCTAAGACCAAACAGAAAACCAAAGACAGAATGGAGACAGCGGAGAGAGGAGGAGGAGAGGAGGAGGGGGGGGAGAAACAGAGAGCAGAGAAGAACAGAGAGGGAGGGTGAGTGCAGAGCAGAATGGAATAAATTGAAGCTGATCTGGTGCTCTGCATTCTGAGGAGGCTGGATTTGCATATCTGTGCAGCGGTGCAGAGGGAGAAATGTGTCGGTGCTGACAGCAAGCTGAATATCTTAAACCTCCGCTGACACCCCTGCAGGCACTCTCTCCTCACATACACTGATACACGGTGGAAGGTACACACTCACACGCACACACACACACACACACACACACACACACACACACACACACACACACACACACACACACACACACACACACACACACTTAAGGTCAGGAGATGGGAAGCTTTGTGTGTTGCTTTGTTCCTGCACAGTGATGTACAGTAGTCCTTGTTGTTTAGCAGTCAGCTCAAGTACAAGACTCATCTCTGGGGAAAGGACCCAGCGAGGCAGACCATTCTCTGCTGCCACTCAGCGACATGTAACTGTTCATATTTACGTACATATGTATGTCATATATATGTATACATACATATATATGTATATATATCCCATACTATCACAATACTTGGATGTCGATTCAATGTGCCATAAGAAAATAAATAAATACAATAAAATGAGAGTTTAGGCCAATATTAATAGACCCCTTGAAACTGAGATTGCTGTAGCTGGTCAGCGTGATGTATTGAAGCTGCAGATTGGCAGACTGAGTTAATGATGTAAAGTCAGGAGCTATTAGTTTGTTTCCTCAGAGCAAAGAAAATATATGCCTGAAAGTCTGAGTGCACACATGTCATTCTGTGTTTAGTATGTGAATTTAAATGGATCAGCTTGTTAAAATAAGATTACCACAATTGCAATGCTAATTTCCATTAGCATGTTAGTGGTAATTCCCATTATGTGTTATCATTGTGCTAACGCCTACGCATTAGTTATTCATATATATGTGTATGTATATGTATATATATATATATATATATATATATATATATATATATATATATATATATATATATGTATATATATATATATATATATATATATATATATATATATATATATATATATATATATATATATATATATATATGTATATATGTACACATCAGGAATCAGGAGAGAATTGTTTTTTTCTCGCGCTCCTAATATCTATAAAGGCCATGATTTGGTCAATGATTTAAGAACAGCCAATGATAATAAAATAAACAGAAAGTGAAGCAAATATTTTTCACGTGAGTAGTTCACAACCAAAGTTCATGCAAAGATGCAAATAGACTGGTGACAGGAGTATGCAAAATTTTGAGTTGAAAATACTAAACTTGAGTTGAAAATTTTTGTATTGATGGGGTTTTTCCGAGCGTTGTGTGTGGCGGACTGTGTGGAGTGGAGGGACAGAGCTGACAGACAGCTGCTGAGAACTGAGGAGCTCTGGAGAAAAGAGCCGGAGGCAGACTGGAGATTCTGGAGGAATAAACACCAGAGTTGCACTGGATACTAGTCTGATGCGGATGTTTGCCATTTGGTGAGAAAAGAGTTAAGGGTTTGTTTTTCAAACTTTTGGGATTAAAAACTTGAATCCATGTGTAGCAAGGAGGCTTTGGTGATTTTCTTAATTTAAAACAAAAAACAAACACAAAAACATGATTCAAATGTTGAATAAAGTTTCATTTTTGGGGCTCAGCACTCTGTTGAAACTACAATAATTAAGACACCAGTGGAAGGTACAGAGTTGACTTTTAGAGAATTTCTCTGTTAAAGGTTTAATAGTCTGACATTTTGGAAAATATGCTCTCTTGCAGAGAGTTAGACGAGACGATCGATATACTATCTTGTAGTATCGATACTACATTTATGTCTGTGCACGAAATGTATCGCTAATGCCGGTTAGCTTAGCTTAGCATAAAATTAAGACACCTTTTTCACGGCCACCATTTTGACGTGAAATGAGTTCTGTTCCATTCAGGTCAAATGTAGTCAGAGTGCTTCTATCGTGCATGTTGGCTCACTGGAAAGGTCTGCTACACTAAATGGAATGGGACCTTAACTGGTATCATCGGTAACACCTGTGTTTACCCTACAATTTCATACTGATATATCTGCAGTGAAAAGGGTCTGTTGGTGTGAATACTGCCAGCCTGGCTCTGCCCAAAGGTAACACAGTCTAAATATTGGCATCTCTAAAGCTCACTAACTAACTCGTTATATTTTGTTTATTCTGTACATATAATTAAAATTGGTTACAACAAGGTTACATACTATTTTGTATTATACTTTCTTGTCAGTAACTTTCTGGGGTACACACAGGTTTCACATCTCTGTTTTTGTGCAGATTAAACGAACAAGGTATAAAGGTGTTAACTGGTGAGCTGTAGAGGTGCTGGCAGGCAGATTTTTTTACCTTTAGACAGAGTGAGGCAGGTTTCTCGCTGCCGGTGTTTATGCTAAGCTAAGTTAATCGGCCTCTGTGGCATTGATCTTTTTATCTGACTCGAATGAGCAAATTTCCCAAAATGTTAAAACATTCCTCTACAATAAGCTGCATTTTTGGGCTCGGCACACTGCGTAAATAATATACTACAATGAAGTTGCCAGTGGAAACTTGGCATTCAGGGAGTTCCTCTGTAGACAGTGTAAAATAATGGTGGATCACTATGAATCCAACAAAATATGGCTTCATTTATGGATCTCCGATTTCTTTCCTGACTGATTGTGATTTATCAAAGAACAACAGCAACAAGCAGAGAAGCAACTGAGCACAGAGAACCAGAAAATAGATTCTCATTATTGATTGTGCAGCACTCTCTGAAAAAATAACAGATGTTAATGCACCTTGCTAAATTATTTAGCAAGCACTGATACTGGAATAGTTTTTTTGGAACATGCAGAAAGTACCCAGGCTCTGCAATTGACTTTTTGGTGTATTTCAATGACTGTTTTTTTCCGCAGGGTGCTTCCATAGAATTATTTGACATCTACACAAAGCTAGCATGGGGTCTTTGCAGTGTGCTTCATGTCTTTCAAATATTTAAGACCCTCAGTGGAGGAGTAGAACAAAACCACTGCCTCGCATGTCTTAGACGAGACATGTGATGTGGATGAATTCTTCTTTTTGACAGTCAAAGCCAAAGACGCTGCACTTTGCCAGACTATCTTCATGCTGTTTATCAGAAAAGCCCGGAGGGGGATTTAATTTGGCAAGTTGTGTTCTCGCGCTGGAATCAACAAGAATCGGGGAGGGAGGGGGGGCGACACATTTTATTTGCCTGACATTGTCTAATAGCCACCATCATTTCTGATTAATCTTACACTGCTTCGAGGATTTATCTATCTGCGTGCTCCATGTGGTGCTGTACAGCTCAATAGGGAGAGAAGAGCACAAACACTGCCAGGGTTAGTGCCTCCACTCCCACTGCACATAATTCTTACTACTTTGGATGAAAGCCTGCGCCAAATGGTGTGTGTACGTGTGTGTGTGTTTCTGTGTGGGTGAGAGCAGCAGTTCTGACAAAAATAATAACAGCTGGGCCTTTAAAAGTGACCAACCGTGTTTTTCATAGTTTTTCTGCTAATGCTGTAGCACAGAGTTTGTTCTCACTTTCAGGTTCTTGCTGAGGTGCTTGAGTGCCCATGGCTAACATTATGACCAGCAAATATCAGAGGAATCTCTTGGGTCTGGTTAAGTAGCTCATTAAGCTCAAGGTTAAGTTAGCTCAAGGTTATGTTTGGGTCTCTACAGGCCGGCTGTCTGCAGAGTGAGAGGAAGAAAAATGCTGATGGGCCTGTCAAATGTCAGAATGGATCCTGTCTGCTGTTGGGTGAGAAATAGTGAGGGAAGAATGTGAATTTGTGAGAAATACTTCACGTATGACAAAGTGTATGTAGTTTTTTACTGTGCGTGTGATAGGGATGTCAGGTTCACTTAATTTTGTTCTCAACAGCCCGACACCCAACTGGTAACTATTTTTAAGAAAGAAATGCAAAATGAAGTGAAATACAAGAGGCGCCTATTGTCCTACTGCCTCCACTCCGCTAGTTAGCTTCTCTGCGAGGTTGTCTGACGTGTGTTGGACAGAGTGAGACAACCTACAGAGGACGGAGAGGCTCTTGGGTGAGGGACACACTGGACTGTATCTACCATTCAGCGATGATGAAGTTGTTCTGATTAGGGGTGGGGAAAAAATGATTCGCAATTCTCTCAAAAGATCGCGAATCGCTGCAGAAAAGTAAATAAGGAAATTAAAAACCTGACTCTCGACATTATGATCACCTGTAATAATTTTAACCAGGCGGTATGTTTCTCATGGCTGAAGCAGTTTGGTTGGTTTACGTTCTAAATTTGGCTACTGGAAGAGTTTTGGTGAGGATGGCTGAGGGTGAGCAACTGCAGTCAGACACAATCCGACCAGCACCTCCTGACTTAAAAGCTGATGTATGAAAGCTTTTTGGCTTCTGCGCAGTTGAAGGGAAAAAGGAGCTGGACAACAGTCACACTGTATGCAAGTCGTGTCTAAACTAATTATGAAATAATAACAAAAACGTGATGTTGTAAAAGTAACACATAGTCACACAAGGGGGAAAAAATAAGTCACGTATGGAAAGAAAAATTTTTGTTGCATAAAGATGCATCGATAATCACCCTCTGAATCAGAATCGGAAAGTACCAAGAGATTCTCAGCCTTAGTTGTGATGTAGCTTTTGTTTGTGAGAGCTGTCCAGCAGTTTGTGGTCAGAGGTCGCGTTAACTTGACTTTTATCCCATACATCTTCTCCTCACAGTGCTTTTCACTGTGTTAAGTCACAGTTGACTCAAGGTATTGATCTAGCTCTTTGAATCCCTAACCCTCTACCGCTCTGATTTGCGGTTGGGTTGGTTTCTGGTTTTACTGGTCCGGTCCAGTGTAGGAGCATAAACTGGTCTAATTTTATGCTACCAACTGAACCCACATTTGACGTGGTGAGACATTCTGATGAGTTAGTTGGTCCCTGTGACACGATCTCTTCAATGCAGTTTGCAACATTTGCATTTTGGAACACAAAACAGCAAATGTAAACTAGTTCCAGCACTAGTAGCCTGATGGGAAATGTGGGCGGTCTCTGCAGCACAATCTCAACACTTCCTTAGTGTGAAACATTTTCAGGAACATTTTGTGGTAAACTTACTGACTTGCAAACAGGCTTTAATTTAGGGGTGTCATCGTGAGCCACTTGGGAGCGGCTGAGTCACACGCCACACTTAGTGGTAAAATTCGGTAGTAGCGGTCTACCCTGGTGTTTGGCTTAATATCACTGGCTTGAAAATTCAGCCCAGCCCTAATTGCGCAGCATATCGGTCTAAATTATTTGGCACTTCAATTGACCACAACTGCTACTAAACTGAAGAGTAGCTTTATATGATGTACATTTGACTTTGCTGTCTTCCTGGGAGAAATTTTCCTCAGGCTGCTAGTATCGTTATTCTTTTTTTTATGATTCCCAATTCACTTTTATTTTATATATATAGATAACTTAGGTTTAGTGTGTTAGCTTGAAGCTAACACATAATAGTAACTACTGTAAACATGCTAACAAAAATCAGCACGATGATCTAAGTAATATTATCTTAACAAACTGATCCATTTTACTTCACATGCTTAACATAAAATGATATCCATGCTTAAGACTTTCAGACATGTATTCCTTTTGCTCTGTGAAAACAAGCTAACAGCTGCTAACATAATGCTAACTTAATCTGGCTTTAACACTTCACATGAAAGACCAACAGCAACCTCAACCGGTCAAAACTGCGACTCAAAATTTCAAATGGGTTTAAAAATAATGCCAGAGGCTCTATTAATTTTGGCCAGACACCTTATTATATTTATCATTCTATTGTGGCACAAGCTTGCTGAGCAGGAACGGCTAAACTTATCAGTTTAATTCAGAAAGTATTTTATTTAACAGCTTTATGTGCAGTATAGCAATGATGCTACTGAAGTAAAACACAAAAATGTGGGATGTGCATTGTTTTTGAAATTATGACGGATGATATAGTCTCTAGAAGTGTATGATTCATCTTTTTCCCATGATCTAGTGATTAAAAAAAGCAAACAATAATTGCACTACAGAACTGCAATATATATTGAATTGGCACCCAAGTATCATTAGTCATCAGTATTGAATCAGCCTGTGAAAGTGTATCTAGCCTGAGTAGTTAGCAAAGCTGTTAGTGGAGAGTGTGTGTGTATGCATATAAAAAATATTCTTGGTGTTTAACCGTTGACATCCCTAGTTTGTGAGTATGTTGGGGAGGAGATGAGTGGAAGCAAAGGAAGCAGTGAACACAGTGGACACGCTCCTCGGCATGCCGGAGGCAGGATGACATTGATCCGGCAGACCTCTCTCCATCAGTCTCCCTGACAGAGGTAACTAGATTGTTCATAAAAATGGAAATTGAGCCATGTTATTCTCATGCGCACAGGCAGACACTCACAGGCGCACAGATGAATCCATCCAAAAGTAAATGGGTGCGCACGGATAAGGTGGGCAGCTCGACATAGAAGCTTGTGCATACATACGATTCATTAATACTACGGCTTACGACAACTACCGACAATTCAGGGAAACCTATAGCGCTATTTGAGCATAAATGACCATATACAAACATTTCCTCCACCAGTGCAACCCTCTGTTGTTCAGGCAAAGAAACACTTCAAACAGATGCAGAGCAAATAAACAGAGGCAGCTGGGGGGAAGGGGACGCAGGGTGAAGGAAGTAAAGCCCTTTCCTGATTAACAGTTTGCTGTCACGTGCGTTATGATAATACTCAAAGAGACTAACATTTCAATAGAGCATGGGTGGCTGTGGAGGTGGGTGGGGTTGATAATTACGGCAAATATGTCACAACACACAATTAGCTCTCTTATATGCATCGTTTGTTAGCTTAGGAGTGTTCTGTGTCACACGCTAATTACCCACAACCACTGTAGGCATGTGACAAATGCTCGCTGCACAGACATCGTGTGTGCTGAAGCCCTGTCATCATTATTTCAAAAGCTGTGGCAGGCATGGGTTATATGTTCATGTTTATTTTATCGGAAAGTTGTGGCAAATGATGATTTTCTTGCAGAAATCATCAGAACATTTGTGGATATTTTCAATGCCTCTGCTCCTTTTTTTTTTTTTTTACTGTTTCATCAATGTGGACAAACTTGGAAATCATCATCTCTAAAAATAGCTTGATACTTAATCAATTTAGCTCACCCACTGTTTGTCTCCTTCAGCAATGAAGCAGGCTTAGCTGTGCAGCAGCAGATGCTATTGATTTTTTTTTTTTTGAAGAGTGGGGGCGGGGAAGCACAGAGGAGGTACGGCTAATGATGGAAATTTTCAGAATGACTCCATGCTTTTACAGGGAGCTGTGTTAATGGTGGCCTCAGTCTGATGAATCTGACACGGTGTAACCTTCAGAGAGGGAGAAGAGGCATTGAGACAGCGTTTCAGGCAGCATCAGCAGTGACGGGTTGGATATACAAGCAGGGTTATAATTGGTGCTGGATATTCCAATCTTGTCTGTGTCTAAGCCGAGCGTGACAGGGGCACTGATATTTACTTCACAGTGCTAATAGGATGCACTGTTGTCTCTGTTTGTGTAAATATTGATGTAGTTTGTGACAAGGGAAAGGCATACAAAAGATTAGCCAAAATTCATGAGGGCTGCATGTGTTTTACAAAAAAAAAAATATTTTTTCTTTGGAAATGTCATATTTTTTCCCATTCAGGTAGGAGAAAAGAAGAAAATCCCAAAGACCCTTTAACAGCTACTGATGATATTATAGAAAAACACAGACAAGGTGATGTAATTTGATATTTTGGCACAGATAAATTAATGTCAGAGTCAAAACATTTTGAGAAAATAGAAGTAAATATACAAAAAGACAAATTATTCTGTCTAGACCCACCATTTCGCTTCAAAGCTCAACAATTAAAACCAGACAAAACAGCGGCCTCAACAGACACTGATGCAGGACAAAGCAGCCAGAAATGTGCTGACTAGTAGGTGTGTCTGCATCATAAAAACGTCACATTTGTGATTTAGTTGGCTGAATCTTAATGCCTATCTAAATACGATTCAAGTTCAAGTCTGCCGCAAAATTACTACTTCTGCTGGACCACACTGAGAGTGATTTTCTAGCAATGAAGAGTGTCCAAGGAAAGACTTTTACCCACATTAGCAGCGTGGCTCTAATCCAACACTTAACACATAATAAATTAAACAACTAATAGACATCTATGGGAGGAACTGGCATGAAATTTGCTATAAACATTTATATAAGTAAGTAAGTTTATTTATATAGCACCTTTCAAGAGCAGACCTTTTAAAGTACTTCACAATAAGAGTCCCCCCCCTCCAAGACTGTTTGTGTGAACAAGTCCCATCCACCTGTGTGGTGTGCATGACTGTAGGTATGTGCAGCTGGGAGAAGTTTTAAGAGGAGGCTGTAGTGGATGAGTCAAACAGCCCCAATACTACTTAGTTAGCTTTAGGAAAAGATCATGGTTTGGGTAAAAATAGACCCTTTGACAACTAGAGCTGCCACGATTAGTCGACTAATTGGTCAGTCAGTCAAAAGAAAATTAGTTTTTTGATAAGTGATAAATCGTGTCAAACATTTGCTGGTTCCAGCTTCTTAAATGTAAGCATTTGCTGTTTTTTTTTTTGGTCATTTAAGATAGTAAATGAAGAGTCTTTGGGTTTTGAACTGTTGGTTAGACAAAAGAAGCAATTTGAAGACGCCACTTTGGTCTCTTGGAGGTTGTTTTGTTGTTACAAGCATTTTATACACTATTTTATTGTATTGTTTTATTTCATTTTATTTTTATAGACTATTTTGCACTTTAATATTACTGTAACATTGTTTTATTACTTATTGCCTGTTTTATTTGTGTATTTTTTATGATGAGGCCAATAAAACTCTTTGAATTTGACCATAAAGAATTAGTCAGTTAAGCAGCAGATTAATCAATAACGAAAGTGATTGATAGTTGCAGCCCCGTTCACAATATAAACAAGAAAAGGCTTTCTGACAACCACAAGGACACGTTGAGACAATGAGTATTAGCCAATCACAGCACAGTATGGCGGGGCTAAGTGGAACAGTTTTGCGGAAAAAACAACACTGATCCCATCAGCCTTAGATACGGCTTAATATTACTGAGTTCCTACGGTAACCATTAATCCATCCATCAATGCTCTTACTAGCAGTCCAGCTGAGACCGACAGAGTAAGATGTACTTTGTGTTTCTTTAATAATAAAGGAAGTAAGAGCCGAGCTACAGTAGCTCTAGTTAGCTCTCAACAAGTGAAAGGAAATTACTTCTAAGAGCGTGCTTACATTATCTACTGAGTCATACATCGTGACTATGACTGCAAACCACACCACAGGGATGCTGCACTCCAGTTTCCTTTTTACCAGATAAGCACTGCATAAAATGGCATCAGCGTCGACATTAGTGCCCCTGTATATTTTGAAAATAGCTGAACTTTGCTGTAGTTACAGTACAAAAATAGAACAGTGAAAATGCAAAGCAATACTTATCTGCCAGCTGTAATATATAACACATTTAAGCTTGATTTTTTACTGAATTTCATCTTAAAATTTCCAATCAATTGTCTATGCTGGAATATTTTTTAATATTTAGACAGAACTTGTTAAATATCTTCTCAAGTAAAAATTAAGTTTTTAAAAATGCAGGACATCATCAACTATTTCCAACTTAAAAGCAAAACATTAAACATCTTGTCAATCTTAAATTTCGTTTATTCACAAGTCGTTAAAATGGATCTGCTTCTCTGTTGTAAACAATACAGCCGGATAGAGGTGATTACTATCAACTGTATCTCTGATGAAGGTTAAGTGTCCTTAATCTATACAGTGTTGTGGGGCTCAGTGGAAAAAAAAAGGAGAGAAAGGAGCTATCAGCAGGGTTTTAGCCCACAGATCTGCATGTAAAGTGGGTCAGCTATGCTCCTGGAGAGCTTAACAAGCTGCTGGAGGAATAAGCCAGCACACTTGATAATTAGCAAGAAGAGGAAGGCATGTTTGAGGGAAGGGGTGGGGGTGGGGGGGGTTCAGGAAGAGGTGGAGTACAGATGAGAGAATGTGTGGGTGTGAGGCTGGACCAGCACGATTCAGCCAGATATATTTCATGTATTTTTCCTCTGCCACTGTGCTAATGTGCTTTATGTTTCACCCTCCCTTTAATTGTTTCATGCCTCTTTTTTTGGGGGGTTGTATTTGTGGCTTAATGTTCTATTTGACACTTCCCTGTAAGACTATTAATTCTGTTGCTTGCACAAACTTACAGTCTTTGAAACAAGAGTTCCAAAAGGGTTCTCTATGAGGGGCTGATGTTCTACCCCCAACCATGCTTCTGAAGAATCCTCTTTTTGAGGAAAGGCTTTTACCCTCGTAATATAAAAAGGTTCTCAGTAGAGTCACCCGAATGTGTTCTAGATAAAGCATTTGAAACATAAAAAGGTTCTGAGAAGAGCCCCCTGGGTGGTTTCTAGATAAAACTCTTGGAATACACAAAAAGGTTCTCGGTAGAACCTCCTGAGTGTGGTCTAGCAAAAAAACCTTTGTAAAATAAAAAGGTTCTTGGTAGGGTCCCCTGAATGTGTTCTACATAAAACTTTTGGGATATAAAAAGATTCCCTGAAGAGCCCCCTGGGTGGTTTCTAGATAAAACCCTTGGAATATAAAGAAAGATTCTTGGTAGAACCCCCTGAGTGTGTTCATACAAAACTGCTGGAATATAAAAGGGTTCTCACTCGAACCCCTAGGTGGGTTCTAGATAAAACCCCTGGAATATATATATAAAAATGTTCTCAGTAGAACCTCCTGAGTATAACCTAAAACAAATCTTGTAAAATAAAAAGGTTCTTGGTGGGGGCCTCTGAATGTGTTCTAGATAAAACATCTGAAATATAAAAAGGTTCCTGGCAGAACACCCCGAGTGTGTTCTTGATAAAACCTTTGGAATATAAAAAGGTTCTTGGCAGAACACTGAGTGTATTCTTGATAAAACCCATGGAATTTAAAAAGGCTCTCCGTAGAACACGCTGAGTGGGTTCTTGTTACTATGCTTAGAGGGTGAAAAGATTCTGATGTTATCCCTGAAGAGGTTTCTGGGTGGAAGGGTTCTCTGTAGATCCTCTCACAGGGGGTTCTGGGTGAAACCTCTCACAGATGGTTCGAGGTATATCCACTGAACCATCTGAAAGGGTTCCAAGTGGAACCTATAAAAGTTTCTAATTGGAGTTAGCATCTTTATTTCTATGAGTGTCTTGTCTCTTCATGAGTCAATGGCCTAGTTCACACAGCAGGTCTTAATGCTCAATTCCGATTTTTTACACAGATCCGATTTTTTTGTTTGGCGGTTCACATTAGTTTTTAAATGTGACCTATATCTGACCTACATTGATTCCCGTGTGAACAGTCCACGGCCTTGAACAGACCCGCATGCGCAGAAGAACAATAACAAAGACGTCACGCGTAGCGCACTGTTTACAGTGTTGTGCCGAGAACACTGAACACAACTGAAATTAACCATGGATACCGTTACAGCATGCGTTACAACCACAAATGAAGTTAGCCTTTACTACGGGTTAATTTTCAAGTATTTGTGCAGTGGAAGCCGGCGACGGTATGAGCAAATGGTAACGAGAAGAAGGATGAGGAGAAAGAGAGCCAAATGTTTAGCCATGGCTCTTTGTGGAGCACTTGCTGTTACATCTGCACAGAGGTGTTTGTGGATGCGGAATCGAAGTCAGGAGTGGTGGGATCAGGACGTGAATGGCCGCTTCACAGAAACGGAGTTTCTCCAAAACTTTAGGATGTCGAAGGCCACCTTCAGTTACATCTGTCAGCGCCTCTCCACCAGACTCGAGCGGCAAGACACCCATATGAGGCGACCCATCCCCCTGACAAAACGAGTCGGAGTTGCGCTGTACTGGCTAGCAACAGGCAGTTGTTACCGCACACTGGCCAACCTCTTCGGCATTGCGAAGTCCACTGTCTGTGGCATCATCCACGACTTCTGCCAGGCCGTTTGCCAAATCCTAATGCCAGAGTACATTCAATTACCTCAGGGTGATAATCTCCGGGAGATAATTGACGGGTTCCGCCAAAGATGGGGTTTCCCACAGTGCGCCGGAGCAATAGATGGGAGTCATATCCCCATCATTGCTCCTGAGGAAAATCCCTGCGACTATTACAATCGTAAAGGCTGGCACTCAGTCATTCTACAGGGGATTGTGGACCACAACTTCTGGTAAGCACTTTATGAAAGAACCTCTCTTTTATATCTTTTAGTTAATTGTGGTATCATCGTGCACTAGTGCTTTAAAGATGAGTAAACGATTAGCATTTATCTACATAACTGTTTGCATGGTATTGAAATACTCAATCCATGTCCCATTAATAGTTTCACCAACATCTACACGGGGTGGCCTGGGAGTGTCCACGATGCCAGGGTCCTCAAGAATTCCCACATCTACGCACTGGCAGAGAGAGGGGAGCTTTTTCCACCAGTGAGTTTTTTTTTCTGTCACAGACCCCCTCCCCTGTATTTGGAGACAGAGCATATATGTCATTTTAACATTGCAGTTAGTTACAATATTAGTTAGGGGAAAGAAAATGGGTAGACTTACACATAATTTACACATAATTTATCTTGTAAATAAATTTAACTGATGTAATATATTTCCATCATATCAGGACACTGAGGAGATCAATGGTATCCAAATACCAATTATGCTGCTTGGTGACCCTGCGTACCCCCTGAAAACCTGGCTGATTAAAGGATACACTGACACAAACACCCTGACAGAGGCGCAACGCTACTTCAATGAACGACACAGCAGGGCCAGGATGACAGTGGAGTGTGGGTTTGGCCGACTAAAGGGGAGGTGGAGGTGCCTAGGGAAGCGTCTGGATGTGGACATCTCCACCATCCCCACCATCGTCAGTGCATGCTGCACTCTCCACAACATGTGTGAGAAGCGCGGTGAGGCCTATGAGGAACCTGGTCAAGCTGTTCAGGATGAGAGAGGAGCAGAAGGAGGTCTTGCACAAGATGTTCAGCCAGAGAGAGTCAGGGAGGCACTGAAAGAGTTCTTTTATAGCCAGCGTTTAGGTGTATAAAAATCTAAGTTTGGCTCTTGCTCCCTTTATTTTGCCCCACTATGGAATTTGACAAGCTCATGTTTATTATTCTTCTGTTTTGAAAGAGCTGTTTAGAGCTCCACAGTGTGAGTAGTGAGTACAGTACTTAACTCACATTTGACCCTTAGAAATAGATATGTGAAAATTTGGAAACATAATGAGAGCTATTACCACATGGCTTCTAGTTCAATAACAAAAGCTTTATTTGACACTGTTGAACATGAAAACACTGAACAAAGTTTTCAATAAAAATAATAAAGTGCCAGTTCTGTGTAACAAAGTATGTACATTTTCATCTCATGTTCATGCTGCGCTTTTTGCATCTTTAAGTGAAAATCGGTGTCATCTTGGTGGAGGGCATTGCTAATCTTCTCAGCAAATACTTCAAGGGTTGCTTCCATTTTTGATTTTCTTTTTCTGCTCCTAGCAGATGCAGCTGTAAAAAGGAGAACAAGTGTTTGGTAGAAACTATTGTAGCATAATTCTAAACATAAATTGCTAGGCTACCAGCAGAGGTTAGAGATAAGTAGAAAGAGAAAGGGATGCAGTACAGTACAATAATGAGAATACAGAAGTGTACAAAACAGTAATGGGTGAATTGGTTAAAGCTCGTCTCCAGACATATAAGATGTATATAAACACTATTCTCGTTAAATTCATTGAAATTGCATATCCTTCTCCCTCAACCCCCCCCCCATTAAAATCAGATTTTCAGTGAACAAAAGATGTCCACTTTCAGCAGATGCAGATAAAAACAGAATGCACATACATAATTCTGTATAGTGATGCTCAAATATTCAAGTGTAGGACACATTTTTGACTGAAGGGGAACTTAAAGCATCCAGCTAAGCAATCAACAGTTAACTTGTGATTCAACAAAAAGTCTGATCAAAACAAATAACGTTTTGGATTCCTTACTTCCACAGGACTTGTTAAGTGTTGTGTTGTCTGTACTAGGTGCAGATGAGGAGCTTTCTTCAGCTGGAGAAGATGTACTTTGGAGTGACTCAGGGGTCCTTGCAGGTCGCAGTGATTCAGGGGTCGTAGGTGGGAGTGACTCAGGGATCGAATCACCTGGCACAAACAATGACAATTAAATGCTATAATGCTATTATAACATAAAACATAGCTAAACAGTGCTTGCTACTGTGATCAGCAGGATGTCTCTGACTGACAATGAACGCAATGTTATATGTGCTACAAACAGCTGAGAGGCAGCTACCTAGCCAACGTTAGCTAACGTTTGTTAACTTACCTGTTTCGCCGTCATCGTGGCTGCTAGCTGGACTAGCTGTGCTCCGCGGAGTTTCAGACTTGTCTTCTTCGCCTTCGACAGCGCTGTCAAGCAGCACTACCGGCTGAGTGCTCGGTTTGTCGCCAAAAATGAGGTCGAGCTCGTTGTAAAATGGGCAGATGATCCGGCCACGGCCACTTCTTTTATTTGAATCTCTAGCTTCTTTGTACTTTGCTTTGAGGCTCTTCGCCTTTCTCTGACATTGCAGCCAGGTCCTCCTGTAACCGCGCTCAGCCATCTGTTTGGATATGCGTTCATAAACCGACCGATTCCTATACGACCCCACAAGCTTCGCTTGTATGGAGGTATCACCCCAAATACTGATAAAGTCCAAGACCTCACTGTCCCGCCACTGTACACCTCCATCGTTGTTGTCGTCCATCTTTACTCTGAAGTTGTCGCTAAGGAACCGCCGCACAATTGTGACGATTGTCGCTCAGTCGCTCTAGAGTGACGTAAAAGTCGCATTAAACGCGACATGACTGTTCAGACGGCGGGTGCGTTGCAAAATATCAGACACGTATCCGATATAGTACCACCTCTGAAAGCGACCCAGGTCAGATTTAAAAAAATCGGATTTCAAGTGACTTGAGCTGTTCACACGCTCATGAAAAAATCAGACCTGGGTCGTATGTAGGCAAAAAGATCGGATTTGGGTCGCATTTCACTGCTGTGTGAACTAGGCCAATAAAATTTTGTTTCCACCTTCTGTGACGGTTCAGTTTTTGGCTTCGGTGACGTCTATTTTTAACTTTTAATCAGGGAGTTCTAAAACTCACATTTCCGACACGTCTTCGTGGATTCCTGTTCCGTCTGTTGTAGGTGCACCGAGTGGTGAATGTGCTATTGTTTCTCATTTGTTTTGAAATAATTAGGCCATGAAATGAAGGTGGAAGATTTCACAGAAGCAAAGTGTTTCTCGCTGATTTTGACCTTTTCAAGCAGCACGGCTGTTTGATGGTGCAGTCGGAGCAGCGCAGAAGGAAAATGGTTTGAGAGGCAAATCTTTTTCATGTTTGCTATGGTAATTCTTCTTTTATTCCCTAAACTGAGGTCTATCCCTTCATCTAAATTGGTTGTTTTTTCTGCCTCATTTTTGGCGTGCAGTCAAAGAATGCTAACAATAGAGGACATACTTCTGGTTTGAAAACAAGATCCAAGACTTTAATTAAGATGAATGATTATAATTAGAGTTTATTTCAGGTTATGCAATGATGACTGGATGCTAGCGGCAAAAATTAAACCACAATAAAGAGAAAACAAACAGTAATATTAAGATCGTTGTCGGGGGAGTTTTAGTGATAACCTGTCCAAACCCTTTAGCAAAACACTTGTGCTAATACACTCTTAGAAACAGGGCTTCTAAAATGGTTCTTCCTGAAGTTCTGAGGTTCTACCAAGAAGCATTTGCTTCCGAAGAACCCTTCTTTGAAAAAAGGGTTCGTCAAGAGTTCTTTGAAAGACTGCAGGTTCCGTTATGAACCCTGTTTATCCAAAGAACCCTTTACAGAAGAAAATAGTTCTTCAAGGATTGTTGAAATCCTGGGTGTGTTCTAGATAAAACCCTTGGAATATAAAAGTGGTCTCAGTAGAATTCTCTGGGTGTGTTCTAGATAAAACTCTTGGAATATAAAAGTGGTCTCAGTAGAATCCTCTGGGTGGGTTCTAGATAAAACTGCTGACAAAGGTTCTCTATAAAACCCACCAAGTGTGTTCTAGACAAAACTGTTGGAATATAAAAGGTTTCTTGGTAGAAACTTCTTGGTCCAAGATAAAATTCTTGGAATATTAAAAGGTTCCTGGTACAACCAACTGAGTGTGTTCTTGATAAAATCCTTAGGACATGAAATGGTTCTCAGAAGAATCTCCTGGATTGGTTCTTGATAAACCCTTTGAAAGATAAAAAGGTTCTCAGTAGAATCCCCTGAGTGTGTCCTAGAAAAAAGTCTCGGAATATACAATGGTTCTCAGTAGAATCTCCTGAGTGTGTTCTTGATAAAATCCTTAGGACATGAAATGGTTCTCAGAAGAATCTCCTGGATTGGTTCTTGATAAACCCTTTGAAAGATAAAAAGGTTCTCAGTAGAATCCCCTGAGTGTGTCCTAGAAAAAAGTCTCGGAATATAAAAGCATTCTCAGTAGAATCCTCTAGGTAGGTTCTAGATAAAACACTTGGAATATTGAAGGGTTCTTGGTAGAACCTTCTTGGCGAATTGTAGATAAAATTCTTGAAATATTGAAAGGTTCCTGGTATATCCCACCGGATAAAACACTTGGAATATAGAGAGGTTCCCAGTAGAACCTCCTGAGTGTGTTCTAGGTAAAATCCTTGGAATATAAAAAAGTTCTCAGTAGAACTCCCTGGACTGGTTCTTGATAAAACCTTGCAAACATAAAAGGGATCTTAGAAGGACCCCTAGGGTGGGTTCTTGTTAGCAACGTTAGAAGATGGAACAGTACTGGATAGAACCATCACACCATAGAAGGATTCTCTGTAGAACCACTCATATGAGATTCTGGGTGAAACCTTTCACATGTGGCTCTAGGTATAACCCTTTATGTTGGGTTCTAGGTAGAACATTCTGAAAGGGTTCAAAGGTTCAACCAGGAACCAAAAAGGGTTCTCCTGTGGGGACAAACAGAAGAACCCTTTATGGTTCTAGTTAGCACATTTATTTCTGAGAGTGTATAATTATTGCTCATTTAAAGTCGCTGACAGAATTAAAAATGTCTCATAAAGGTTTTAGTTTACAAAAGTTACATGAGCGGATTGTTTTCCTGGTCTGTATCTGTTCTCAGCCATCAGTGATCAGGGTTCCTCCACAGCTGGGGGCTCAAGCTGCAGCACTAACACCACTGTAAGCAGGGGGGGCTCAGCTGGAGTCGATGTGTGCGTGTGTGTCTTTTGTGTCTGTGTGTGTGTAGATATATATATGTGTCCTTTCCTGAAAGCTCAGGTGCTCTCAGGCGAAGTGTGAAGAGGGTTATGTGAGACAGAGAGAGAGAGAGAAAGAAGTGAGATAAAGACTTAAGAGCTCATGCAGTGAATAGCTGCAGAGCGAGCTGAACCGAGAGGAGGAAGTCACTGTTACTTCCAGCCTCAGTTGTACAAGCTTAAGTAGAGACCGCACTGCCTCTGTTTCTTCCCAGAGTCGATTCGAGTGTCACATTTTTTCCCTCTCTGACAGGCTTATTTGCCTCCATTATCCTCAAGCAATAAACAGATTATTGGTTTGCTGCTGCACTACAAATCCCAAACAACCACCCAGCACATGTGTATGTAATAGAGCTGCAACGGCTGGCTGGTTAATCCATCAGATGATCGACAGAATTAGTTAGGAACTGTTTTGATGATTGGTTAATCAAATGCAAAAGGCAAAACTACAGTTCTGGGTTCTAAACTTTCAGAAATAGCTGTTTTTTGTGGTCTTACATGACTGTTAATTTAATATTTTGGATTTTGGACTGTTGACTTGGACATTTGATGAAGTCAACTTGGGTTCTTGGTACTGAACTTGGTACTTTTAAGGGTACTGATTAGGGCTGGGTATTGGTACTCTTGCTTTTAAGGTATCAACTGAAATATCCAGTGCCAAGTTGTACTGAAACTTTAGCAATTAATAGAAATTCAAGCACATAATGACTGGCAGTACTCCAGTTATTATATAATGTAGATGTGTGTGCAAGTGCAGGTTCTTGTACCATATTGGACACACAGTTCTAAAGACTGGAATAAAAGGTATTCTGTCTTTTAATTGTCTCATTTCTGTGTCTGTTCGCCGAGGCTCCAGTACCCAACCCCATAGGGAGCAGGCAATCTCATGTGAAAAGTGTTTTCAAGTGGTGTGCTACTCAAACACACTGATTCCACAATCCAATCTGTGCTTAGACTAATAATAAGTGGCCAGTGGCTGCTATTAAGAGCCTGAAGAATGCAGTAAAAATGTCTTTATTATGGTTGAATTGTCACTTCTGGTTTTGCACAGTACGCTTCTTTCTTGTTGCTTCCCGTTTTAAAAATAGAGAATATGTCTGACAGCTGGTTAACTCTCTACGCCTGCTTAATGAACCTGACCTGAGGGTCAGACAGATTTTCTGAGTCTGATCAGCTGTTTTGGACTGGTTATGGTTCAAATGATGCCGAGCCAAACTGCCTTTGACCTTTGCACTGATTGTCTAATGGGCTGTTGGCAGTGTTTTGGATTTAACTGTGATGACATGCTGCTGGAAAACACAACAGGCAGAGCAAACATGAACACAACAATGTAACACTGAATAAAAAATACATCAGCAGGTCACATCTGTGCCATATTTTTGTACACATTCAAACCAGTCTCCGTTTTTTTTTTATATTTACATCTAACAGCGAGACTGAAAGCTACAATAAAAAATAACATGGCTGAAACTGTAGCACAGCCAAACAGCCAGTGCCATGGATTACCTGGATTGTGGCTGTAATGCCCCTTCTACCTACAGGGTTAGTTCGGCATGCCCTGTTTTGAACTGGCCGCTGTACAGGTAGTGGATTTTCTCATTTGAAACTGTCACAGAACAGCAGCATGGTAGAATCTCTTGCTTATTATTTTGGTACATATGTTACAGTCTACAGCAGCCACAAAGGCAGTGTGTTTAAGTTGTGGATACAGCAGCGCAACCTGAAGAGTTTATTTACGCTTCAAGTCTATCTTCTTCCCAACAATATGTGCATAACACAAGGTTAGTGCCCAATTCATCTGCTTTTTGCAGCCTTGGTGGAGCATGTCTGTGCTCCTGTGTTACTGACATGAAAATATCCGGGCAGCATTTTTCTGGTGCGGCCCCTCAATCCCTCTCTCACCACATTATGTTGATGCTGAACTGACAATGAGACTGTTGACACGTAACGTCTTTTATCTTCTGTTTCTAGAGTTATGTCTTTTATGGACACAAAGGGAATAGTTAAGATGACATTTTTTGAAGTGAGTCTGGTGTAACATTTTGCCTGGTTTGCACTGGAAGATTTTAGATTAGATTTTGTCACAGCTACAGAAACACAATGTAACTGTTAAAGTTGGCTAATGGTTTACAGTCTAAAAATGTGTGTTTGTATTGATTACTGATAGTGGCTGATCAGGCTAAATATCAGCACAGTTTTATCTTCAGATAATGTTATTGTTATTGCACCATTGGTTTAGAGTGTGGTGCTGTGCATTTTGGCCATGATACCCCAAAAATGTATGCTTATCAAAGGTCAAAGTAGCCTTGCCCTAAAAATTCCAGGCCTGAAATAATGTCGAATTGACTATTTTTTCAGCTTATTGCGCTTAAAAGATACATTTCATTCATCATTTGGTCTATAAAACATCAGAAAACAGTGAAAAATACCCATTACAATATCATGGAGACTAATGTGACATTATCAGAAGTCTTGTTTTGTCCGACCAACAGTCCCAAATTCAAAAATATTTGATCAACTATGACATAAAGCCAAGAAAGTAATCAATTCTCACATTTGAGAACCTAGAGCCATCAGATGTTTGGCATTTTTTACTTCAATGATTTGTTTATTATAATAATTTGTTAATTTTCTCTCTCAACTATAATTGTTCCAACTTAACTTCCAGTTGCTTGAAGGATCCAGAAGGATAACTTCAGGAGACACAGTGCATATTGCATAAAGAATACAGCAACCATTTTCTCGTAATTCTATAATGCTACACAAGGTGTTAAAGGGTTGCAAACAGGATAATCCACTGTCAAAGCAAGAAATACTAAATTAATGGCCAGTATCTGTTCCATAACCAACTGAAAAATAGTAAAACAAATTTCTGAGTGAGTAAAATGAATTCCAAGCACCCTGTTGCAGCACACTTTAAAACAGTTATTAAAATTTGTGGAGAGGAAGTCAAATTACTGGAGAGATTTTCTTCTGAGGCTCCTCGAGTCCCTTTACAATTTGCTTCCTTCTACAATTCTTAGAGCTTTTTCATCCCTCATTAATGTTCTTGAGCATCATCCAAGAAGAATTATGTCTTAGCCCATGAAAAAGAAACATCCTCCATGCATAGCGTTGTGCATTCTTGTCGTTTATCTGGCGACCAGAAATAGTACTGCATACTGTCATGATCTACATTTCACATGTGACAGGTTCGCGTGTTGTTTACTCTGTGTATGACAGTATATAGCACACAAGGGTAACCTCAGTGCTTCCAGCTTCATGAACGCACAGTCCCTGGTGCACCGCGGTGACAGCTACAGCCGCCATCTCTTAACTCAACTGTACATCATATCTTTCTTCTGGTTCTTAATGTATTTGTGCACCATAAAATCATTGCTTTTCACAGGACTATTTCAACATGTTTGAAAAAATAAACCAAAAGAGACCCCGCTTCACCCCATAGAAAAGAAATGAAGGGTCCCCACGGACACACGACAGGAGATGAAAACAACCAGGAGTCCTCGGCTCACACTGGAGCAAGATTGATGTAGATCAAGCTGAGCGAGTCCAAAAGAGGCTTAATGTCAAGTGCAACCATATGCCGGTTGAACCAATGTGTTTTCTATTTTGTTATTCTTTAACAAAAGGGTAAGCTTAATCCCTCTCATCACACACAATCCACCCACGACCCACTGGCTACCGCTAAAACAAACATATATACCCTCTCTACCCTTTTCTCCTCGCCTCCCCCCCTCCCTTCCACAGACGTTCTAGTTCATCCAACTCAAACAACCCATCGACTCCATCCACTTCATTGCATCTTTCCCTTTAAACCCTGGACTATAAACAAGGGAAAAAGAGCTAAGTAGGATGAGACAAACAGTTTGCTCAGATCAACAGAAAGAAGACATCTCAGTCTGCCAAGAGGGAGCCCCTACAGGGTGTTGGACTGTTTCTTCACTAATTGATGAATATGAATTGTAGAAAATCAAAACAGACATTAGAAACTACAAAAGACAAACTAGACATTCCCCTGAATAAATTAAAAAATAATAAAACACCAGGGATGGTCGGCCAACTGGGTGCATTAAGGTCTTCGGAGAAGATCTGATAGCGGTAGTCTTCAACTCCTTTAATTGGACACTTGAGAAAATGTCTCTTCCATGTTAATGGAGAGAAGTGATAACTACTGCTTTAACAAAAAAGGGGAAAAATTACATGCACTATATCTCATATAGAAGAAATTCTGTTCTAAACCAGGACAAATTATATATGTGTATCTCATGACGTCTTTCATTTTTTTCTAAATCCCTTTACCTGAGAGGATGGCAAATACAATTTCTCATACTCTCTTCACATTCAGGAATAATACATTAAATATTCATTTTGACACTTTTGACTTTAAGAAAACTGTATTATGAATATCAGAATTTAGTTTTAGAATGACTAAATTAATAGCATCAAAGGAATATACCCTTTCTCTCTTGCTCTTATTCAATCACTGCCAGAATTTAAATAAAGTAATATTTTAGCGAGATTCACCAGTGAAAGATTTTCTATTACCGAATCTTTTTAATGTAATGTGGGACATTTGGCAAAATTGCAGGAAATGACACATATCAAAAGCTTGCACAGGATGCTGATGATGTAATGTTATTCAATTGTGATGTCTTTATGAGCAGATTTTTTAAAAAAATGTTCTGCAGAAACAACTGCAGAGACAATCTTAGTTGGTATAGTCAGCCCATTCTTCTCAGTGTCCCCAGGTCAGATCAGTGTGGGGTTGTGAAGTCACGTTAGGTGAATATTTAATGGATTAATGAAGTCTAGGTAACTAAAAATGTTTGGGAAATAAAAAACACATCTTCAGAGCTTGCCAGTGATTCTGAAAACAACACATAAGACCACTGAAAAGTACCAACGACAGGCAGCACTGGACCTTTAGTACATTATGTACAGTAAGTCACATGATCTTCAGCATATGGTTGACATTGTGGAAGTGTCACAGTTTGGTTATGTTTAGGCACAAAAACGTCTTGGTTAGGTTTAGGAAAAGATTATGGTTTGGATTAAAATAAGTACATTATGTTTGGTTAGTTTTGTTTGGTCCGGTTCACACTCCTTATACCACTCCCTCATAATTACTCCAGCTAGTTCAGTAGAGTTTGGTACCTAACAAATGTAAATGTGGGTGGAAAAAGGCTGCTTGTATGGACAACCAATAAGACCTTTTTTCTGATGAGGACATGCTGGAAATAAAGCTCATGAGACGGGTTGTGCAGCTTGTTAAATTTGGACTTGGTGTGCAGCTCACTGTGGGTGCATTTTCAATATTAGACACCAATAAAAACTATGGCATTTGTTAATTAAACAACAGAAGCTTGGTGAAAGCCTCTGTAAAAATCTTATAAAGTTTTCTCTGAGAAGTCATGAATGAATATTTTACAATCAAAGAGTTACTGTGCTGCTTCAGAAACATTCACTGTGTCTTTACTTTTCCCCCCAGTGATTTAGCTGTAAGCAGCTCTTTATAACCTGGCAGGGAGGGCAATACAAGAGGGAGTGAGAAGTTCTTGGCAATGTTTTATTGGCAAATCATACTTTTAAGTAGGAACAACGGTTCAAAGAGTATCGCTAAGCCTATATGTAGGCATTTACCTTTCAAACAGACATGGCTGGCATAAAACCAACTGTAAACAGAATGGTTTCAAATGCTTCCCACTGAAAAAAATACATCCGTAAAACAATAAAAGAACCCCTTGTACTCATCTCTGGAAAGTGCAGTATATTGCTGCTGTTAGATTTTTTTTTTTGTGCCTGGCCAGACAGCACACAGCCAGCTCTGTAGAACGAACCACTTACAGTTGCTCAATAATCCATTTACTTGCCTCTGCTATTGGCGTGACTGTAATTTCAATCACATGGACAGCAGGGAGATAAGTGGGGAGCTGCCTACGGAAAGCTGCCTGATGGGGACATGGGTTGAAATCGAGTAATGGTTTCTTGCTTGTTGCCTTAATCAAGAATCATCTGGTCCACTACAGTGATGGGAAAAGGAGAGGTTAGGGCGAGCTCGAAGGTACAGCTCGCACTTTGTATTTCCATCCTGATATTTCTAGGAAGAAATTTAAAGCTCCTAATCTAGTTTAAGATTTGGGAATAATAAAACCTTGTCTTGCACGTGTCCAGTTTTGAATACCTGCTCCTGCCTGCTCCTGCAAAGCTGAGAACCAGAACAGACCCATTATCCACAATTATCTCTAAGTCAAATCTGTGCCTGCCCGGAACCATGAATTAGAGGATGACATTTTTTCGGGAATCCCGTGGGGCACAGGATTTCTGTGGGATTCCCCTGTGATGGGAGTCAATTTCACTATTGACCATGGGATGGGACGAGAAAAAAAATCAACAGGAGCAGAAAATAATGGGAATCATAGTAAGAATAGGTCAGTTTTTTGCAAGCACTGAACTGTGAATTGAGAGGAATGGGATGGGACCATTCTTCTGTGATTGGGATGGACCATGACTTGTTATTTTTTTATTCTGTCATGGGATTGGGATAAGACAGGAATATTTTTGTGGCAGTGGAACCGCACAGTAGTGAAAATCCACTCTACTCTGTCATGCTCTACTGTGAATATAAACCCCGGGACCCGACCCGCACCCATGATTTAACACACATACACAGTCACTCATTTGTTTTCTCCTGTGCTCCTGCAGTTGTCGATGTGTTTCCATAGCGACAACAAGCCTAGCTTGTGGCTATCAAAAGCTATTACTTTTCTTTTTGGCTTTTCATGTCTTTAATGATAGGGCAGTTGAAGATATGACGGGAAAGGAGGGGAAGAGAGTGGAAGAATTACATGCAGCTAAGGGCCGCAGGCAGGAGTCGAACCCACAGCCGCTGCAGAGGACACACAGGCTACCAGACCACCAAAACGCTAATACTTTTAAAAACTTTAAAAACACTTCCACTGGCTATTTTTGCTTTTATGTCATCTGTTTTAGCCAGCAGCTAGCCTTCATTGCGGTTAGCTCAGACAGTGATGTCCCATTGTTTGGCAGGATGTGAGGTAAAGGGCTTTCACAATAAAAGCCTGCCAGCTGATTAGGCTTGATTCACTGTATTAGTAGATGTACATGTTAAAAATACTGCACAATCATTTTCATTTCTGATTTTGAGGCAAAAAAAGCATATTATTGTATGGTATATGTTATATTATTGCTCTCACCTGCTGTCTGCCTGCAATTAGTTCTTTTCTTCCAGTGCCCGTGAATTTATATAAATACATTTTTAATAGGTACACAATGTTTTTGCGGGTCACCTGTCCAGTGAAGGACTCCAAACTGTACTACTGCAGCTTTCTGAGCTTTTGAGAGAGAAATTATTGTTGTTTAGATTTTTCATCAAAGGCACTGTTGCCTTTCTTTAACAGAAAATTCATACTGTCATCAGTGATTTCTTGCCATGCAGAATAAGGTTTTGTATGAATGAACACGTCTCATTTTAAAAACCGACTACTTCAGATTCTACAAGGTTGTATTTTTGGTGATTCCTGTTCTGCTCATTTGACTCATGAGGTCTAGTAAATTTTACACAATGACACCATGTGTGAAACGATGTAGCCACTCTAGGAGAGAATTGTCCATATGCCAAAGTGAGCCATATTACCATATCACCATCTTTCCAGGCAGCTTCTTTTCCCCACAAACCATTACTTGCTGCCTCGCCTCATTAGCATTGCAAATAAGACCTAAAGCAAGAACAGTGATGGCAGCAGCAGAGGAAATAGGACAGAATTAACAAATTATGTAAGAAGCGTGGAGAGAACGGAAGGAACAGAGTGTAGCAACAAGGAGGTGGGTGATGAGGAGGAGGTGGCAAGAGCATATTACAAATCTGATTATACCTTATACTTGACATTCTTAGATGACATGCCATACCTCGCTCTTCAGATTACTCACAGTTTCTGTATGGTGCTGGCTTTCTAAGAAGCAAAGCTCCAGTGTTTACAGTTAAATCACACAGACCACCCAGACAATATTTTAGATTTCTATCTGACTGTGTAGGTATATTGTCAAGAATAAACAACAGCTCTCTGGCTTTGTTGTGGAATTTAATCTCGCTGGTTGAGCTGTTTTTGTGCACCGCTGCAGTTAAATTTCATACAAAGTTTACATCCTTGTCTTGAAGTGGCAGAAAACTCAAAGAACATTAAAATGCCTTCTCTCTGATCATAAGTCAAACAGAAAAAGCCTGTTTACCTACTTTACAATGAACAATTTGCAGCTAAAAAATAAAAGAAAGGTCTATATTTTTCAAGAACGTATGATACATTCCTATACGATGCATCACTTATGGAATTAATGCTGTCAAACTTTGGTGAGTAACAATCAGACCAAATCATTTGATTAATTACCAGTGCTCATTTCAGCTTATATTTTTTGACAAGTTAAATGAGTTTTCAAACTATTCATTAAATAAACTATCATTAAGATGTGGTATTGCTGCCTCACTTAATGGTTTTAATCTAATGTCAAGTCATTCCTTTTCTGCAGTTGATCTTAAAGCTCTCCACTGTGCTGTTCAGCTTCATTACTTAAAGCAGAAGTTTCCTTAATAACTAAGGACATTTAACTACTGTAAACAGCTCTCTGCAGACTCTCCTAATTCCAGCTACTTTCAAGACCTCTGGGACCGGTTCCATAGAGAAAGATTTTGAGTATAGCTTCGATATAACAGATAGTCAGGCTTCAAATAAATGTCTAGATTCATCCATCGCACAAAGCTGTTAAGTTCTTGACTATCGCACAATGGTTTCTGGGTAATTTAAGACCTTTGTCAAAGTAAAAAAAAAAAAAGTCTGAGCCAGACTGAGTGACCACATCCAACCGCTCAGCTCGGTTTTCCCCCCAGCAGAAAATACGTGTCTTTTGGAGGAACTCAACTGTTACAAGGACATTTAACTTGGAAAGTTTAGTGAAGAGAGTGACAATACAAAAACAAAAATCTGACAGTAAACGGTGTTAATCCCACAGCTGAGAGGAGCATCAAAGATGTTCAAAAAAGATACAAAAATAAGGCACAAGAGGCAGAGAAAATCACTGCTGTCTTCATAACAATGTCATCAAACTACAAATTATCAGCCGTCTTTTCCTCTTTTTTGTTGTTGCCTGCTGCTGATCAGGCGCTGATTGTTACCATGGTAACATGGGTCTTAAGCCTGAGTAAGCGTGGGGGTAAGGTGTCTAATTTTTTTGGCTTACAGTTAGTCTTTTGTGAAATGGTCTAACTTGCAACTAATCTAATTGATCTACAAGCAAAACTGAGACTAGTTTAACACTACAAACTGGTCTAAACTATCTTTGTGAACGCGGCCCCTGTCGTTAAACACCATTCAAGCGCATGACGTTACTGCTGCAATCCACTACAAGTCAGGAGTAGATGATTCTGAGTCGGTATTCTGGACTTTCAATCTAAATGTATCCCAGTGCCTCTGCTCGGGAAGAAATCGACGCCCGCAGCAAACCTGATGTTTTTATGGAAAGTCTTTGAACTTAACGAGCATCACGACAGCAGCTGATTTTACATATTAGCACATTTACATAGAATGAGAGGAACTTCCACACACTGTCTCACTTTCTGCTGACGTTTCTTTCTCAACGGCTTAGCACACTCAACTCTTACAGCACAAAAACTACACTGTAAAAACTGATGAAAGGGTCATTCTGCTTGTTCACTGCGTGAGCGGCCATATTGCTGTGACGTCAGTGTGTGTTTATGTCGGTGAACTTTGGCCAGATGGATTTTGTAGGTTATGGAGTTTCTGATATGGAATTCCGACAAGTTCCAAGTGCAATAAACTGTATCATAACCATACAACACAATGGACACTTAAATTGTTTCGACTTTCATTTTTGCTTCTAAAAAGTTGCGAAAGAAATTGTCCAACATTTCCGTTTGTGCCACTTTTTTGCAGAGTTAGATGAGAAGATGACTATCACTCTTATATCTGTGCATTAACCATCACCATATAGCCGTTAGCTGATTAGCTTATCTTAGCATCAAGACTGGATGCAGAGGTAAATAGCTAGCCTGGCTGTTTTTACATTTTGTTTCATCCACAGATTCAATAAACAAGACACAACGTGTTAATTAATGAGCTTTAGAACTTTTTTTGGCTTCAATAATGGGCACAAGCTCCAGACTAAGCCTACAGACAACAGACAAGTGGTGTCAATATTTTCATCTAATTCTCTACAAGAGAGTAAATACCCAAATTTCCCAAAACATCAAACTATTCCTTAAGATTACTGGATTAATCTGGGGATTTGTCAGTTCTCTGTTTTATCATCCCAGGACTTGTGTTTGTTTTAATTCTATGAAAATGGAGGTGTTTAAATTGATCTAAAATAAAAACCACAGTAGCTAAAGCATTCATATTTTTTGAAGCAGATGGCTAAGGCTTCTGTCTTTCGTGTCACCACACTGTACGCTTGTGATGTCGTCATTCCTTTATGTTATCTTGGTGCAAAATGTGGTCACGCTATCACACGAAGAATGTCTGATTATAAAAATGATCATGTCTCAAAAATTTGAAAATGCACATTAGTTCAAATAACTTTTGGAGTGTTGAGAAACATTTTGTTCCTACATTCATAAATCTTCTAGATCAATACGTTTTGTGTGTTTATCTTTATTAATTATTATGTATTACTGACTTATTCAGTAGATTTTAAGGATGTGAAGCACTTGAAGATGATTTGAAATTTGAATATCACTGGATCTAAGTAATCAAATTGGCAAGTGAATCATTCCCACAACTGATCAGAACAATGTACAAATCTACAAAACTCTGACTGTGATTGTAGATAAATATAATTTTCATTCAGTCTTATTTTATGTTCTTAAACAGACAGCTATTGCAATCAAAGAGCTGTGAGCTGAAATCCTGAATGAGTAATCCTACAGGGAGATGAAGTTGGCAGCAGTGGAATGAGCGCATGTAGCAGAGGGTAATGGACTCTGAGAAACGCTGTACTGAAACGGTACAGAGAAAGAGGCCAGGAGGAAGAAAAGGTCAGGCCGTGATGTAAGTGCCACTACTCATCATCTGGTAAAGTCAAGGTCAGGACCCCGCGCAGTCCCATGGTATTTCTGTTTAGCTTTTAAAGAAATGTCTAGAGATTCAGACTGATGCACCGAGTTAGCTCTGCAAGACTCAAACTGATTGCCTTTTATTCCACTGACCTTCCTCAGAAAGCGTTGAGTTAACAAAGAACGAAAATGTATTAAAATACAAACATTTAACAACTGCGGACATGTATGTGTGCATTAAATTGTATTTTAGATTGTTTCTTGTATTGTTCTGTCTGTATTTTTGTTGTCTGTTTTGTACTGTCTCTTGTGAATTTGTTGCTGAGTCTTATCTTGAAACTTTAAAGGCCCAGCTAGGGATTGGCACTGCAGATTTTGTGGTTTGTAGTATTGGTTTATGCAACAAACTTGTTCCTATACAAATAAATATTAAGTAAATAAATTTCAGTCAGAAAACTTGCGCTTTAAAATGTTTATTGCAGCAGCAGAATATAGTTAGGAGTTTGGCGTCTGTGCTCCGACTGCATCACTCCCAACAAATTATGTTTACATAGAGATACTGAGGAGTGATGAGCACATATCTTAAACCCCTGCGGGAGCCTGCAGGTGGAAGCTGGGGTGGTGGTGGGGCTGAAAGAACGGGCAGCGATACCGACGCAAGGCAGCAATGACACTGGGAGGTTTCAGCAGTTTAAATAGTCCACCAGATTAGAAAGGTGCATTCAGTGCGGAGAGTAAGGCACGTCAAATGAGAATAGCAGTGCACTTCAAGTGTGGTTCATAATGCAAATTCCTTTAAGATATTTCCTCATCACTCCTTAATATCTTGATGTAAACATAATCTGTGGGGAGTAATGAGGTTGGAGCCTAGACACCAAACTGTAACTATGTTCTGCTGCTGCAATAAACATTTTAAAATGTGAGTTGTCTGACTGAAATGAAATGTAGCCTGAGAGTTAGCTCAGGCAGGCTGCAGGAGCACTGCAGGAGCACTGCAGGGTGTACGCAGCCTCGTTAACAGACAATAACAAGCAATGATGAGTCCTACACTGTAAGCTGATCAGCTATAACTGTCAATTGACCGTCAATGTAAAGTTAAGACACTTACTCTGTAAACAAAAGCCCACTGATATGAAAATCCAAACTCTAGACGATGAGTTATGTGACTTCCTGTCTCACTGCCTGCCAAACTCCATTAACATTTTGCTCAATTTAATAGTTATAAACATCTACATTTATTCATCACTTCTTACGACTCATAAACAGACACTAACTCATTCTGCAAAAATTCAGTATTAATTTTAACTCTGATTAAAGACATAAAAAGCAGTTATTTCAGTCTGGAATGGAAATTTCAAAGCGGGACACCGCAGCTGGAGCGAGTACTTCAACCTAACATGTTTCCATGATCGCTGATGACATATAGTGGCCATTTTATGATAGATTACAATAAATATATTGCAGATTTCTCCTTTAAGATCTGCCTGTCGTACTGCCTCCTAAACACCATTAACATATTGTTCAGTTTAACTGTTATAAAGATCTACTCCTTCTACAAGATTATTAATGATTTCTTACGACTCATAAATGTATTTGGGAACATTTGGCATTAATTTGTACTCTACAGTGAAACTTGCAAAACTAAAACATTATTTTGGCCTGAAAAGAAATATAAATTTCAGCCAGTGCTTCATTTGAGCATGTTTCCCTTAGCTCTGGCGACATATCATGGCCATTTTATGATAAATTACAGTAAATATATTACAGATTTCTCCTTTTACAAAAACAATCCCCGTCCTGTTTTGCCCAGTAACTGGAAATCGTTTCATAACATAGCTGGGAAAAAAGAGCCTTTTTTAAGAGCTTCATCGAGATCACAGGCCAAAAAAATAGTAACAATGATTTTAAATGCCAGCAAATATCGTTCCATTTTTCTAGTGGCTGAACTAACTATAATTGCTCGTGACATGCAATGAAACAGAGGTCCACTATGAATCAGCCTGGCAATTATGTGGTGTGAAAGCTGGTCTGGTCTGGTCTGCCTAAATGTGGACACCCCCACACACACACCCTCCCACCATCACCTCACAGTGGGGGCAGGCTCGACTTGGATGCTTCGGCACTGTGGCCGCAACTCTGCTCAACACTCAGTGGGGGTAACACAAGGAGCCCTATAGTGCGGTAATGCAATATTCATGGTGGGGCGTGAGCAGAGCAGTTAAACACAGCAGAGTTGTGAGAAGACCTTCCAACCCTCTATCAGGGAGCAGCTGCTGCTTGGGCTGCTCGCTCCCCTCTCCAAAGCCTATCCTCTTGCTCAAGCATTGTCTCTTTCTTTCGCTGCCCTCCCCTGGTTCCCTCTCTGCTGCCTCTCACTCAACCATTAATTTTTAATCACAACTTAAATGGCTGCCTTGGCTGCGGCTGTGGGGGCAGCAAGTCAAGGGCTCTTGCCTCTGGTTACAAAGTAGGAAATAAATTTGAAGAGATCAAGCTAAACATAGAGGGAGGGAGAGGGCTGACTAGGGAGAAAATGTACAGGGAGGAAAAAATATCAACTTGCTGCTTGCCATTACAGCTTAATTAGAATTTCAACTCTTTCATCTTGGACTTTCCATTGCGACTGCTACAGGAAATTGAGATCAAATTAAGATAAAGAATTGGATTTTTCGAGGGTTTTTTTGGAGGCCATGAGAAACTAAGAAACGGGGGAACGAGTGGATTTAGATTATTTACACAGACTGACAGCACAGTTTAAAACAATTAATCTAGACCTGCAACAATTAGTTGATTAATAGCTTAGTTGAGGGAAACAAAATTATTTTGCTCATCGACTTATCACTTCAGTCATTTTTCAAGCACAAATGTCAAATGTGCTGGTTTCAGTTTCTTAAATGTGAGGATAATATGCTTTTCTTTGTCATTATTGATAGTAAATAAAGAGTATTTGGGTTTTGGGCTGTTGGTTGGTTGATTAAATAGATAGTCCAGAGGTGCAGTATTGGGGAAATTATCTTTTTTCCCACTTTTTCAGAGTCAGAAACTAGTAAATGCCTTTGGGACAGACCTTATTTATGTATTTGGTGTCATCTGAAGTTACATAAAACAGCAATAAATGGCTATACTGGCTCAAGTGTTGAATAATAATACCAAATAATATAATTCTGATCCCACAGACAACCAGGAATTGGATAAATAGTTAAAATAGTAAGATCTATTGATATTGAGCCCTAAATTAACATAAAATAATTCACTATTAATTGTTTAAGTCTTTTTTCTCAAGCAAAAATGCCAAAAATTCAGGTGTTCCACATTCCATATTAGGAGGACTTGCTGCTTTTCTTCATATGTGACAGTAAACTGTATATTTTATGGCTGCTATAAGTATTATTTTCATTATCAATCGATGTGCTTATTACTTTAACCTTTAATCGTTGAATTGTTTAGTCTCTAAAATGTCCAAATCTCATAAAAAATGCTCAGCTTCCCAGAGCCCACAGTGACGTCTTCAAATTTATTCTTTTATCCCACCTAAGACACTTCATTTACTATCAAAAACGACAAAGAAAAGCAGCAAACCATCACATTTAAGAGGCAAAATGTTTGCCTTTTTTCCTTGAAAAATGACTAAAAATATTCACGCAAAATAGTTGACAACTAAAAGCTATAATATTTAACATTTCCACATTAAAATGTCTAGAAACACTGGACATATTTGTTGAGTTGTGTACTGAAATCCTCCCAAATGTTTCCAACAATGTTCAAACAGAAAGATCCGTGATTAATTTGAGGTGTGTGTGTGTTTCCTGTAGCTGTTGCTAGCTAGTGGCTGTAACTTCCAGGAAAACACAGGATACATCGAAGTTGGCAGGTGAACATGAATGAAAGTTTTATAATACCACATCCATGAACATGATTTATGCCTGAGTCAGACTTTTATGATCCCACGCCACTTAACAAGGTCATCAAACTACGTCTTTTGTTATCGCTTTAATGTGACAATCAACTGATTCTTGCAGCTCTAGCATAGTTTTATTATTTTAGTCCGACAAAACAAGCAGCATTTTTCAATATTTGGTAACATGTTACTGATCTACTAATTGATGAATTAACTGAGAAAATAATCAGCAAATTTATCTGTAACTGAAATATTTTTAAGGTTAGCTGCAGCCCTGACTGACACATTATATTGCTCAAAACACTCGGAGCATAAAAATACAGCTTACAGCAGGAGTATATGAAAGGTTGAACCACTTATTCATGAAGGACAAGGTTGTGTGGATGTTGTCAGTGAGGTGGCAGCACTCAGGTTTTCCCCTGCATTATTTATTTTCCGTATTGGGGTGGTCTGACCCGCTCTTGTAATGAGAACTAGAGTCACGGTCTGTTTGGAGTCCCGGGGCAACGCCGTGCAACCGTGTCCCGGGATCGCTGCTCAACCACACAGGCCTCTACACAGCCACTGTTTGCTCAGACTTCACTCGGACTGTAAAAGTCAAGCCTTGTTGACACATCTGTGCTGTCTCTCCCCGAGGCTAATGGCTATTACATCTGTCTGCTTCTTTTCAGAGGGAGAGGAAAACTACAAGAATCAAATGCTCTTTTGAAAACAGGCAGAGTGAAAACACTGACAGCTGATGGAAAGCTGACAGCCGCCTCTGAGGGGAATTACGACTGTTGATCTTTCTCACAAGTGCAGCAAGGTGATTACATTGGTCCTGAAAGAAATGTTGATGGACTTATGGTAGCAGTGTGTCAATGTTTATACTCACACAACTGGGTTTTTCACAGGTCACTCTTTACACGATTAGGTAATGTCATATGTGTGACCAATGTAAACATCATTTTCAACAGAATTACTTTTCACAGCTACAAAGTGTTGCACAGCACAGTGAATATGAATTATGTAATGTGTGAAGTGCATGTCAAATTATTAAGAACATACACAGTTTAGTGGTTAATAGCATAATAAACTGCAGACTGTTTATAAATAGCACAAAAAAGCTGGACCGGTGTGTAGGATTTAGTGACATCTAGCAGTGATGTTGCAGTTGCAATCAACTGAACACCCCTCGACTCACATCCGCCCCCAAGCGTGTAGGATAGTGGTCTCAAACTGCTGGCCTGGGGACCATTTCTGGCCCCCCTTTCCCCTCCCTCTGGCCTTCAACATGATGTCAAAAAAGATAATATAATCCAGGTGCACAGGTGGTGTATGTCTCTTCTAGTTGTTTCATACAAATTTCAACTACCCGTCTGCTGAATACAACTGAAATAAAAACACAATTCTATTAAAATATATGTATTTTTGAAGGGCTGGCTGATATTCTGTGCCCAAGAAAAAGAACAGCTTGCACAACAATACTTCTCTGTCAGCAAACACAGCGGCAGAGCGGATTAGCAAGTCATCAAGTGACATTTATGATCAGTTACGCGAGAAAGATTTCATCACATACTCTGTGACATTAAATGAAAGCACTGACAAAACAGACAATGCTCAGTTAGCCATTTTCATCAGTGGTATCAATGACCAATCTGAAGTGACAGGAGTTTTGCGTCCAATGCACAGCTAACTAATGTATATAAAAATGCAGAAACTGCTCTTTGCAATTTTTTCTGCCCTTTAAAGAAATCTTGCAAAATGGGGACACTGATAAATATGATGCTGCATTTTAATAATGCTTATTTGTGCACATCACCCATTTTCTGAGTGTATTTTGTTGTTGTCATTCTGAAATATGACCAGCATTAGAATACAGATGAATGTAATTTATTATTTTAAGAACAATGACAACAACAAAAAATAAAGAAAGAAATTACAGCCCGATTGGTGTTATTAGTGAGGATGATATATTGGTATATTGATAGCTTATCACAGATAAATACCCAAAATACCCAAACAGCCAAAGAAAAGAGAAAGCTACAACCATAGAATCTTTATTCATGTAAAATAAAATAAATCATCTGTCGTCAAATTTAAAAAAAGGTTTCTGTCGAGCCATACAATGAGCTCTTGTTTCTGGTGTAAAATTCACTTTGCAGTTGGGTGGAAAAACATCCACTGACACTTTTTAACCACATTAAGTGATTCATTGGCCGTGTCTAGTTTAACATCTTCACCTCCGTCAGCTACTTGAACTGTGCAAATAATCCACCTATCGATCCCCAATTCCTAACCTGACAAATTAACAAAATCAAGGCAGCAGGCTAACTGCATTCATGCTAACTAGCAGACCTCTCAGAATCAGTTGAACACACACATGCACACACACACACACATACAGACAGGAGTAATCTCTCACTAATCAAGGACATCGATCACATTGCAAAGCACATCTGTCTGCATCCCCCTCCTCAGCGCTGACCGAGATTGATTACTCTGACAGGCTTAGTGCAGAGACAAAGACGAGGGGACAGAAAAGATGGACAGAATAGAGAAAACGAAAGCAAATGTGGGGATGAAAACAGAAAACTGAGGGCGCAAAACATAAGGCTGCAGTCACAGAAGAGACAAGCCAGATGTGTTCAAATCTGTTTTTGTTTTGTTTGCATATGTAATCTTTGTTAGAGAGCCATAAATTCATACTGCACCAAAACAAAGAAACTGAATAGAAGCAGCAAAATGCACTCTGAGAAATAAATATGCTAATTTAAACTTTATAGGGTTCTTTGGCTTGTCCCCACAGGAGAACACTGTTGGTTCCTAGCAGAACATTTCCACTTGGAGCCCTTTCACAGAGTCCTACCAAGATCCCAGCATAAAGGGCTACAGCTAGAATCCTCTGTGACAAGTTTCACTCAGAACACCCTGTGAGAGGTTCTAAAGGAGAACCCTTCTATGGTGTAACCATTCCACCCAGAACCCTCCCTGTGGGTTTTATCCAGAATCTTTCAACCTTCTACGGGTGCCAACAAGAACCTATCCAGGGGGATTGACCAAGAACTCTTTCATATTCCAAGGAATTTAATGTATAACCCATCCAGGATGTTCTACTGAGAACCCTTATATATTCCAAGGGTTTTATCTATTACCCACCCAGGGGGGTCCACTGAGAACCCCTTCATATTCCAAGGACTTTACCCCAGTAGAACCCCCCTGGTTATATCCAGGAGGTTCCTCCAAGAACCCATATATATTTCAAGGGTTTTATCTATTACCCCCAGGTGGTTTCACTGAGAACCCTTAAAAGTTTAAAAGGTTTTTATCTGCAACCCAGCCAGGGGTTTATACCAACAGCCCCTTCATATTCCAAGGAATTTAATCTATATCCTTTCCTTGGGGTTCTACCAAAAAAACCTTCACATTCCAGGGATTTTATCTATAACCCGTGCAGAGGGTTCTACCAAGAACCTTATATATCCAAGGGTTTTAGCTATAAACACCCATGGGGTTGTATTGAGAACCCTTTTATATTCCAAGTATTTTATCTAACTCACCCAGGGGGCTCTATCAAGACCTCCTTCATATTCCAAGGACTTTAATCTATAACCCATCCTTGGGGTGCTACTGAGAACCCTTATATATTTCAAGGGTTTTATCTATAACTTACCCATAGGATTCTATTAAGTGTGGGGGGGGGGGTACTTAATGGAACCCTTAGTCTTAAAAAGAACCCTTGACTGACCCATTCTTCAAGAAAGGGTTCCACAGAAGCAAATGGCTCTGGGTAGCCATTCAGAAAGAACCCCTTTGGAACCTTTATTTCTAAGTATATGAACAACACTGACATTCTCTGTGATGAACTGAACCCAGTGAGAGCAGTTCATGTACCTTGACTGTCTCCATTGATGCACATTGACCCATATGAATAAAGAATGTGAGACCACAGAGGAAATGGTGTGTGTGTGTGTGTGTGTGTGTGTGTGTGTGTGTGTGTGTGTGTGTGTGTGTGTGTGTGTGCGGTGCTCTGGGAGGAGACGAGGAGCTGAATGTTCAAACCCTCGATTAGGGTGGACTGAGAATGAATGATTATCTGAGTACTTTAAGAGCCTCAGGTAAGAATAAAAACAACTACTTACGATGGCCCAAGCCTGCATGGGGGAAAAAAAAGGTTTGCATTTTTTCATTTTTCTCTCAGTAAAAGGGAAACTTGTAGGAACCACTTGTACCGCAGAAATAATTTGGTTCCAGGGCTGATGTTTTTAAATCCGCTCTGCTGAGTGCATGAAACAGGAATTACTCTCCTTGCTACCCTTTCATCCGTGCTATATTCCAGAAGACTGAATCAATTTTAACCTCAGGAGTGTAAAACCCTCAGGCATCATCAGAAAAACTGGGTTGTGCAACAATACAGTAACATCGATATCTCAACAAAGGACGCAGTAAGCTTCTCACTCATTCACCCAGCAACTGTAGCATCAGTAGGTGGCCCTCTTCTGTCTTCCAAATGCTAGAGGCTACACTCAAACTAAATTTAACTCAAAACACATCTATTTGCATCAGTGAAACCCTAAATTAGTCTGCTCAAAGTGCCAGCTCATATTCAGTTTTTATGTGCACATGCTTACGTTTATGCACGATATATTACACATTTTTGTTCATGTTTTTTCTGTATCCAACAGTGTTAATTTTGTTGACTAATAATGTAGTTTTCATAGCAATACTGCAATACATACTGCAATAGATTTTTGAGTTTTGAGCCCAACTCAGACCTTTGAAATAAACTAAAAAAGGATTTGCCAACTTATAATCTTTAGTTGAGATCATTTACTTTTCTTCTACGGTTCTTTTTTGAGTTTCTAAAACTCAAAGATTCAATTTTACCTAAAGAATAAAAGTGAATTATCGCAACAAAATACTAGCGGTTTGTAAAACTTTTTCAAAACTTTAGAGTTTCAACATGTGATTGCAGGAAGTTACCTTGAAATATTAAATTAGATATGAGATGGAAGAAATGTGATTTCCTGTTTCCTGCAGGGGTATAAATTTGGAAATTCTAGAGAAACTTTTAAACAAAGCATTACATTACATTCAAGTTGACTAAATCGACTGTAGATACAGTGGACTAAAATCTTACGATATTTAGTGCTAAAATGGACTAAAACAATTCAGATGACTAAATATGGCTAAAACTAAATCAATTAGAATTAACACTGGTATCCAAGTATAAATGTGCACGAGTTTTATGTGCATATCATATTTTGTGGCTTTTACATTTTTAAATAATTTGTTAAAATGATTCATGTGCCATTAATCTCACACATTGTTATATATTTTGCTAATGGTGTTAATTATTGCTTTATTTTAAGTACAACCATTTGAGACATGTTTTGTGATACTGGGTGATAATAAACTTTGACTTGACCCGTCTGTAGTATATCTGAATCATCACACAGAGACAGATACTAGCTGTTTAATTGAAGGCGACGTGTACGCATGACGTGTACATATAAAGCTCCGTAATTCATTCATGTTACATGAAATAACAAAGCCAATAACGGTGTGAACGTGACACTAAAGAATGCACTGGCACGTCAAATGCTGATTGCTTTGGGTTTTGTAATGGTGACTGATAAAGGCAACAATGCTTAGCTACGATAAGGGAAGACAAATCTATTGCTGCAACAAAGAGCAATTTCTTTACACGGGCTTTTCACCCTTTACTGAGAGGGAAAACCAAGAGGTTTCATTACCAGGGGCAGCTGATAAAACCTCTGAGCTCAAGTGCAATCAAATACTACAAAGCTCTCGGGCAAAGCATGTCTCTGTCAAGGCTACCCGATCCTGAAAAAATGTTATTTCAATAAAATAAAATGGATGGAATATTTTGATATCTGCTCCTGCACCAAGATCTGCATCAAAAAACAGAGATAATCATAGGATACAGTGCTGATGCCTCGTGTATCTTGCAATGTTAAGAAATACTTGAACAAAATGCCAGATATGCACTTGGATCCTTATCTGCAACAAAAACTAATGACTTGCTTTTTCACTTAGTTTTATTGTCATCTCTTACGCTTTTGAAGCATCCAGTTGACACCATAACTCCCCCACAATAGCAATTTCTGTGCCCTTTCTGTATGTAATGGAAGGTAACCGAGTGTAAGTTGTCTTCTACCAAAACTAGTTGAGATTAAAGTAGGGGCTGTTCACAACATGTAACATTTTCCTTGTGTCGACATGTAAATGGCTGGTTTTCAAAATGGAGGTGGACTTGGACAGCAGACATTAGAAATTTTCTGAAAATTCAACTTAGAAGGAATATGAAGAGCGCAGTGGAAAGAGAAAAGCAGAGAAGCAGAGCTCCATGGTTATCCAGCTTATAGTCAGTTTTTATGTGTGCAAGGTTACAGTATATGTTCTATATGTTACACATTTTAGTCATGTCATGTGCTGTGTGTGTTCTTCGATGTGTAACCAGCAGTGTTAATTTTGCTGACTTATAATTTTCATTGTAGTTTCTGTCAGCAGAATTAAAATGAGACAGTAACTGAATAAAAAGCAATTTATTTTCTCTATGCTGTTTCTGTGTCTGACTTCCTGCCCACTCGATCTGCACTGCGCGGCTTGACGCAGAATCCATCACAAATACACTCAATGCATATTTGAAGTCGTTTCCGGGTCATGCTGTGGCCCGTCTTGTGGGGTCACAAGCTTTGCTTAGAATAGCTGTGAATAGCTTCTGTGCCTGTGGCGCTGTCGCAATGCAACGCAGCCGTGTCCAGTGGAATTAAACTGTAAAACTAAATATAATCAAAAAATTCCTGTCGAAATTAAGATTGGTATCCAGGTATAAATGCACAGGAGTTTTGTGTGGATGTTATGTATTGTTCTAAATTACCTCAAGTTTTAGTTTCTTAGCGTTCGCACTCACACACACAGGACAAGCTCATTTGTAATCGGAACCAGAGACAGTATAATAGGTGGATGGTGCCTTAGTGACGTCACCTATAGGTTTCTGAAGCTCTCAGTGTGTCACCATCTTGGCAGCACCTGACTTGGCTAACTCCCAGCTAAATCCACAAATGGGCAAAAAGGTGGAATGTGAGTGGAGCTGAACTCTAGAGATCAGAACCATGTTTTGTGTCAGACTGTAAACATGTTTATTTCTGCTGTAAACCCGAGATTTTTCAATTTAGGAGTCTATGAGGATCGACTCGCTTTTGGAACCAGCCTCAATTGGCCATTTGAGGAACTGCAGTTTTTCTTTTTTGCCCCAGAATTTGCTACTTGATCGGAACTCATTGCATCGTTTATTAAATTAGTGATTAAATTGTTTTTAATGACATACAGTTTTAGGCCGGTTGAAAAACATTTTGGCCAGTAAACCTTTCAGGTTACCGGCCACTGGCTGAAACATCACAAAGTTAAATTTGGCATCTACCTCCACATACAAGGGTGTTTGCAGAGAAACAAACATGCTCACCTCCAAAATTTCAACAACATAATTTGGGCTACAGAGAGATTAAAGTACACTGTGTCAACAATAGGTCATAGTACAGCTTTTCTGTTACAGTTTGCTCATTGGAAAAACACTAATTTTATAACAACAGAGCAAAATACCCTCCTTATTACAGATCCTAATTAGTTTCAAGTGAATGCAATTCAGCGTGCAGAGTGTTGTCACTGAATCTGTAAGAACAAGCAGATCTAGTATGGCCAAGTTTATTGCTCGGGGCTCCCTCTTGCTCCCATGCCTGTGTGCTCTGGTCTCTGCTCAACAGCTCAGCTCTCTCCTCTCTCTTCTCCTCTCCTCTCCTCTCCCCATTAACCGGCTGACAGATCAGTAATAAACACAGCCTGTCACCTTCAAGGCCTGCCTCTCATTTACTAGAGAACACATGAAACCCCGCTCTCTTGTTCCCTCTCTATCTATCTCTCCCTCTCCCTCTCCCTTCATCCGCTGGGCTCATTGGAGCTGAAACCTGATTTTTGGCCCCGGCCGCCTCCGAGGCAGCAAATTCTCCTCTGCACCCAGATAGTCCTGAAAAAGGCATGAATATTAAACGGAAAATCCATGAATAAATAACCAAAAAAGGACTTCCGTCGCTCTAACCTCTTTCTGTCTCCCAGCAGTGGATGACAGAGGAAGAGCGCATGCAGGGGAGAAATAGAGGAGAAAAAAAAAAATCATGACCGCCTCAGGAGAGAAGGTGGACATTTGTTAGGTAATTGGCTTTCTCTATTTGCAGTCCCATGGTGCTGTGATTTCACACATAAAACAAAGAGGTAATCACAAGGTAACAGTGCAGCCGATGGTTAGTGGAGCAAAATTCAACTGCAATATTTTCTCTGGGAATATAATGTGTTATTTCCATATGTGGGGCAACCTGAGGGATAAAAGCGATGCATATTGCAACAGCTTGATAATGTATGCGCGGAAAATGCAAATGACATTGAGAGAGTGCTGGAAGTGCAATGTGTACAAGGGATATGATGCTCAATACATAAAGAACAAATAAAGAGAATCATTTATTTGTGATATACATTCACTAGTCCCTTGGCATGTGGCCGTTACACAGGAACAAGTAAATAGAGATTATTCGCTTCAAGCTATTCCCATAAGGGTGCTTTATGTGTATTGTTCTGGATTTCAGTGGCCTGTATTTTTAACAGATCACATGAATGCACATCATAAGACAAACATACAGTAGCTAAAATGATTAAGTAGCTATATGTATTGCTGCTGTATATGTGCTTTAATACAGCTGAATAATGTTATATTTACTGTAAACCGCAACCTCGGTGTCATCAACTAACCATCAGAGTACAGTATGATGAGTGAATTAACCAAAATGAATTTGAGCTGTAGTAATTAAAGGTACAACCACTAAGACCTGCTTTTTGATACTATCTATGGCAGCGACTGGTTTCAGCAATAGCTATTTAAAGTATGTACATTCTGCAATTATCACTGTTTGGCATTTTTTCATTGATAGTGGCAGGGTCCGCCATTCCCACGCTCAGTTCAAATTATCTTTACATGCTCAAGGGAAATGAGGAATGTATGCAACTTAGCGTTTTTATATTAATGGTATCTCACCCTTAACAGCCTCGCTGCTTACTGTTGACTCTGCTAACGCTGTATCAGAGCTGTATTAAGTCTTTCTATATAATATATAATATTTAATACATATTTGTCATCAAGATTAATGCTAACTGCTTCAAATCAAACTGGTTTTAAAGCTGTAGTTGGTAGGGCTGTATATCCAAATTCCATACTTTGCACAGACCAATTTGCTTCAATACTACTGAGTATTGAAAAACGTAATTTGATACCAAATTTCAGTACCTTAGGAATATACCCGATCAAGTAAGGATGCAGCATGTTTGTACCAAGATCTAACAAGGCTGGTGATTGTCTGTCTATTGAAAAACAGGAAAAACACTGCTTTGTGATCAACAAATCATTGCTTTGTGTTTTTTCTTTTTTCGAGGTCTTTGAATGGCTTCTTCCTTTAAAGTGAGTAATTGTGCCGTAACGTTCAATGCAATTTTCTTTTTGTTAAAATGATTCAGCCTCCAACATCGGACTGGGATCTTAAAGATTATAACTTTAAGGAGCCACGGCCATTCAAGAGGGTGAGAACGTTTCTAATGAACAAACTCGTAACAACACACTGACTATGCTCACAAGACGTGAGAAATTAAGGCTTAATTTTGTGGTGGTTTTCTTCCAAAATAAAAGAGATAACATAAGACAAGAAGAAAGAAACAGTGTCCTCTAGTTTGACGGTGGAAAATTGGTGCAATTGGCCTATAATTACCCGGCCCATTGTTTTCTCTGAGCTTCACAATAAACTACTGACAGCGTCTACGTTTAGGCACTTCATTTTTGCAGGCAACAGCTATATCCAACCAGAGTGAAACAAAAAAAAAACAAACACCATTTATATTTTATGAACCTTTGAAAACTTCATCAAGCACAGACTCTTTATATTGTTTAAAAACCTCTTAATGTCATTGATAATGCAGCCTAAATAAGTCAAAGCTGGCTGTTAAGCCTGTCCATTAGTAACTGTGAGGAAAAATACATTTCAAATGGTACTGAATACCAGTTTTTTTTTTTTTTTTTTAATGTACAAGACCGACTTTTTAATCTCAAACATAGATCATGTATCTATCTATCTATCTATCTATCTATCTATCTATCTATCTATCTATCTATCTATCTATCATGTGTTAACACTGGTTTGGACTGGGAAGAACAGTATTTCGTGTTTTTTTATGTATGTAAGTACACAAATAAACTAAATCTCGATCTTGATGTATATCTAAATTTTCCATCACCTACACCCACACACAGTATTCATTTTTAAAAATGTGATACTAGAAAAGCAAAATTGTCATGCGTAAATCGTATGCATTGCAGAAAACTGGTTAGGCGTGGGCATATTCAAAAAACTTCAATTGATAACGGTTTGAATGGCTGTTACAACAGAGCCGAAGTCTGCTCTCCATCAGAAGAGATAATCTGAAGAAATGGAAGAAAATGATGTTGGCGCCTCGGGCTTAAGACAGGAGAGCTACTTTGTCGACCTTGAGGTCCTTTGAAATGACTCCAGTCTCCAGCGATGTTGAGATTATATATGTCAATGACTTGCACTACGGAAGATAAAAAAGATCTCATCATGACCTGCTGCTGGAGCTGAATTTCTCATCTTAGCAATTATATCCATGACTTCCTTCCCTGTAGTTGGATCAAACCCCAGCAAAAGGGAGCTCTTTTGTATCTGCGGGAGTGCCATCAGAGTGACTAATCTTTATAGAAAAAAAAAAAAGATAAGCCAGTATTCATAAAGCTCACTCGCTGAATTCATGTGTAATATCACAAGAGTTATACGTTTCAGCACCAAACTGAGTGAAGAGCTGGAAATGACCTTCTTTTAAAGCTGTTAAAGGACAATCTGTTTTGTTTCTATAATGAGTAACAATTACTTCTTTCCCTTTGGCACTTTCTGTGAGAAATACTGTCTGTGATTAAAAAGATCAATTTACATGTTTTTGTTCATGTGTGAATGTGCTGCTTGGCCTTCTTACGTTAATAAACCTTTATGAATCTTTATAGAACAAATTCACGCTACAGAACTGAATTTTTATCATGATAACTAGAGCTGCAACGATTAGTCAATTTATTAATGAGGTGATCGAAAGAAAATTAGCTTCCAAGTACTTTAATAAACGATCGATTGTTTCTGTCATTTTTCAAGCAAAAATGTCAAACATTTGCTGGTTCCAGCCTCTTTAATGTGAAGCTTTTCTTAGTCATTTATGATAGTAAAATAAGAGCCTTTGGACTCTTGTTTGGACAAAAGGAGCAATTTGAAGATGTCACTTTGGGTTCTGACAAAATGTGTTGAGCAATTTTCACAATTTTTAGATTAACTGACAATAAAGGGTGCCACAATTTCAATATTAAAGAAGAAATCTGTGATATATTTACAGCAATAAAATTAGAAAATGACCATGAAACATGTTCAGTTGAAATGCTGGCTTCTCTGACAAGAACACTACAGCCGTGGGTCAGAATAACTCTTTTTATTTACCCATTTCACATTAATTAGGACTCAAATTAATGCCAAATGTTGGCCGAATGAATAAGTGTCTGTTTATGAGTCGTAAGATACCATTATTGATCTTTTAGAAGGAGTAGATGTTTATAACGGTTAATTTGAGCAACACGTTAATGGAGTCTGGAGGCAATAAGACAGGCAGCCACTTAACTCCAACTCCAGAGTGTGTAATTTCAGAGCAGTGGGCTTTTATTTTCAGGATAATGGGCTTAACTTTACATCGACAGGCGACTGACAGCTGATCAACTTACAGTGGAGAACTTGCAGTCGCTTGTTATTGTCTTGCGCTCCTGCAGGGTTCCTGCAGCCTGCAGAGCCTCCTCGAATCATAATTATGATATGAGATTGTCCACCACACTTTGAATTCTATAGGCTGATCCGGAACTGATGCTCTCCTTTGACTAGTTCAGAGGTTTCGTCAGTTGATGTAGGAGTGCTTGTACAAGAGATTTGTACGTTTCATTCTTGCTGGTCGAGCGCTCTTTAAACAAGGCTTAAAGCCATTTGATTCACTCATGGAACATTACTCTGGGTATGCACTCTTCATGCTTGGAAGCAATAGGATTTTAATTCTTCCGAGGCATCGTAATAGGAAGGTCAAACATAATTCTCAGGTTACCTCATGCTTTGTTCTGCACTGGCAGCTTCGGGCTCGTTCAGCAACAACTATCCCAGCGTGATGTCTCCCAATTTAAGCTGAGATGGACACGATACAAAGGCCTTCAAATGCTTTGAAGAATATAAAGTTAAGCCTGCATGAATTCAGTTTACAGTGTCAAACAGGATGGGACAGGAATGTCTTATGCCAGGAGCAAGTTATCAACATGATATCGTACATTTAATTGATCGCAGCAGGATCTTGTTCAGATTATAGTCATATTTGGTAAAACATATTTTGTGGTTAATTGTGATGCCACCAACTGTTTTAAATCATATTATTTTGTACATACTTGTCATCAAGGTCAGCACTAACTGTGGTCGAATCAAATATGCGTTAACAAAACAAGCCACATTATTAGCATTTTTTTTTTTTTTTTTTACAGTGGATGAGTTTTGATAAATACTCCAGTGAGTGATGGAACCAGATGGAGTGAGATGTTAGAAGGATAATTGCAGATGAGAGGCTGCATACTGACAATCCCCTCAACATGGTAACACGTCTAGTATGTGCTATTATAGTGTGAAAATTAGTTCATGGTTTCTCATGGCATGATTAAAAAATGGTAATTATTAGGGGTGGAAGAAAAAAAAAGATTCTCTTAAGTATTGTGATTATTTTTTATGATTCCTGAATCAAATTTGATTGCTCTACATATAATTAATTAGTGCACAGTCTGTTAGCTCAGTGCTAGTACATGATGGGAAATACTTGCATTGGATCCATTTTACTTCACATGCTCAACATAAATCAATATGTGTTCATACTAACGGGCATATATTTCCTCTGCTCTGTAGAAAAGAACTAATGCTGCTATTTCATTTATCACATTCTTATGGCCACTGGCTTGATGAGCAGAAAACAGCCAAACTTTACTTAACTTCAAAAAGTAGTTTATTTACTACTTTTATATGCAGTATGTCAATGATGATACTGAAATTAAACTCAGACACTGACTGACATGATTTGCAGTGTTTTTGGAAATATCAGTCATGATATACAGTCTCTAGGAATGTATGATTCAACTTTTTCCTGTGTTCTAGTGTAATAAAGGCTAACAGAAATTGTAATAAATCATAATATTGAATTGGCAACCAAGTATCATGACAGCATCGAATCATGAGATAAGCATATCGTTCCAGCCCTACAAAGACTTCTTTACTAAAATAACATTAATTTGTTTGGCTGCACTGTAAACAGACCAACACCAATTTAAATTGAGATGGACCTGATTCAATAACCTTCAAGTACTTGAAATAATCTACATTTAATCCTAAATGAATTCAGTTTTAAATGACAAAGGGCTCATGCCAGGAACAAACAAACCCGCCTGACTATGAAAGGTTGCCCTCGCACACTGAAATAATTTCAGATGTCTGAGCTTAGATTTCCATCAGACTGCAGGATCTTGTTCATATTTGTCCAGATTAAAGTCATAAAATTAAACATGTTGGGTGGCTAATTGCGATGCCACCAACTGGTCTGAGGTTCAGTGAGGGGCCAAGAGATCTAAATTACGTTTCCCTGCATGATACAAGATAATGAACTGTCCACTGTAACCTTTCCAATGGAAGACCAACCTCCCCATATGCTGAAAATCTGTTGTCATGGCCCGATGAGGGTTATAATTGGACATTCTATCATTAAGTGCAGAAGTCTTCAGCATTTCAGACCAGCTGATTGAGAGATGAAGCAGGGACCCACTACTACACATACTGCATTGAATATTTTTGGGTCTTCTCTCGTTTGTGCCTACTGGTGGCTGTTGAGTCAGCAGCATGGCTAATTGTTAGGTAAGTTAGTAGACCTATGCCAGAGTCTCTTGCTTGAGAAGTTACAAAGTCATCCATTATGGCTCATAGTGTCTGTAGGCTACACTTGGGGTAATAATACAGTTAAATGGACAATATGTTTCAGTAAAACATACCCAACTAATTGGCCATTTTAGACCTGATTAAATAGGTTAGCTAGCCTTTGTTGGGCAAAATAAATGTTTTAGGTTTTTCTTTATGAATAGGCTAATTTATCTTTATTAATAATATGTTGGATTCACAGCATTCAGAAAAATATTCAAAAATAATAAGGACACCCTCCTGCAGTACCTCCGTGTGTTGCAGACCGGCTTTTGAAGGCCCATGATTTGTTGTGTTTGCATCTTTAGAATCAGCTGTTATATGGTGAAACGCATGTTTGGTTTGGCGTTTTAGGTTACAATATATTGGAATAGAACATTTGAACATATACTACATGAGGAAAATGTCTTAAATATAGCACACTTTTCTAGCTGGGTGTACATAACCACACCATTCAGAGGATGTCAGGGTATTAAAAACACGGGGCAAGTGAAGGATAGCTATGAGGAAGAGAAAAGGGAAATGCGGGTTCATGTCATAGAGCCAAATAGCTTTCAACACCCAGACTGACCTTCAGCTTACACAGAAGCACACACACATTGATACAAATGTTCACAGGATGTGACCATAAACCATAATGGACATCCCTTATTACAGGGAGTGAGCCTTGGCTGTGTGCCATTTTAAATGTCACAGACTCCTCCACGGCGTAATGACTGATCAACCTGAGTTTGCATCCAGCATAGCCCAGTATATTATCTACAAAGCCGACTGTAAAACTGGCTGGAAAGACATACGCTGCATCACATTATTTGATAATTGCCGAATGCATCCAATAATGTTTATCCACATGTGAATGTGTTAGCTTTTCCGACCCTTCCTGCTTCCAGCTGTAATATTCAATATCACTTCACTGCCAGTAAAGCAAAGCGTTTGCTACTCGTGCCAATCCTACAGTAAAAGAAACACACTAGACTGCAGAATCATGCAGATTTCAGCTCATTTGTTTGTCTTACCAGTCAGCCAAATCAAAACAATTCTCATTCATAAAAACATAAGCAGCTGAAAATTTCCAAGCACAAAAGACAGACGAGTCAAAGTAAAAAACGGCAGGTGCAGAAAAACAAACCTGTAGAAAAGCAATTAGACAAAAATGTTTTTAATCACTGGTTGGCAAACAATCAGGATAATATTCAATCCAGTGTTTTACATATACTTATGTTTTGTTTTGACATCATTTTATTGTGTTTGGTGTAAGTGTAATACTGACTTAATGGATGGGGACTGTAGCAGATTTATTACACAGCTTAATTCAAAAAGCAATTCTGATTGGTATATTACAGCATTCTAAGGTCTTTTACTTCTGTTTAGCAGACTGTTACCATGAAGAACAATCACTGACATCTTTAAGTCGGCAGCTGTGTAATAAGCGTGATAATGTACAATGAGCAGGTCATTATGCAAATACACCCCTGCACAACACTGTCATGGTTTATTGTGCAATATTGACCTGCTCATTGTACATTATCACGTTCATTATGCAGCTACTGACTTAAAGACATTATCCCTTACATGTGTGAGCATTTAAACTGTATGTACACATTAAAATGGACTCCAGGAAGAGCAGCTGTTGCCAAGGTAACAGCAGTCAATACTTAAATGAACTCTGTGTAGGATTTAGTGGCACCACTCTCAGAAAATGCAAAAGTCCGGATCTAGAATCAAGATATCGTTTTTGATTGTATTATTGTGGAATAGCCTTTTTTGTGGTTTTAAAGGCTGCATTTCAATAAACAGGTAATTTTCTGCCATCTGTATTTATGTTGTTATTATTACAAATGAGGCAAATAATATAAGATTTTTCATCCTTCTCCTCCTTTTTCCATCATGATATGTGTATAAATAGTTTATTTTAGAGCGCTCCATCTGTATTTGCAAAGCTGATACTGGAAAATATGCTGAAATGAACAAAATAAACTACAAAAATAAACCTAATGTTACACACAGGACCTTTAACAACCTGAAATTTTGTTCTATCAGGGCTCATCACTGTTAGTTACCAGCTAATATTTATCAACGCTCCGACTCCCACAGTGTGATTTTCCACAACATGACTGCAGAGTTTGCTTAATGAAAGAACCAATCTCAGCAGCCACATAATCCATTTTTTAAATATTACCACAGACACTATCTACCACATTAATGTTTAACACGCTGATGAAAAATACAACAATTGTCCGTGTTATGTAATAAAGCGTCGAGTCTGCTGAAAGGAGTGGAGAAGCAGGGCACCGTACCCTTTTTCTTGCTCATTCTGATGAGGCATGAGATGCTTGGCAATGTCAGTGACAAGCGGATCTTGTCAACGTAAGCTGCTGGGGGAGCAAAAAATACTTGTGCTAAGCCCCCCTGAGTAAGATGAGCGGCAATGCCTTGACCCGTGAGATGCTGTGGGAATTGAGGTGGAAGAGGGGGCGAGAGAGCAAGCGAGTGAGATAGTGAAAGGCTAGCTGGTGACAGAAGAATCAGACACGCTGGACTGTGTAGGTCCACTGGGTCAGGATAACTGATCCGAATACCAAGCTAACATGGACTGCAGGGAGCATGATGTGATCAATTCACACTACATGAGTGTACATTACATAAACAAATAGACTATTTTATCAAAAGTGGGTAAATAATTCTGGTGTACACTTAATAAACTGCGCTATATTATATTAGTAGTATTCTGAGATACTTTTTTATTTGGTTCATGTTATCAGACTCCAACATCTTTCATTCTTGAGTTACATATTCTGTGACTGTGTCCATTTTGGGGGCATAACAGGGCTAAATAATAAGGACTGCCTGCTTTCCTGGGGTAAGTAAAATACCATTTCAAGCTAGTAATCTGGCAACTCACTTGCCCAACCGAGCATGTGCTAAACAAGGAGTTAAACTATTAGACTGGTTTGATAACTGATTAATCGTTAAAGTAATTTTTCGTGTAAAGTGTCAGAAAATGTTGTTTTCAGACTCTCAAATACAGAGATTTCAAGCTTCTCTTCTCAATTTATTATCATATTAAAGTGAATATCTGACAAAATGAGACATTTAACGATATTGACTTTGAATCTGAAAAACTGGGATGGACAATTTTCACTATTTTCTGGCATTTTATAGATGCTACAGCCCAAGATTAAACATTTAACAAATTTAAGTCTTTGTTGTTATTTGATAACCACTAATAAATAAAACAATTTGTGAAGGGGCAAGTTAAATTTACTTTGGGCAAACAGATTTCTAACCCACTTGAACCCTGTATAAATGCTTTTACATGTGAATTTGTTACAATGGATGCCTGGTAAATATCCAGGCTGATAAATTATCATCTGATAATGGGAAATATATATTACCATTTATTATTCCACTAAATATTTGCTATAATAAGATCTGATTTTACAGATTACATCAAAGGTTTTAATTTGAATTCTTAGGCAAGATGTTCTATAAAAGCCAGAGTATATTTTGAAGTTTTTTGATGAGCTTGACCACAAAAATTCTGTGAACATCTGAAGAGCCAGAACTGTTCTTTGTTTTTGTTGTTATAGTGAGGTCAGTCAGAGCTGTCGAATATTAAAGGAGCTTTTAACTGGTTATGAAACGGTCTCGGTTTATCACTGATGTCTCTGTGTGACCTACATAAGTTAACAAGACCATAAGTTAACAGAGAAGATTGGCTCTTTCTGCATAGTTGTTCCTGATGCCTGCCATTTGAAATCAGATGAAACGAACCAGTGTTTACATTTTTCCAGGCAAACTTACAGTGAGTCGTACTTTAGCCAGCTAGAAAGAAGCAGGAGGGGATTTTTCTTCAAATGATTTTATTTCAGACTTTATATGTTGTGGTTATTACGGTGGAAACACTACCGCTCTTGTCCAAAGGGACCTCCAGAATCAACACAACATGAAAGTTGTCTTAGCATTTAATCATCCATCTTTGCTCACTACATCTTAGCCTTTCTTACCCTCATGTGTGCATAAACTACATGTTATATCAACTTCCTTTTAAAATACAAAAATGTGAAATTATTTGCCATTAGTAGCAGGTAATTATGGGTCATCAGTACTGGCAATAAATCCATATTGTGCCTCCTCATTTGTTACATTATGTAGGGATGTTGTGTTGCTAATCTCAGGATGTTCACTGTTAGTTTTACTAAAATAAGAACAGTCGTCACCAGGCCGCATTATAAACAGTCATCAGAAAAATACTGGTGTGCATTTGGCTGAGCAGGAATACCACACTACACATGTGAGAGCCGGAGCTGGAACAAAGGCAGTTGGACATTAAGGAAGACAGAGAATTGTGTCATACCAATAATTCTCTCAGCAGGCAATAAAGGTAACCTCTCTGAAAATACTGCTGGTATCATTTCTTTATGGACGGCATAAATCCGAGGTCATCAGAACAAAACCACAGAGCAAAGGCTGAGGTGTTTCTATTTCAACTCAGACTGCATTTGATCATGTTTCCGATTACGACTCTGCAAAGTTCAGTGTCGCTGCGATATCACAAATAAAAAATATTGAGCGATTACAGGTACTGTAAAAACTAATAGTCTGTAAGTGCTGGTGTTCACAAACTTTTTCATGTCAGGGACCCCGACAATAGATGCACCTCCAGTTTTAGAGGAGGAGTACACCAGACTTAACTACGTCCGATATTGTGACTGGAATTTACACCGAGTGCACCGAGCCTGACTGACAGCTGCGCCTGGTCTTACAATGGGCGTCCATGTGAGTACGAGCGAACTGATGATTGTTGCCAAGCAACACACTTCTATGCAAAGCATTATCATGCATTTATCATGTCTTCCTTAGTATTTTCAAAGGCTCCGTTGGCATAAAACTGAGCGCAATCAGCACCTGCAGGGTGGGGGACAGCGCCGTGTTTCTGTCAGACAGATGCTGCAGTTGAGGGGAGAGCACTTTAATTAACTCAAACAGCGCTCGTCTGCCAAAACGAAACCTCTCTCACTTTCTGAACATATATATCGAGCGGGTTTGTCCTGTCACGGACGACTCTCTCTCTTCTGAATGCCCTCTTGTTCATCATCCTGTAAATAAGACGCGCTGCTATCCTTGATTCTCTTTTCTGGCTGTATGATTCAGTTAAAATTACAGTGGATACAAGTCTGAGTTTCCAACTTCTGCCTGCTCCACACTAGGCGTAAAAGTTACACCCAGGCGGAACACACACAGGGCTTAAGTCTAACTGGTGTATTCATCTTAACCTTAAACTGGTCGTAACTTTCTGTTATAAGTCAGACATAACGTTACACCCAGGTGTACGCCCAGCTGGTGCACCCGGAGTCCCCCTTTACTTTTTTTTTTAAAGTCTTTATAGTCAATCAATGATTAACAGTGAATCACTATAAATTACAATCAATCAAAACAGCCAACCCTATTTCTCCTTTCTTCCAAAATGTGACTTTAGAAAAGAAAAAAAAATTCTATTCCTCCGTCTGCTCAAGGACCCCTGTTGTTTCCTGAACCCCAGTTTGAAAACCACTGTGTTAGTGGTTAACAATTTACTACTGGCAAGTTCCACAAAGCCATATTCATTCATCCACAAATAAACACTGCGCCGCTGATTCATAGAACCACAAGCAACTGTATGTTTAAATAATGCAGATACAGAATTCCCTGCAGCAATCTGTGCTTACGACAGCAAGCCTGTAACAAAGTGTCACCATGTGTCATCAGGATCAGCCTGTTATTCATGACTGTGTAAATGCCACTTAGAAAGAAACGTATAAACATTTCATGACTTTGAGAAGTGAAAATGAAAGTAATGTATTTATGTTAAGGGCATAACTTCCAATTTCTTCCTGTGAAGAGCACAGCCATTGTGGGCCGGTATGTGTACGTATCTTTTTATTACACGGCTTTGTTAAATAGTGATTTAGATTTTGTTTTAATTACAGCATTCTGAGGTCTGTTATTTCTGTATAACAGACCGTTGCTGTGAAGAACAGGCTGTTGCTATGGACAAAGTTCTGATCACAAATCATTTCTAAATTTATATTTTAGTCAGAAACTAGACAGAGAAGAAAATAAAACCCTGTCAGTCTAATTCAAGACCTGTATCACCCTTTCAGGGGTTTATTTCACAATAATCACATGCTCACTGTACATTATGCCTTCCATATACAACTGTGTGAGTGTATTATCATATATGTACACATTTCTATGTGTGAGTGTATATGGTTGCGTATGGATGTACATGTATATATGTACAGATTTTGTTGGTTATTTAAAAGATGGATCTTCCCCCTGTTATTTATATCTATCACATTTGTTAATCTGTGTTCTTTTACTAAAAACTAAATAACAAAAAATAAATTAATAAAAGTGAAAATGAGAACCAAAGTGCAGGAGTAGACTGATCTTTCATTCAAAATCTAGTGTAGCAGGGGAGTGCAGCATTTTGTCAACTTCTGACATCCTATTTAATAACTACTCCATTTAATTTGTCACTATTCAGATCTGCACTCAACCTCTAAAACATTTCAACTATTCCTCATTTTCACAAAAATGTAGACAAGGTCATCATATTCATTTTAGTTTTAAAAAATATTTTTTAAAAAAGGGCACAGCCCCTGCTACATTTTTACCTTGAGCCTCTCAAAAAGCCTTCTCCATCGATCTGGAAAGATCTGACAGAGGCACAGCTGCATAAACAATTCTCTCAAGTCTTTAGAGGGTTTTGAAATATTAACAAAAGAGCTTGCAGGTACATCATTTTGCAGCAGCAGCTATGGCAGCAGAGGGAAAATGTGTTTGAGTCCTATTATAAATCACACAATACAGCAACAACATTGCACATCCAGGCCTGGCTTGTCCCCCAGGCAACCTGACAGCAAAATCCCGTCTTTACAGATGGCTCTCAGAGAGGATCTGTACATGTGTATGTGGGAGAGGAATGCTGGTGTGTGTGTGTGTGTAGTGTTGATTTATTAATGAAAATATAGCAATCAGAAGCTTTGCCTATCATTATCACTCTTGTACATGTCAATTTATGCACGCATGTGTAAGTCCAGAGGAGAAAGCCAGTGAAAAAAATAAAGAAATAAAAGAAAACCTTAGCCGGCTCAGGCTAATTTCATCCACTCCACTTCCCCTCACATGAAAGAAGCAGGACTTACAGATCTTGTGCTTCCCTTTCATGGGGAATTTCACCAGCAGCTCCTGGGGGTTGGTGCAGATGAAGACGAATGGGGAAGCGGACTCCTCACAGGTATCAGGGAACTGCAGAGGTGGGGAGGGCGAAGGAAGAAAGGAACAGTTTAGCATCATCTTACACAGAACCATCATGGCCATATTGCGCACAGAATATGTTAAAGCTCATGATGCCTCATATCGCGGTGATGAATCATTCAGTGAGTGTCTCTGTTTATACATCATGTGAGATGTCTTCCATGCCTGATGTAATACTACATGCCTGACAGCAACTGATATGAGACTCTCCGGGTCTTATCCACTAAAATTGCACAGCTAATGATGCCGTTGCTAATGAGAGCTGTTGCACCATTTGAGAGCTGTAAAGATGAGACAAAATTTATTACAACCAGCACAAAAATCCAAGACGTTCAAATGCATTATCTAGGAAAGCACGACATGGAGTTTTTGCAGACTGTGAGATTTCAGCCTTGTGGCCACAAACCTCACTGCACACAGGTTTTATTTCTATAGACAATATCTTGAATTCATATGACCACCATTGTTGCACAGTCTAGCTTGGCCCCATTATTATCTATTTATTTGACATTTCTTTCACTATCAGCACCAACCAGAAGAGGCTCACTTTCATATGGCCCTTTTCTACACATGTGCTAGCTTGGTTTGACTTGGTTCGTCGGCCCGACGCGGCAGAGATTTGCATCCAGCTTGAGGGTCTTGAGTCGAGCAGGCATGTTAACTACATTTAATTTCTTATAAATTCTTCACAGTGAAAGCTGATATTTTGTTGTCTACAAGCTTTTATTATGGAGCAGCGTACTTTAACATGACTCCTGTCCATCTGAAAGTGAACACAAAACAGTAAAATAAAGCAGATACCTGCAAATACAAACAGCGACGCATGAGAGAAACTAAACTTCAAAATACAGAGATTCAGTTAGAAGCAGAGTCTATAGACCCTTTTACAGCTGGCGTCATCAAAAAGCTGTGGGCGCATTTCGGAAACAGAAGTAGCGGCCTCCCCCAGTCATCCAGACAAATTGTCAAGCTGCAAATGTTGAATTAAACAATTTATCAGCACCCAAATCACCAAATATGGTTGTTGCGTATACAATTCATCAGAATCGATATTCCACTGGTCAACTGAAGTTGTTCAGAATTCCAGCTGGATCACAATCATTTCAGAGCAATAGGTGGCGTATATGGCTGCAAGCTTTTAAACGTGATGTAGGACGCGATCAAAACTGCTCGTGTTTGCAGCAGCCCATCGACAAGCTGTTGCGGTCCGCCTTACTTCCACTGCCAAACTGTGCGCACAGCTTTCTCATAGCTTACAAACTGTAAAAGGGCCTAATATTAGAACTGCATCCATGGCAACGGCCTGCTCTTCATAGCAACAGTCTGCTATACAGAAATAACAGACCTCATGATGCTGTAATAGACCAATCAGAATCGAGTGTTTAATAAAGCCATGTATTAACAGATGATAATTTATCGTGCGTCCCAAACTTTTTCAGATGCAGTTTTGTCAGACCATACTGCATCACACAGATAAAATAGCTAAAAGCATGTGTACACTATTCATGTGTTCATCTACTAATTACACAAAGAATCGTTAACTTCCAACATAACATAATTCATCAAAAGCATACTTATAAAGCTGCAGAAACACATCACATGTAACCACATCCATGACATATTTATGCATAGCCTCCCACATAACATGCCGCACCACATTTCTATGAAGGAGAAGATGTTTTACAGCTCATAATTGACAGCAGCCCACAGCATACAGAGGCGGAGAGACAAGAGAAAACCTCTCTCCGTCTGTGTTATTGATTGGTCTCTCAGGTGAGAGTGGGGAATTGACTGACACAGTGACAAAGGAGTCATCTTTCCCATCACTGGCAGCCAACGGCTCTCAGCTCATCCAATTTCCTCCGGCGCTATCAGATAGTGCCCATGATTGCATCTAGCCAGCCAGGAAGCGGCTCTTTTCATGACAGCATGCTTTTTCCTCCCCCCACTCACCCCCCTCTTATTCACAGTCTCTCTATCTCCCTCAAAGGAGCACTGAAGGTTGTGACAAATTTGGGGCTTTTAAGGGAAATCAACAGAGTCGGCAACCCATCTGTATGGTCCCTGACAAACTGGGGAGAGATGATAGAGATGTTTATTTCAGATTACAGTCCATGTCGACTTGAGTGTAATACACCGGTGAGTGATAAAATATGTAAACACTCAAAGTCGTTAGACGTTGGTGGGGACCCTTAAAGAGCCCCTTGATTCCTCCCTCCAAATAACACAGTGATTCCAATTAAATTAGATCTGCCCATCAAGTATGCTGTCTCCAAGATAGAAAATTCCCTGGACAGCACTTCAACAAAACTACCGGTAGTTTAGAAAAGGTTAAATAAGATGAAGGTTGTGAGTCCAGAAATGCAGTGTTATGGGACAAGGTTGGCAATGTTCTATATTTTACTTTGTCAACAAATCCCATGAAAAGATAAAACAGGAGATGAAATGAAAAATGACGTTTACGCCTTTAAGATCACATCTCCAGTCATATTCTGCACATGACTTATGTAAGCTACAACAAACCAGTTTCAACCAAGAATATCATGACATCCACCCATCGATCAACCCTCGACTTTTAGCAGTGCAGGGCTAAGATTCAGTAGTTAGCAAGCTAGCAAGAGCATCGCATGTTGGTGTGTTGCACATTCAGGGGTAACTGTAAATGTCAATCAATATCCGCAAGTCCCTCCACGGCTGCCTGTTTTGATAGGAAATACGCAGATGCAAATAACACTCATGTTTCATGTGGACTTTTAAGGTGCCATGTGGATTTTCTCCTCTAAACAAACAAAGTTTCTGTTTAAATTCTGCATTAAACCATTGTGTGAAATGTGAAATCATTGGCAGGAAGGTGCATCGTGTCCTCATGCACATGCACAAGAAGAAACAAAATGGGTACCCACTCTGAAATAAAATAAAAAAAAAACATCCACAGTGCTCAGTGTGCTAATAGAAAGACAAAAGGTCCAACAATTAATTTGTCTTATTGTCCAGTTAGCTAACTGTGTAGCTAACACCTGATATGATTTTACAACTGAAACAGTGACATTATCTTATTTTGGCACCAGAAATAACCTGCAGCAATGGTTTTCACAAGTTCGCTCTGCTGTTGTTTTTCATACAGAGCTGATAACTAGCAGACATTAGCTAACGTTAACTATGATAGCTGACATTAGCTAATGTTAGCGCTTGGTCCATCAGACCTCTGCCAGATGTGCATAGCATCAGTTAGAAGTTAAATTTAAACCAGCCTGGTTATATGTCAAAAAAGATCCAGACTCCATGTACTTGTGGTTTGGGAGCTTCTAGAATTGCTGTATGCTAAGTGTGTGGTCAGAGGCTTTGGAGCTGACCTTGCATCCAGAGGAGTATGCAGATCTGTAAATTACACCCCGTCAAACCCCTCCTTTCCACGCTGTAACAGTGACACAAGTTGAAACTGAAACCCAGTGACATTGGGGAAAAAAAAAAAAAAAACTTATAGTGAGAAAAACCGTCTGTGAAAAAATAAACGCATCAGATGAATCAATGGGATCAAAATTAAGAAAATTAATTACTAATGTCTGTGTTTTTGTAATCTTATTTCTGAGGCCAAAATTTAATGTCACTGTTTTAGTCCAATAAATTAGTCAAGAGAAAATTAATCATCAGCTATTTTGATTAACTTATAATCAATAGCTTGTACCATCTTATACCTTCACAATTTCCTGCTTCTCAAATGGTGAAGATTTGCTGCTTCTCTCCGTTTTGTATCATCGTACATTTTAATAAGCACATGCTGAACTGTTGGCGAGACATAACAAGCAATTTGACCTTATAAACAGTTTATTGATTCATCATAAAAATAAACATATAACTAAATAATTAAAGTAATAATTAGTTGCAGGCTTATATAGTTCATTTCTCTGCGTAATATAACTTAATTGTTTATAAAAAAATATATATATTTTCAACACATAAATGAGGCCACGCTTTTGCCCTCATTATGGTCTTAATAAAAAAACAAGTGCACTTGTGCACCAAATGTGTATTACAGCTGAAAATAGTCAAACACACTATTTACTGTCATTTGAGTAATGTGTACCAAAAACTAAAAGACCACAATGTTACAGTAAATTATTTAGCCTATTTTCAATAAAGAATTTATGACTCATTTTTATAGACATTTGTCTTAAAGGAACCAGTGGGCTTGGGGCCGAGTGCCTTCAACAAGGAAAACGAAAAGCATTGAAAGAACGGATGAACACACTGTTGAGTTTGGCCTTAACGTGGGTTTTGTTGACAATAGAAAAATATAGAATAACCTCAGACAAACACAGTCTACCTCGATTCATACACCTGAGGAACTAGTGTCCCACTGTAGCAATTAACTCTGACCAGATTAGAAAGAAGGAATCCCTTCTTTTATCAACTAGCCAGAGGGGACACTCATTTCCACCTACAATGTAAAGATCGATCCTGTTAACTGTTAAGACGATGCAGTGCCTCTCAAATAGCTTACTCAGGTGAGCAGCCTAATTGAGTCTTCATTTAAATGTCCATGTTAGGCACTTAGAAAGACACACTAATCCAGAGTGGTTTAGCATTGTGCACAGTGATTACTTTTAAAAAACTATTAGTCAGTGTCCTTCACTGTTAGATTTATACAACATTGGATAAGACTCTATGGTTTACCAGTGATTTGACTGGAAAGATGGACCTATGATTAATGTTGCTTAATTGTTTAGAGGCTGTAGAAACTAATTCCTTTTAATAAAGGACAATAAATACTCTATCTATCTATGTCCCCTTTTACACAGGACAAAAAACCCACTAACATCTAGCTGTTGTCTTAGACGGGAAAAGGGTCCAGTCAGCATTCACTCCCAGGTCAAATGACTCTGCAGCATCATGGGTACTTATCAGCTCCAGCTCTGATCGGCAAACGTGACACCCGGGTGGACAAGCCAATTTTTGCCCCTTTTCAGCTGAGGCGCGAAGGCAGCGGAGGCATGTCGTCTCCATCCGTAAGTTCTTGCTCCTTTTTCATGCACATGTGCTGCTTGTCTCGACTTAGTTCGACTCTGTGTTTCATTTTTGGCATCAGGGAGCTGCCGCTGTAACTTTCCTCCGTTTTCTCTCTCCTCCTGCTTCTGCCTGCACCGCACTGGCTGGACGCCTGCTGCCACGATCACGCAAAACAAGCGCTCCCTCCTCTCCTGTGTCTCCTCTTCATTTCATCAAAACAGGCCGCGTAGAAAACACCGACAGAAGTGACACTGTGCTGCATCTCACCACCAAATTTTCATAACGCGCAAGTGTAGAGTAAGTTTTGGGTTTTATAATAAAGACGAGGAACGCTGTTGCAAATCATTTATGCAAAAGCAGAGTACAGAGCCACGAGTTTGACCCACAGAGACGTCATGTCACTGTGAGAGCAGGTAACACAATCAAAACCACAGTACTCCTTATTATGAAACAGAGCAGCAGATCATCTTACTAGAAAAATACTAATGTTTTAAACAGTTTTAAAGTTTGTTCACAGATTCTCATTTCGGCTACAGTATCTCATTTACACATGAGACTCATAATAAGACGTTTGCACCACTTTCATGTCTACCGTATGTCACATTAGTTGAATCAAAATGTAAAGATTCACACATTGCATTGTCTTGTTATCGAATCGTATCATGACAGAGCTGAATCGTACTGAACTGAATCGTTGGCCATTTAAAAATGTCTAAGACATATCGTATAATTGAATATGTATCAAGATACGTATCGAATCGGTCTCAGTCAGTGAGATAGACACCCCTACTATCTATCTATCATTACAAACCAAAAATTGAATGTCGTCAGATTAATATATAGGCTTCAGCAGCAGCACGTTTGACATGCAGATAGAAAGAAATATGTGTCTTGTTCTAAGGTCACTGTAATAAAGTTAATATCACAATCATCATGTCTTATGCATATATCAGTTTAATGAACTAGGAAACAGTGAAAGAACCAATTTTAAGTTGTTAAGTAGATCAATATCTTCTCATATCAGATCAGATCAGTCAAGAGGTTAAAATAAACCCTTTTCCAACCACAGTAATAATCACACCAGCACACCATCTCAGTATTTTCAAATTTCATTCATGCCAAATGTTGAATAAATGAATATCCTGCAGAATGAGTTATGCAGCAGGGGAACATGTTAAGATATTAAATAAACGTCTCAGCTTGACTTAACATAGCCCTTTTGCATGTCAGACTTCATAAAACGGGCTGCAGAATGTGCGTTCTAGTGAGTTAAATTGTGAAACTGATGTAAAAGGAACATTCATGTACAGTCGTAAAAAATGCAGCTCGGTCTGAATGACAAATACCCATCACTCTAACAGCACCACAAAGCCAGCAATGGCACATATTTCACATATAAAAATGGGCTTATCTTTATGTATAAGTGGTATGCCTGCAGCCCTGGAAAAAGCACAAAAAGCACATCAAAAAAAAGGAAAAAATGTAACAGCAGTCTGGTGTAAATGGGTCAAATGTTTTTTTAAACACGTATTATTATACACAGAAGAAATACTCGGGTCACTTTTATGTTAAACTCTGAACTGAATACAGTCAGATTAACATAAAAGCTGCAGCAGCACACAAGTTTAATATGCAGAGAGAGCAATGTGCCTCTTGTTGGCATCACCAGACTCATTTGCAAATGTGTGCCAGAGCAAATGAAAACATGAGCTTGGGAGACCTGTCTGGTTCCCAGGCTATGTTCTAAGGTCACTGTAATAAATTTAATATATCAATCATCACATCTGATGCACAAAATCAGTTTAATGAACTAGGAAACAGTAAAAAAGCCTATTTTAAATTGCTGAGTAGATCAATATCTTCTCATATTAGATCAGTCGAGAGATAAAAAAAAAAAAAAACTTTTCCAACCACAGTAATAATCACACCAGCACATCATCTCGATATTTTAAAATTTCATTAATGCCAAATGTTGAATAAATGAATATCCTGCAAAATGCAGCATGTGAGCATATTAAGAATTAAATAAATGTCTCAACTTAGCATCCTGTCATTCAGTGCTTGTGCATGTCAGACTTTATAAATCAGGCAGCAAAATTCACTCTCTAAATGGCGAGTTAAATGGTGAAACATTAACAAAAAAGACACCTGTGTCTGACAAAAGCCCATCACTTAAACAGCATCATAAATCCAGCAATGGTACATATTTCATGTCTGAAAAGGGCTTATCTTTGTGTGCAAGTGATATGCTTGCAAAAACATACAGAAAGCACACCAAAAAAAGGGATTAAATGTAGAAGCAGTCTGGTGTAAATGGGTCAAATGTGTGTTAAATACATGTATGGTTAACCTTTAGCCCCATTTATACACACAGGAGATGCAAATACCATCAGATTAATATAAAGGCTGCAGCAGCACACAAGTTTAACATGCAGAGAGAGATGTGCTTTTTGTTCTAAGTAGCCTGGCATCACCAGACTAATTTGCAAACGTGTGCCAGAGCAAATGAAACCATGAGCTCGGCAGACTTGCCTGGTTCCTGGCTACGTTCTAAGGTCACTGTAATAAATCTAATATCTCAATCATCATCTCTCATGCACAAAATCAGTTTAATGAACTAGGAAACGGTGAAAGAGCTCATTTTGTTGTTGAGTAGATCAATATCTTCTGATATTAGATCAGTCAAGAGGTTAAAAAAAAATCCAAACATCACACCAGCACACCATCTCCATATTTTCACATTTCATTCATGCCAAATGTTGAATAAATGAATATCGAACAAAATGTGTTATGCAGCATGGGAGCACATTGAGAATTAAATGAATGTCCTGTCATTCAGAGCTTGTGCATGTCGGCAGGCAGATTTTGCTCTCTAATGAGTTAAATGTTGAAACTGTAAAAACAAATATGTCATATCACTTTAACAGCACGACAAAAAACAGCAAGGATACATATTCCATGTCTGAAAAGGGCTCATCCTTGTGTATAAGTGTTCTGCCTGCAGTCCTGGAAAAAGCACAAAGAGCACACCAAAAAACGGGACAGCAGCCAGGTGTAAACTGCTCAAATGTTTGTTGAACACATGTATGATTATTCTGTAGCCTCTTATACACAGAGAGAGAGAGAGACAGAAGAAGCACCCCACTTTCACATAGAAGTCTGAATTGAATACCATCAGATTAACATAAAGGCTGCAGCAGCACACAAGTTTAATACGCAGAGAGAGAAATGTGCTTCACCAGACTAACTCCACTGTGTGCCAGAACAAATGAAAACATGAGCTCCGCAGATTTGTCTGGTTTTGAGTCCTGCACAGGTCTTGTTTTGCAAACCCGCCCCCGCACACACCCACAAAGCTGAAAACCAGAACTAACCGTAAAAATATAACCCGCCAACCCACCCGGCATCCGTGATTAAACACACGTACACGGTCGCTCAAGTTGTGCTCTCAGTTAGCGCAGCTCCGGCGCTCCTGCAGCTATCAGTGTGTTTCCATAGTGACGATGAGCCTAGCTTGCGTCTACCAAAAGCTAATATTTTTTTAAGCTTTTTAAAAGCATGTGACAATGTTTTTCTCATAGTCTTTGAGCGCATCAAAATTCTCCCGAACGACTTTGATGATGTACCATCCACGAGTTGGTTTTTGCCTTTAAGTGCTAAGTTTTAGCTGATTAGGCTTGAAATGAATGTATTAGTGAATATAAATGTTAAAAATACAATCGTTTTCATTTCTGAGTTCTCACTTGCTGCCTGCCGTGCCCACACTCACGAATTTACATAAATGTTTTTTGTCTCTGCTACACAACATTTTTGCAGGCCATCTGACCCGCCGCAGGACTCCAGTCTGGTTCCCAGGCTGTTCTAAGGTCACTGTAATAAATTTAATATATCAATCATCATGTCTTATGCACAAAATCAATTTAATGAACTAGGAAACAGTAAAAGAGTTTTCCAACCAGAGTAATAATCACATCTGCACATCATCTCCATATTTTCAAATTTCATTCATGCCAAATGTTTAAAAATGAAAATCCAACTCAGTGTGTTTTGCAGCATGTGAGCGTATTAAGACGAGTCTTGTCAGTCAGTGCTTGTGCACGTCAGACTTCATAAATCAGGCAGCAGAATTCACTCTCAAATGAGTAAATGGTGAAAGGAACATTAATGTAAAAGGCAAATATGTCTGCATGACAAAAAACCCCCCATCACTTTAACAGCACGGCGAAGCCAGCAATGGTGCATATTCCATTTCTGTAAGGAGCTTATCTCTTTGTGTACAGGGTTCCACCACATTTTCCATTTCAAAATTCCATACTTTTCCAGACTCAAATTTCTAGACCGTATCTGACATCTGTATTGTTCAGACCATATCTGACATCTGGCTTTATTTGGAATCCTTGGCCAACCAGGCTTTACATTTAGGATTGCCAAACCAGCCCTCGGAAAATTTGCATTTAGCCATTGTGGCCGTTGCGTCCTACACAGAATGCTGGGCCGAGTTCCACTGTCAAACCTCTCTGCTCAAAGAGGATGTAAACTATCTGGTGTTACCTACACTCATATTGTTCTTCCTTTACATATTGAATAAAAAATACAGTATTATTGTTCGACCATATTTATAGTCTCTTTTATAATAAGAATCGTAAAAATGTCCATGGAAATGACCATGAACGCAGCCACGAACGTTTGTTTTTCTTATGCAGACAAAATAGTAATGTATTTTCTGATAACTACATCACTACTTATAAGCATTATATAAACAGGGGTTTCCACGGGGATATGGAGTAGCCAGCCAGTGAGAAAAACAAAGTGGCCAGCTTGACAGGTCTGGTTTCCCACAGAGATAGATGTTGGCCATAAAAGCCCAAACTCTGAATCTCTGGCACATTCTAACACCACTGTTCCATCATATACACTGATCTTCATTATTAATACTGAAATGAGTTTGCTTGCCTGATTGTAAACATGTAGTGAATTACCGTAAAGGAGAATTTGGCTTCTTATCTGTTTTAGTCCACACAGTCTGCAAATAGCTATTAAAATTTAAAAGCGCACATATTCCTGACTGATGGGAACTTTTGTAATTAAGAATCATTAAAACATCAACCTGGACACACTGATACATTTTTCCTTTTTCCATCTTTTCTTACCACTTATAAAGACGTGGTATTACTAAAATCAAATTACATACTTTCTCATAATGCAACCCTGCGTGTAAGTGGTATGCATCCAGCCCTGGACAAAGCACAGACAATTCAAGGGTTTAATTACTAATTTTATTTATTGTAATACTTATTGCTTTTTTTTATTTTTTCATTGCTCTTGTTATTTATTTATTTATTAATGCGCCTTTAATGTTAACATTGTTAATTTTATCTTTCTTTAGCTTAGTGCTCTTCATTTTTTGCTACCTCTGAACGGTCTTTGTGGTTGTCGTTGTTTCTTCTCTTATCGTATGTCTGTACCTCGGCTGCATTGTAAATGAGGGTTCTTCCTCATTATGTTTTCCAGAGATTTAAATAAATAAATGTAGAGCTGCAATGATAAATCAATTAGTTGTCAACTATTTAATTAATCACTAACCATTTTCATAATTGATTAATCAGTTTGAGTGATTTTCTAGGGGGAAAAAGTCAAAACTGTCTGATTCTAGTTTCTTAAATGTGAATATTTTCTGGTTTCTTTACTCCTCTAGAATGGTAAATTGAATATCTTTGGGTTGTGGATAAAACAAGTCATTTGAGGACATCATCTTGGGCTTTAGGAAACACTTAACAACAGTTTTCACCATTTTCTGACACTTAGACCAAAGAACGTATCGTTTACGTATCGTCTTTAATCATCAGTGAACTCACTGTGAGTTGCACTCTTAAATAAATGATGATGAAATAATGATCAATCATATAGAAAGAGCTGATAAAACAAAATGCATTACAACTAATAAGGTGGCGATTAAAAGCGTGATTCAGAGATGATTCAAAGGTAGAAAGTAACCCGAGTCACTTCTTGAAAAGACGAGTTAAGCCTCATTTGAAACCATTACAAAAAAAATCTCACGTCGCACAAGATGGCTGTATTGTCTGAGGCACCTAAGGAAACAAAATGGTGTCGGTCTTGCTAAATTCAGATGAAACAAGCGTAGCTGCAGCCACAGTTAGAGTGTGTTCATGTGAAACCCCGCCAGTTGCCTGCTCTTTCATCCTCCATTAGCTAATTAGCATTTAAAGCTGTTGAATGTGCTGCTGCTTTGCCTCACTACCTCCCCCACCTAATTGTTTCCATTCCATGTTAATCAAAAGGGCACAAAACATTGTGGTTGTGTGACAAGGAGGTTCGCTGAAGCCCTCCATATTCATCAGGAAGGATCTAATGTAGTCGGAGTGGACCTGCTTACAGATGCAATGACGTCTTGTTGAAACACGCAGGTATTGAATTAAGAAATTGTTATGTGGAATTACATAAAGACCCTATATGTGACAATGACCGTCACGCCGGATTCAGTTAAGGGTGATGGAGCTGTTAGCGAGCAGGGAAAGGTCTGGGTTACAGCCCCAGGGCATTCTGGGTAGAGGGACCGACGTGTTTGACATGATCTGAGGGTGCATGTATAGCTCTTGTGACAGGTGCATTAAAATGTCTCAGTGTGCGCCGAGTATCACTAGCTGCCTCGGGCCAATTTAGAAGTCAGACAATTGCGAGACAAGGACTCCGCTGCCTCTACTTGCTCATAAACATCCCTGACAATTGGCTCGTGTTCAACACAGAAAAGCATCAACTGCGTGGCCGACTTCCAAACTGTTTTCAAAAAATAGATACAAACACACCTCAACCTTGCCAGCGTGCCAACCCATGATAAATGTAGTCATCAGTCATAAGTGCATTTTCACATTAAGTTTCAACTGCTGATCAGTTTGTGCCTGCATAATTCATCCACCTACTGAGTTCACTTTAGAATAGTTTAATTCTTTTGGGAAATGAGTTTACTTGCTTTCTTGCAAGATGAGAAGAATGATACCACTCAAGTCTGTACAGTAAATCTGAAGTTAGTGCCAGCAGCCTCTTAGCTTAGCTTAAAGCCATATTTCCACTGCATGGTACGACTCGACCCTACATGCTTTTTGTACTCGTAGTTTGTTTTCCTCTGTAGATAATACTCCCTCATCGTAAGCAGAGCTGATTGACACTGTACCAGGCCAGCAGCTGGGAAACAACACATACACTTGTTTTGGTCTTTAAAAGCTGCAGCCTCTCTTCACTGACAAAGTCTAATCTACACTGTACATTTACTGCCACACTGACAACTTCACTGCTCACCTTTTCCTCTGGTCAGTTGACCATAGTGTTGCTTTTTTGAGTGATTTAAAAAAAAATTGTGGTCATTATTGGTGGTTGCTTCAAAAATGCATTCATTTGAACTCTAATAAATGTGACACGGGCAAACAGAAACAGTTATTCCAGCTCAGAATGGAAATTTCAGAGCAAATATTTCAACAAGGACACAGTATGGTTACTTTATGATTTATTACAGTAAATAAATTGCACATTTCTCCTTTAACTCCCAATCAAGCAAGCAATAAACTTACATTACAATTACAAGAAACATGAGAATCAAGTTGCCTACTGATAGCCTGTTGTGGTATTTCTACCTCATTACAACCAGCCAATTCCAGTCTTGGAGTCAGGCAGTAAGGACAGTAAGAATATGTTTGGGGTTTTTTTTCTGGTATCCAGGAGCCGGCAGCTGAGATAAATCATTGCAGTGAGAATATTTTAACCAGTTCTTCTGGCCAAAGAATTGGCTAAATCAGTATATGCTCAAACAACTTAAACTGAAGCATCTTTTTCTTTGCAGGCTAAACATACTGTCCTGCAACACTTTGATAATACTATGTGCTGAAGCGTTTGAGTGGGAGTTAAGGAGGCAACATGCTGTAAATATGGATCCAAAACATTTTAACAAGAGCCCACTGAATGAAAACCTAACATACAAAATACTAAAGCAGGAAAAGGAGGTGAAAATATTCATACATACAGCTTCACAGCTTCTTCAGAGACTGCCAATTCAATAAAACTGCCCACTGTTTAATTTGCTGGGATCAAGCCAGAGGGGATTCAACAATAACCAACTGTAATAATATGAAATTCACAAGTTCATTGGAAAAAGTAAAAAGGGACGGCGGCGGGGCACAGCCTGCTGGAAGAGAGCCTTTGGCTATGAAAAATAACGGTGGCTCAGAGGGCAGGGAGAGGGCACAGTGGCCCTATTGCTCTTACCACACACCCTTATAATGAAGAAACGTTTACCGAGGCTCATACTTCAGCTTTCCTTCCTCAACACATCATCTGCATTCTATATATACTGTATTACTCATTCTTAATGCAGTCCAAAATACCACGAGTTCCAACATTTCACGAAAACAACATCCATCTTAATAAAACCAACTAATGCAGAGCCAGGATTTGACAGCAGGAACACAAACCTTTGAGTCCAAGCTTGTCAAGTAACAGCTCAACAAGCCAACACTGTTCCCTCTCCTCTCTCTACAATGTCTCTCTCTCTGGCTCTTTTCAGCTGCTGTCGGCAATTAAGGGCAGCAGAGACAAGTAATCTCCTTCTGGGCGACAGGGCCAGACCAGAACAGGCATGTGGAGTGGTCTGTGCAGTAAGGGGAGGGGAGGATGGAGTGGAGGGTGGGGGTGTGGGGGGTTGGGGGAGGACTGTGCGAGGCTGGCCCCAGCCTCAGCCCGAGCCAGGCCCTGCTTGGCTGCACTCAATCTCAGCCCAATAAAAAGCCCTTCATTGGCAGGGTGCAACTGAGCCAGACGGGCTGGGAGCATGTGGCTTTTAAAAATGAGGAGGGTGGAATAAAGGAGGGGGGAGGGAGGCACAGAATGAAGGGAAAAGAGGAGACTGGGTGGGTGGGGGGGGGGACCAGAGAGTGAAAATGAGGAATATGATTCAGTAAGAAAGACGGATAATAAGAATAGAAGGTGGAGGGAGAAACACAGAGAGATTTTGATAGATAGGGAACTACACAAAGCCAAGCGTGTCTTCCCAGAAAGGACACTTTTGAAATACTGCTTAGCCAGTTCTGTCAAGGCTGGTTTCACCCTGGGAATGGAGAAACAGATGGGTTGTCTCGGAGCTATGGGCTACATGTGCGAGGTGAAAGGGTGTTGTTGGGAACTGTATGCAACGCCAATCGTTTGCCAATCGTTCTTTAATCTATCGTGTTCACAATACAACACAAGCCTGTTTCTGGCATTCATTAACCCTCCAACAAACGCAGCTGCCCTCAGGAAACTGTACTGTAACTGCCTTTCAGCCTTTTGCACACACTTGTGTGGTGTAGTATTTGTTTTTCCATCCCTACACAACACGGCACCAGAGCGCACACACACACACACACACACGCAGACATGCAAACACACACACAGACATGCAAACACACATACTCCTCATGTATGTATCACAATTCAAAACACCGCCTACAAAATTAACTGCAGACCACTAAACCACGAATGATGCCAATAAATGCCTGAGTGTAAATAGGGTCTGGTCACACCTCTGTACTTTATATATACTGACCCGATTATATCCAGTGTACAGCGTATCCAGAAGCTTGCAGTGACGAGTCTTTGTAGTGTTAATTTCGACAACAGATCGGGGTGTCCCAGTTCTTAAAATCCACGATTCGATTTGACGTCTGATTTTGAGGTCATTTTTAGCACTGAGGCTACGCCATTGTTAAGACTGTCGAGTTCTGATTTGCAAACATCATTTGTTGATCATTGTGGCTTTCTTCATCAGACACACACTAGATGCTGCAATCAGGTGGGCGTCCCGAGAAAAGAAACACTAGAAGGATCAGCAGTTCTACCTTTTCTATTCAGTTACTGAAACTTAAAGCTCGAAATACGTTCGTCAATGTCCTTTTTTTGAATGACCAAGGCGAGACGATAATGAGGTTGCGCTGAGGCTGTCCCCTGAAAAGCAAAGATTTAAATCATCAGTCGGACTGAGCTCCTTCAAGTCAAACAGGCGTTTTTTTGCACATTACAGTAACAGGATAAAACAGATAGCAGTTTACAAAAATGCATAGGAATAACATTTCAATGAGGAATCATAAATTGTTAATCATGAATATATTACCTATTATCTGGCGCACTTTTTAAAAATCCCAGTGACAACATGCACTGGTGATTAGCTGATGAAGCTCGTTTTTTAGCTGCGTCATTGTACACAGAGCAACGCAACAGCATGTCAGGCTGTAAACTTTACAAACCAAGTTTCTTAATCACCACAAACCACAAAACAAACTGTGATGGAAGAGTGACAGAAACAGAGCAAATCCACCCCAGTGTACTCCTCTCCTTTTCCATCACAGTAAGTTTAGTGGCGATTTAAAGACTCGGTTTGTAAAGTTTACAGCCTGACATGCCATTGCTTCGCTCTGCATAAAAAGCCCTGCAAAACGGACGCTTCGCAGCACGATGTAAGTAGCAGGATGCACACTTTTACTTTCTCTGACTGTGAAAACTATGAGTCTTACGGGTAAAACATACTCATGCAGGCTGTTAAAAAAAACCAAAAAAAAGGAACAAAGCTTTTTATCAAACTGCCAAATCTGATTTGACTGACAAAATGTTGAGTCAGGTACACGCCCTAGTCGGTGCCAATGTCATAAATCTAACACTGACTACAACATGCAAAACTGTTAACATTAAAAGACTAGTTAAAAAAAATAAACGGCAACTACACCAGCAGCACGCAGTGAGCTCCGTCAGGACTCAGAAAAACTTGTATCAATTATTTTACAGAGAATGGCTTAAAGTTAACAGTGAAAACAACAGGGCCTGGGAGAAAGAAACAAGGTGACATTTGGGCCCATTTTCAGGCTGAGAAAAAAAAAATTGCATTGCCTTTTTTCAGAAGGGAAGCTATGTGGCCATAAAATAACTGGTAAGAATACCACAAACCCGAAGAGACACATTGAGGCCCACCACAAAGAAATTGAGTATAGTATGTAGGCTGTTTTGTGGATCATTAATCCTGTGTTTTTCATCTGATAATGACAAGATAAAAATCTTGTGAGTAAAATGGCAAGAAATTATTGGTTTTGGCTCGACTAGTTTAGACTGAAATGTTCAAAATGTTCAATACAATCTGATGTTTACATATATATATAAAGACAAAAAAGTCTAAAGCTAGGCTGAAATACCTCCTTTTTTTTGACTAGGTTAAGACTATAAAATAGCTGGTAATATTACCACTAATTCCTTGGTAAATGTGTTTTTGTCATTACATATTCAGGCTGCAGGTTACTGGAGCAACATGAGGGAAGACAGCTGATGTAGCAAGCTCTCTTCAGTTTGAGTAAAAATAACCAATTTGCACGTTATATTGGGTCAACAAGTTTAATCATTACACCATAAATTGTCAACTGGCAGACGAGCCCCTAATTACCTTAACTAAGGAGTGAACCAGCCATTTATTTGAGACAGACTGCCACATTATGACAGATTTCTTATTCCCTGCGTGATGTCTTTGATTATATTTTTCTAAGAATCCTCCCACTTTTTTTCTGATTTATCTCATCTGCTGTTTGCTGTTAATGCAAACTCATTCCTCCATCTGTTTCACATTAAAAGCCTTCCAGCGGTTCAGGAGAAATAATCTTTTCACGTCACATTTACTGCGAAACATCTGCAGGAAGTGTTGAGTTTCATTAAGAGAGGCTTAGCATCATGAAAGGCAGCGAAGAGGGGTTGAAGACAATGAATGAAACAATGAGTGAGTGAGCGTTTCTGCTCAAAATGGAAAAAGACAGTATGTACATATTGCTTGTTGTGTTGATAGCTGTCACGGTGAGAAATGCAAATTGAGCAGAATTTACCCAGGTCTTTATAGCACATGTGCCACTCATTTTGTATTTTACTTTTCCTCCCTTGGTTTTTACTTGTTTTATCATTTCAGCACCAGTTGTTACTTTTTTTGGTTTAGATTTTTCTAACCTCAGATTTGCACAGGCTAATTGGTACAATATTCGGTAATACCATTGAGCTCATCACTGTTTTCCCATGTATTATGGATGACCCGCTATTTCCAAGTAAAAATGTCCAGTGTAACTGGAAGCTCTGTCAACAGATATTTAAAGAACAGCTCAGGTGGATGGGCATATTTTGTTAACTGGTTTATTCATGGTAACAGAGACTCAACTGTGAGGTATCAATGGTTCATGTAAACAGCTTAACGCAAACAGGATCTCTACTGCACAGTGGCAAACAGCCAAATTACACCATGCATGCAAATAAAGCCTGTAGCCTCTTCAGAGACATAATTCAGTCCAATTCAGGCTTCAGTTGAATAATGCTTGTTTCTCAGCCACATATATAGTAACCCTTACTTTCTGCATGCATGCCTTTACCTTTATCTTTGCATTTTTTTTTTTAATTAAATGGCATCTTCTTACATTAATAGAAATCTTATAATCTTTGTATTAAGGGATTTAAGCTGCATTCCAGACACAGCTGGAGGGTGGAATTTTCTCACCTCCTACTAGAAAAAGTGTCAAAGACCGCCACTCAAACTTAATGAAGGAGCGGTTGTCTGATGTCACATAACGGCATCAATGGAAGCCAATAATAATAGAAACTATGATGTTAGTAAAACTGTTGTGCGTGTAAATTGATGTGGAAATATGTCACCAATATTAAGGGCTGTAAAATAAAATGTATAACGGTGTCTGTTAACCCACACTTTGTTTTTCCTCCTCTGTGTTGTATATACAAAGAGGCTGCACTGTTGAGGGTTCAATTCAGCGCACGCTGGCCAAAGAAAGTCAGCAATTTGTCACGGTCAGCCATATTTTTTGTTTAATTCTGGCACAGCGCACCTGGAAGGCTTTGAGGTCGGAAGCTGGAAATTTCAACCAGGAAATTCCAACCTCCGTCGCTGCCTCGAACGCAGCAATAGACATGCAAGGAAGTAATTTAAAGTCTAAGCCAAGTGATTAGTGTTTTATATTAACAATAGTAACCAGTCCACCCATGGCTAAAATGACTGAAGTACAATCTGAACCTGCCAAAACAATGATTCAGTCCTGAGTAGAGCTGAGACGATTAGACAATAAATCAATTGGTCCATCGTCAGAAACTTTTGATAGTCGATTAATCAAATGTTCAACCAAAATTTGTGGGGACTTCCTGCTTTTCTTTATTTTACGTGATTATAAATTAAATATCTGTGGGTTTTAGATTGTTGGTTGGAAAATACTACGAACGTTTGTTTTTCAATGAAAATATAATAATGTAGAAATTATCCTTGCAAATCATACCACAACTGCAATATCAGTCAAAATAATTGCAGCTCTCGTACACATACAGCATTTTTAAGTTTTTATCTTTAGCTACAGGGAACATCAAATGCCCGCATATTCTCAGACACCTTATGAAATATATAATACACAATATATTTTTAACTGGGAGGGAAGGGTGTAAACATATGCACCTGCAGCTTGTATGTGATTCTAACCCAAAGGCACGGCGACCTTTTCCATCTAAACAGGCAGCTATTGCAGCTCACTTTGTCCCTTTCATTGAAGCTCAGGCGCACTGAGTTGCACAGCGATGATTAAAAATTTAACATACTCCTTCACCTGCAGAATCAACTGGTGTCAAGTTGGAGAGTGAACATTAATTATCTAGGAGTGTCCAACACTGGCTCCTGAATCTTTACATTATTAATATCCTCAACACAACGAGAGACATGTCTCATTATTAGAAGCTCAGCAGCGAGGCCACGATTTTCCAATTACTGCCACCGTGTCAGTCTGCTCAGCTGCAACTTCACTACGCCTCAAAAATGTTCCTTGTTGCAGTACAACAGAAAGGTCAAGGGACACATTTTGCACAAGCAAGAAACGTAAAAACCCAAGTTACTACATGTGTAAGTTTGTACTTTGAAATGAATTACAATTAAAGCCTTTGTCTTTTTAAATCAGATCATCACTGCAGTTTCAGTCTGCTCTGTGAATGTTGAGTCAGAGATCCCTCTGCTGACTGGGATTCTTCCTTCCTGTTTTTTCTTTGTCAGTCAGCGTGCATTACAATAACATGATAAAACAGAAGTTTACAAAAATGCACAGGGATAACATTTCAATGAGGAGTTATAAATAAGAGAAATAATAAATATATTTTTATAGTAGCTTGTGCATCTTTTTTCGCTGTGTCACTGTACACAGAGAAATGTAACAGCATGGAAAACCATAAACGTTACAAACCAAGTCTCAAAGTCACCGCAGAATACAAAACTAATTGTGATGGAAATGCAGAAGAGTGACACGAAACGGAGCGCAGGTGACACACTGTCACTCACTTCAAACCCAGCGCACCGTGGAGCCTGCGGGGCAGGTGAGGCTTGTTTGGTTTTGCCACTGACAGGCTCTGATTGTTATTCTAGGAGTCTGACAACATTTTAGAAAGGATCACTACAGGGAGATACCTTTTTTTTGAAAGAACAGGATATCTTTTTTATGAACCAGAAACAGCTGTTCTATTGCTTTCGCCAAACTCTAAACTCGAGAAACTCTAATTTTAATATCATCATCGTCGGACTCATTCAATCTCGACAAACGAAAAATAAAATTCACCAGATCCTCTTGGTTCGTCTCACCGCTGTTCCAACAATCATCAACTCTGGTTTGGTCTAAATAAAACCCTTAATTCATTGCGTGAAGGAGCGTGAAGCGTGCAGGGCAGGTGACACCAGACAGGCTTAAGTGTTGTCAGCAGCTCAGGACAGAACCTCTGTGGGATTTTATAACTATAAGAGGACGCACACTTTTACTTTCTCTGACTGTGTGAAAACCTGATGTTTTCACATCACATATGATAAAAAAACACATTAAATTGTGAGTCCTGCTGTTAAAAAATACTCAGGGAGGTTGATATAGGAATTTAGTGTGGTGTAATGAAATAAAACAACCAACTCTGATGCGACTGAAATAATCCTTAGTCAGGTTCAGTCCTACTGCAGTTACATTAAACAACCAAGTGAAGATTTACGGATATTAACTGCGATGCCTTGGTGTATTTGTACTGTGTTGTTTAGTTCAAGAATCAACTCTGCGTGTCAGTAATTGAGGCTTCATTATTGTCTAGATGTAAATGACTTCAAGCTGTCAACAGCCCACCACCCCACTATTAAAATTCCCTGGTACACTCAGGAGCAAGAGGTATCAAAATTATTTTCTACTCCCCTGCCTCATAAGCATAACAATTCAGCCCTGCAAAAACACCGACGGTAAAGAGCAAGCCACAGATTAGCCTTTTAGCTAGCAGTAGTGCTGACAGGTGTAGTGAAGTCATGTGTTTTTGCAGGCAGATTCACACAGACTTCCTCGCTTAGCCCAGTTCCACTTTCCCAGCCATGTTTATGACTTCACCTCCTGCAGTGGCCCTCAGGCAAGAAGAAAACAAGACCGCCTCACAACAGTCAGTGCTTTTTAGACTCAACAAGCTAACTGCTGGAACTTTCCAAGGAAAAAGGTCCTCTCTTGTACTCACAGTTAAGCTCCTGTTTGACAAGTGCAGGACTCTTACAAAATTGAAAAAATAAACAGATTTCTAAAGTGCAGCGGAAAAAGCATTTTGAAAAAAAAGAAAAAAGAAAAAACCCTGAGAATTTCTACACTCAAAATGTGTTTCCATTGTAATGATCTCAAAATAGAACATCAAAAATAAAATTAACTAAATAAAAATCTCCTGCTTCTTTTTTTATCTGGCTAATGTACTACTCACTATATATTTGCCTGGAAAAATGCAAACGCAGGCTTGTTCATCTGATTTCACGGAGAATCTGACCCAGTTGCTGATGTTAAACCTACCTATACAGAAACAAATAGTCTTATGAATGGTCTCGTTAACTTGAAACTTAAATGTATTTTTGGAGTGTTTGAGAAACTGTTCCTCATAGTCGATGGAATAGATCATGGATTCATGGGGCGATTTAAATTTGTCTTGTTTTTTTTTTTTACATTTAAATATTGTGTGTTCAAAAACACATCAGCAGTTCAAAATTTAAAAAAGCTGATTGTTTTACACTTGTTATTACACATTATTGAATGAATTAATTTCTTAAAAACTAGCACACAAGCATGAAAAACCCAAAAACTACAAAAGGAAATCTAATTGGAGCAACACACAGCGTACGCAACACAAAAAATCCTTTCAAATAATGTGGGAAAACTAGTTGAACAACTATTTTTATGACCGATCACTTTAAAAACTAAAAATACCTGTGACTGTAGAGGAAAAACAAATTCTAACTCAACTGGGGCTTCTCCATTCTCTAGAGCGAGGCCAAAGCGAGCCTGACCCGCCTCCAAGCGGGTTGCAGTGATGTCTTGTCAACCCATAACGACTTCGTTCCTCCCCCTCAGACGAGCCTGCTTTGCAGGGTTGGACTCGTAAGTGCAGACGAGCAGAGAGAAAGACGTTTCTGTGTGTTCAGCTCTCAGTATTTTTGTAACTTCTAACTGAATCTCTGTGGTTTGAAGTTTAGTTTCTCTCCTGTGTTGCTGTTTTTACATTTAGGTATTTGCTTTATTTTACCATTTCATATTTTTGTCAAGTTACCGCTGATGACATTTCCTGGTTTTTGCTGCTTCATGACAATAGCTGTTGAACAAAATAACATAGGACTTTTATTGTGAAGAATTTATAGGAAGTTCAGCCATTTTATAGCAGCTCAACTTGAGCAAAACTCATCATCAGTTAAAAACACACCTACAAGCAGGTAGCCATATTATAATGGAAATACAAATCCCAGTCAAGTCAAGCCAGGCCAGACAATGTGTATGAAAAAGGGGTAAATGATGTTTGTTATTTCAGCTTAATTTCATTCAGACTGATGCAAACTGTTTTTTCCTCTTTGAGCAAAAACATTGATTTTTTTAGATGCAGAACACTGAGATAGTGAGGAAAATATAATGTAATACATTCAATAAAAAGTGGCTCAGAAGTTACAAATCGAAAACATGAAGAAATAAGCACATATCATTATACAGTATTTGAGTGGAAGTATCAGACAACTGCACTGCATTTACAGAAAATCACACAGGCAAACCTTCTACTTAGTAGTTTCCTTTACAACACACACACACACACACTCTCAAACACACAGCAAGAACCCCTGGAGACAATTACCATGTCTGCTTTCAAACCTCGACTTCAAAGAAAAATTCCAGGGAATCTAAGGCATTAAAACTTCTTATTTTCCACCACAATCTGCTTTTATCGGTGCCACAAATCCAGCTCTCCTTAACACAGGTGCTGTCAGCAAAAAAGCTCGTATTTTAAGTAAGGTAACAAACCACTTCACAGTGGGCATTTGATTTCATAATGTGGAAATTGAGAAGGACCGGGGAGTTTATGAACATGTCTGTCTCTTAAGGTGAATATTTGCTTTGATATCCCGACACTGGGGTACAGCCCTCCCATCTGTGTTCACTCAGCCTCTGTGGGAAATAACTGTCTCTACCCTCCTTCTCTCGAGGCTGGCAGCGAGCTCGGTTTGAGAAAGGAGCACAGAAGGAAGGCAGTCCCTTGATTCTTATCAAAGGCGAGTTTTAGGTTTCTCTAAGCCCATGGGTTAGTACTACAGCTTACAATAGATAAGGTGATCCTACTGATATGCTCCAAGGGAGAACTGCTAAACAGAGGGGTGCTGAATAAGAGCTCTTTACAAGTCTGTTTCAATTTATACTTTCACAGTTTTTATAAGCGAGCTGAAATATTTTCAGCTTGGGGATTACGATGATACTTGAAGTTCCCTGCACTAATACAACCCCGAATCATCTTCAGCACTGAATAATGAAGGGCTTCACTGAAACAAAATAAGACCAACGACTGTTTGCTATCACTCCTCAAGAACTGCTGCTATACCCGACAAGTTTATCATTCCGGCAGAGCGCATACCTTGGCAGATTCACCGCTTAAAATTCTTAGTAATTTTTTTAAACAACAGGTTCTTGTTCTTCAAACAGGGGCAGAAAATTGTTGACTTTGCCGGCTAAAATGACAACACCTCCTGGCAAATTCCAACAGATGAAGCGTAGCTAGCTAAGTAAGCTAACATGAGATGCTTGAAAACACTGTCGCCGTCTGACTATTTAATGTTTCCAGCTGACTCATTTATCTTGTAAAATGATCTTAAAAGTTCACTTGAGGGCGACATACATGCTGAATAACTGAGAGTTAACCTGCATATCTCAAAAACCAGCAAAGCCAGCTTCTGATCCATGTAGAAGATGTCATATGTTACAGAGTACCTCAGCACCAGTCTGTTATTTTCATGAAGCCAGACGTCCGAGGCTTGTCGCCGCGTGTCAGGTGTAACAAACAACGAATCAAAGTTGAGCTGGCCTCAATTTTTTCAGCACTCCAATGGCAAGTCAAGCAGTTATATGCAATTATATGCTTGTTTCTTGTTCATGCTGGATGTCATCAAGCACAAAGCAACATTTCACTGGCGACTCAGCGACAATACAGCCGGCCACGTTTTGCCTTTTTGTAGCTGTGTCGCCAGTACTGTGAACATGTGAACAAGGGTGTAAAAAATTAGTGCAATCTGTTGAAAAATGATTAAATAAATACCTCATCGTACCCGAAGTAATGTGGCACAGTGGAACAACTATATGGGTTTTTTTTTATTCAAGATGAAAATAAAAAATTAAGACATAAAAATCTATATGTATGTACACTGTTATGTAGTTAAAACAATCTAGTTAATTATTCAGTATCAGTTAATATAGCCTACCTTTCCAAACCCTGCATAACCAGCTGCATTATCACTTTGCAAAACTCTGCCTGTACATAGTGAAGCTGATCGTCTATGCAGAAAAATCTCAGTAAACACAGTTTGCACAGAACAGCATGCTACAAATACTGTATTAAAAAAAACACGCTCAGCGTCATATCCATGCCCCATGTATTTCGGCTGTGGCCGATGTATTGGGCTAATGTAGTGCTACCTCAGATAACAGCTGAAGTTGCTGTACAAACTTCCCGAGCCAAATGGCAAACCAGCCACTCAACTGATAACTATTGTTTTTTTTGGCATTTGGCTAGCGGCTGCAGCCAATTCTGTGCGCTTTAGCATCCAGAACTTCACACAGTGTGGAAATACTATACAGTGGATATAATAGCCGTTTTGTTAATCCAAAAACCAAATATATCTACTTAATAATGTTGTCTTTGGTCTTGGAGGTAATGCTCGGTTGTTAATGGTAGTGAGCTAGTTATCCTGCAGTTTATGTTTTTGAGGATTTCAATTTTGAGGATTTTGTCTTTCAAAGGCAAAAAAAAAAAACCAAAACATGTTTGCCTGCAACCCCTTTCACACTGCTTCAGCATGTGGAGATACCTGAAGGTAAGGTGCCAAGTTATGATTGCTAACATACGATTGGACACTGCTTTAGCATACGGTCAATTCACACATGGGCATCAATACTGTCTATATTTAATGCATAACATATCAACAAGCTTTGTTTCTCCAGCAAGACCAGTAAAAATCATTGTATAAATACTTAATATTTGAACTTGAGGTCAGAAGAGAAGATGAGTCAGTTGCTTTTGGGCAATTCCAACATTATTATAGTGACATCTGGACTCAAAATGACTAACACACAGAAAAAGAACTTGTAATTTAAATGGAAAAAGATGTGTTCTTCCATGGCATGACCAAGGATAAAGTTCATCTGTGATAACACGCCTATGTTTTTTAAACACCCAGCGCAGGCGACGTATAGTTGAACGATACAGTATGTGGAGTGGCAGCATTATTCAAGTAATTATGCTGAACGTTATTCCTGCTACACTGACCACCACATATTTGCAAGGAAAGAAAATGATGTTTCATGTAAATCAATACTCTACTTCACATACTGAGCCTGCAAAAGCATTTAATGGCATATTTGCCCAGTGGACCGTGGCGAGAGAGGAGCTTGTGCACCGTGTGCTTCAAGAAATTTCTATATAACACGGTAAAGGCACCAGAGAGAAATAGCTGTAGCTGGGAGTGAAGGGAGTAGGACTGTGAATTCCTTATCAGTTCTCGAAACCCATTTTGCCAATATTTTGAATGACTCAGTTACACAGTATGTTATATTTACATGCAGGTTTCTGCAGTTAGATACGTTTATAATTCAGGTTAAATATATACAAGACAGGAGTTACACACACATCCAAACAGGCAGTGCTGTGGATGCCAGTTTTACTCCTGAACACATTATACATGTTAGAAAATAGTTATCAAAAACATGAGAAGACTGAGAACTAAGTGACACTGAATTTTGGAGTTAAACTACCGTTCACAATTTCCGTCTTCAGGCTTTTTGGGCGGACTTGAAACACGGCTCGGTGACGTGCCGGAGCCACGGTCCCCCAACACGACATAAACCGAACCGACTGCTCCTATGACCTCGGAGTCAAATGCTAATCGTTGCATGGGTGTTGAAACTAGCTCAGATTCATTTTGGTCACCCTCAGCCCATTTATAGACTTCATTTCATCATTAAAATAATACGATAACAATTCAATTTAGATCTCACCAGCTGAGAGAACAGTGTTATAGGCCTCAGGAGGAGGTTAAAGTGAACTATGATACTTTTTGCTGTTCATTTAGGAAACTATTTGCTAATAAAGTGTATTCCCAGCTGTTAATTCATCTGTAAGCAATAGAAAACATGTCACTAAACATTCTTTTGTGAAGTGGTTATGTGCACCAGAAGATACGAAAGATTATCTCACATGCTAAACCATTGTTGCCTCTTTCACAGGAAATCACATATGAACATCCGTCAGTTTTTTAATCAGCTGTGATTCTGTATAAAATGAGCCGCGCAGAACAATGGCACATCGTTTAATGCTTCTTATGTAATGTGGCTGATTGGCGTGATTTTTTTTAAGTGCGGCAAAACAATCCTTGATTGCGTTTGAGAGTTTCATTGTGACATTCAAGAGAACTGCATGTGCTTTTTATTAGGATTACACCCTCATGAAAGAGTGAGCTGCTTTTTAAGGTAAGATCAGTGTCTCTGTGGGCACTCAGACCAAATGGTCAGACACTTTCTGTAGTTTCACCTTTCAGCTCTAAAGTTGAAAGACGTTTCAGCAAGACATCCCCGCACAAAGGAAAAGCGCATCATATTTGATGTTAATTCTGCTTGATCACGCAGGTAGCTGGTGTATATGGGGCAGACTGTGAATTCCCTGCTTCCCCGAACACATATCACCAGAGCCTCATTGAAACTAATGATCACACTCCTCCTGCCATTTCAATCGACAGCAGCTCATACCGCGTGTTGTAGAATCAAGACGTTTACTGATTGAGACTAATAGAGCTCGTGTACTGAAGACAAACAACAACATTCAGCTGAACGTTGCGTGTGACTGATCGACATGTGCGAACTCCATGTCACAGTTTTAATGGACCAAGATCCTGAACCCAAGATACGGTAGATGATCACATCTGTCACAGACGTCGAGCCAAAAGCAGAGAGATTTTCTTATGAGTACAACAGGTCTGACGGTGGTATATAACACATTAGCTGGCACTGAATTACAAAATGAAACAACACAAACAAAAGATTACATCTCTGCCTGTGTTTGCCATTAATTTCCAAATCAGACCATTTTCAAAGATTCTCCAGAAAACAAACAGTTGATGCTCATGACAGCAGCTGGCAGCACCTAGCTGGTATCTTGGCAAACAGCTTGTGGACACAACCTCTTAAAAGATCCAATTAATGTATTCACAAAACAGATGAGATGGAGGAACATGTTGCAGTGTCATGAATTTTTCTGGTCTGTTTGTTGTTGTGTTTTTTTAATCTAACTGCTGGTTTAACAATCAGAAAACCTTCTCTCTGTAATTAAGGATTCTTTTATCAGTTGGCACTTTACAAACTGCTTTTTTTTTAATTAGCTGACTATTTAAGCTGCTCTGTGATCATCCAAAAAGGGTTAAATAGACATGGTGTGATTCCAACCTCAATAATGACCCGTTTAACAGATGAACCGAAGATTTTACAGAGTCTGTTATGTTGGTGTTTTCTGTGCACGGCTCAACAGTAATGGTTGGCAGGTTGTCACTGGCAAAAACTTAGTGGCAACCATTTAAAAAAATAAGGAAAGCAAAATTAAGGAAGCAAACAGTAAAACGTGTACCCCAAAATAAATACATCACTAATATTTGTTGCATTAGTGATACTTAAATATTGTCAAAACAGGAAGCAGACAACACTGTATGTGCGTGTTAAGCATCCTTTCTTTATGCAGATATTTAGGCAGCTAACTAGCTACTCACAAGGAGGTCAACTACTTTCAGCTAACTAAGATAAAAAGGTACAGATCTGAGTTTACTTCACAGCAAAATGATGATTCGGCTAAGGACAGCTGATTCGGTGGTTGCCTGGCAACAATAAAAAAAAAGTATGACACTGCTCTCTTGTTAAAGCAGCTACAAGAAACTTTTCTATTTTGTTGATTTTGAAGACCCCTGTGGACAAAAGTGGTCACGTTTCTACCGTGATAATCAGAAAATATGAAGTCAAAAAATAAAATTAACTCAATAATAATCTCCTCCTTCTTTTCAGCTGGCTAATGCATGACTCACTGTGACTTTGCCTGAGAAAATGTAAACACGGATTTCAAGGAGAATCTGACCTGGAGGCAGACACTAAGAATAACTATTTAGAAAAAGTCCATCTTCTCATGGATGGTCTGGTTTGCTTTTGTGGGTCATAAAAGCATCAGTTTTAAATTCATACTTTTTCATACCCTGTAAAAAAAAACACCTCCTTGTCACAGCTTTAAAAAAAAAACCCCAAAAGCCTCGACAAAATAGGCAGCGCAGTGTGCATCATGTTTTGTAAGCTGACAGATGTGCTCTGTCTGATCAGGGGCCTAATAATGACAACCATTTTTCCGTTTCAGTAACCAAAAGCTGATGCCTTGTTGCCAACCTGGCAACCACTTTTAAAAGTCAGTGTCGAGCCCTGCTGTAAAAATGTTTCAAATGAGGAACCAAGTGGTGAATGGTAGAGAACTGGTCAACCGGAAGGACACATCAGTGATTGATACTGACCTTTATTAGCCTGATTGGACAACCCCTATCACATATAATAAATATCAGAGGGGAACACGCTCTCATGGTTTCTTTTCCCACTGATTTTATTCCAGGAATAAGTCAGATTCACTGTCTTTGTGGGTAAGAGGAAGCCAAACTCTTTTTTTTCATTTGCTGCACACAAACAAAGAAAGATTAATGGCACTGGAAGCATGGGCAGCCTCCCCCCTCTTTCTCCATACTTTCCTCTCCTCTGATGTTGCTAGCAGGAAGTTGCTGAGCAGACATGTCACCCAGCAGAATACAATTGAGTTTGTAATCTCTGACCCTGCAGTGGCACAGAGTCTCTCGCTCTCTGTCTCTCTGGTTCTCCCTCTCTGGGAGAGATACTTGTGGTTACACTGCTGCTGGGTCGGGGCTTGGCTGGATAAAGATCTCCTCTCAAATGAGCACACACACACACACAGGCATGTGTGACATACAGCAATTGCATAGGCATGCCGGGGGAATCTGGCAAAAACACTCAAAATCAGCTAGACGTAATGAGTGAAGTAATGCTTTGCGCTCACATTTGGAAGGGAACAGGCATAAAGAGTAATGATTAAATTAAGAGTTCTTCCAATTCCTGATAACACCATAGCAGGGAAACACAATCGCCCACTGACTTTGTGCAAAGTACTTACTGACTACGCCACACAACCTTCATTCATTTCCTCATTCCAAAACAGAAAACTGGCACAGACACTGGCCTCATGAGGAGCCATTTTGGGGCATCAAAAACAAACACCAGATGTTGAGATGGGAGATAAATGTCAAACATATTGATTCTATGCTTCATTAAAGCTTATTGTGGGGGGTTCGAATTTGCCTGTGGCAAAACGCTAAATGGATCGCGACATTAAAATCTACAGAGGTCTCGTTTCTCCTGCTTTATGCAAACACTGTTGAACACTGTCGGGGCCATTATTTCAAAGAGAGCACAAACTGAGAACCAGAAGGCTGTTCTATAAACTATAAACAAAAAGACTGTTCCCGTTCCATGTGCTGGGACCAAACAGTTGTCTGCAAAGCCATACTGACAGAATTACAAACATACCTATTCAAAAACAGCAACAGCTAAACATACTTCTACCACAAAATCACAGGCTTTTAAAGTTTGGGCTGTAAAGATTCCAGTCCATTGACATGATTTAATTCCTTTGATTCATTTTACCACACGCCCGCAGTAAATCTACTAGTATTTGGAAGGTATCACTTATTTCCTCCACATATGCTAAATCCACCATTCAGATTAACTAACAGCCGCTATAAACTACTATTAGGGCTTGTGTGACATGCATTAGCAGGGAGGCTCACTCAGGAATGTGTGAATGAAATCCAAGATGCAAAAATAAATAAGACAGTAAAAATCTAAATTCTATAATAAATAAAAAGAGACCACAAATCTCTGGAAACTGATGACAAATGTCAAAGGAATAATTGTGGTGGAGGTTCATTTCTTTCTCTTATGACTCAGTTCTAGTACTTTTATACAGTACATAGAACTGATCACAATGTTTGTTTACATCAACTTCCACACACCCCTGTGTCATGCACAAATAATTTAACACTATTTAACAGTTGTCTGTTTCTAAGTTACTGTTGTTTTTAGTGCAATATCACAGTGATTTAGTCTATATTATGGTGGAATAAAGAACATAATTCATTTTCTGTCAGGTGTTTGCAAGGTCATTTATGTAAACTAAAACCCACTAACAATTTAACAGTAACTTTGATTTGGTCATTTTTTCCCTAAATCTCAAATACATTACACATTAAATTAATAATACACAATTTGTTTAGTCTTTGTGACTAAAAAACAGTTTTTCTCATAAGAAGACAAAACCATTTATTTTCTCTTTGCCATTTTTTTTATATTAGATTGTCTTCCTTTCAATTACAAACAAGAATTAGTTTGAACTCAGGCGGTTCTTATCTTGTCGTTCCTATTCTGTCAATTATATTAGTCAACACTGTAATACTGCGAGTACCTTGCAGGCTTTCCTGTTTATGTTCTAATTGATTGTGTTGGGGTAATGGTGACATTATGATGATAACTTTAGCAACATTTTCCCAGTTCGGAAAAGGGGCCAAAACTAAACCTAGCTTAGACATAAAACATAAGCTGAAAAGGTCTGGTATAAAAGAGCAAAAACACATTAAATCATTTTTTACAAAGAAAAGAAGAACTCCAACCTGTTTAGCATTCAGTCTAACACTTCATACAGCTTGGTATTCAGTTACCTCTTCTTTGATTCTAACTTTTAGTCTTCAACACTGCAGTCTTTCAGACCATCAAAGGAAGATGTCTTTGTTGCCTTTATCATTGTTCTGAGGTCCTGTGATCAGCGTACAGCGGGAGGAACAAGTCCTATTAAATGAGCAGGACAAAATGGAGGAGAAGAGGACCTAATAAAGGGGGACTTGACTGGCAGCAGCTCCACCAACAGCAGAAACTGTACGACATTCAATGAAGTGGTCTGAGGACAGCAGTGAAATTCTAAACAGTGTAGCAGGCCATTTCAAGTCTGGCAGATGGTTCTATGTATTTTTCATGCTGTTGAAAACCTGTGACTGAGGTTGGGTTGGTTGTCATCCAGTGCCTAGGGACCCTGGGCTGAATGCATTCTACACACCACTGCAGAATCACATGATGTCTGACCTCTCTGCCATGGCAAACTGCCCAGCAAGGAAAAGGGAGGAAGGGGAGGAATGCGAGTGTGTTAGTGTGTGACTGAGGTTGTGCAGAAAGCGACAGAGAGGGAGAGAAAAGCGGGAGAGAAAGATGCACGGTTGCACGTAAGTGTGTACGTCTGCTCATTGAGCATAATCTGAATTCTCCACGAGCGCGCACAACTTCACAGCTCTGACCTGTAAAACATACTGTCAGAGAGAAAGTGGGGGAAAATATGAGGATGGAATGACGGAGGGGGAGGGGAGCAGGAAGGGAGGGGAGCAGCCGCTGCTGAGGATTCACGCAATGTTACAGAGAAAGAGGGGGAAGAAAAAATAGCACTGCCTGACTTACCTTCCTTTGGAATGCATCCAATATATCCTGTGAGAGTGTGAGAGTGCGTGCGTGCGTGTGTGTGTGTGTGTGGCATGCTGGCAGGAAGGCTTTCAGCATATAAATATCACATTACCACACAAGGAAACGCAGGCATCAGTCCGAGCTTCCAGCCGGCCTAACAAGCACGGGAGCTCCACTCTGGAGGTCAGAGGTAGAGCTCGCACAAATGGAATTCCACAGAAACCAGCACTTCTTTTAACAGATAAGTGGCGAGGCTTGCAGCTATGTGATATGGTATAAGCCAATGGTCTCAGTTATCCGACATGTGCTGGTGTGCACACACCTACTGAGCTACAGTCTATATACAGCATAACCTGCTATAAGGGGTTAAATATGCACTCACAAAGGAGCTGAAAGCTACACTCACGAACGGAATAAAGGATTGTTTTATTAACTGGATGTTAAAAAGATAAAAGCACAATATAAGCCTGTGAGCACCGATGCAACGACACTGAGACGGAGATAATAGAAACGGCAGATATAGAGCAACACTGACTGATGATTTACATGAAAAATGACTCTCCAGTCAGTGCAGTTTGGATTTTGAAAGAAATTTAGCTGAGTCAGCAACCTCTTACTTTAACACAGCATATCCAATCCAGACTAGACAACGATTGTGTTATCAGGGCAGTGTTAAAGATCTACGTACAGCTTTCTGAGATAACTGTCTGTGTGATTTTTCTTTTAACAATTATCATCATCTATTCTGCATGAGTTTTTCTAATTATTAGCAACTAAAACACAAGTGACAGAATAAATTCTCCCCTGCTGTTCTTTCAGTGACAGTTGCACATGCATGACTTCTGCAGATGATACTTATAATGCATTGATACAACATTATTACTTAAATATAATGAACACGGAGAATGATTTTACGAACATAAACTGTATGCAGATGATACTGTTACATACACATCATATATGCAAATTATACTGTTATTCTGTATGCAGATGACACCATATGCATAAGATACTGTTACATACATATACTGTATACAATTAATACTGTTAAGTTAATACTGTATGCAGATGACACATATACATATACATATATGCAGACAAAGTTGATCCATACAGTATGAAAACCTAAACAAGGCAGGAAAATGCACACAGGCTAACATTAGGATGAATATGATTAATCAATTAATTGATCAATAGATTAATTGTCAGCTATTAAATGAATCACCAGCTGTTATGATTAATCAATTAATTGGTTTGAGTAATTGCTTTTGTGTGGGGAAAAAGTCTAAGTTTTCTGATTCTGGCTTCTTAAATGTGAATATTTCCTGGTTTCTTTGCTCCTCTGGGACAGTAAACTGGATGTCTCTGGGTTGTGGACAAAACAAGACTTTTGTGGAAATCATCTTAAGCTTTGAAAAAACAGTGATCAACACTTTTCCACCATTTATGACATTTTATAGATCAAACAACTAATTGATTGATTGAGAAATAACTGACAGCTTAATAAACAATGAAAATAATCTTTAGCTGCAGCCCTACCCTCAAGTATTTAAAATTAGTGGAGGAGTATTCAACATGAGGAAAGTTATGTTGCCTTGTGTGTGTTTTTAACAACTATTTTGATTTAGTAATTTTCTTCTTTCTTCTTTTCAGCAAAGCAAATTTTATTGCACTGTTGTTATGAGTCTCATTAACACATTGTTAAAAGAGATTATGTCTGAATTACTTTTAACTGTTATTGCAGTGCTATTTATGTCATTGGTTTTAAAGCCTTAATCAGACTTTTGCAAAGCTTAAATTTTGACTTTCTTCAGTCAAGTGTCTCGGAAAGCCATGACAGTATGACAGTGAGCCAGCATACACAACAACAGGAAACTAAATGTGATTCAGCTAAATGAAATTCAATAATTTTATTGTTTGCACATGTGCTTATCCTTCTGTGACATGTCAAAATGTCTTCAGAGAGGAAAGGCCTTATGCACACTTCTTTCTTTTGTTTTCATTTTGTGAAATGAAACTGAGCTGGTGCTAATATCGCCTGTGAGTGACGGTGACTCGGTGATCAAAGAAATGTGAAACCTGAGTCCGGACCATTTGGGGCCGCTGCTATAAACCACCGAGTACAAGCTATGTTTCAAATATGTGTCTATCTGATACACAATACATATGATGTAATGATCTCACTGCCAGGGGACCTGCTATATGTCAGCCTTCAGCAAACCTGAGGTTAATAAAATATGCTTATCTGTGAAATATCACTGCTCATGTTGAAATGTTGAAACTTCCAGATTGCATTACCGTGTCAACGTTTCATCATCAGGAAATTCTTAGGGTCCTTTGATTAGATAATATATGTACAGATTACACACACACCGACACACACAAAGCCCACTTTGACTTCTTGCCCTCGTAGTCATTTCATATAAATCAATACAGCACTGAACAGTCACTGGTTTTGCTCTCGGCCTGCCTGTTAAAAAGACTGGACCTCTCTGGCTTGTTTTCGCTAAGACGCCTGGCTCTGCAGCTGGTGATATGGTCTCTGGAACCGAGTTATAAATTAGACCCTTTTTAGGGAGCGTGAATTGATCCAATCAATTTTTTCACCACAGGAGTAAGTTGATGGTGCGATTCGAGCTCTGTATGGGGTGTGATGTGTCTTTGCCTGTGCTGTGAACCAGACTGAAAATGGGGCCGTGCGTGTGCAGATAAATGTTGTGCTCAAAATATAGTTATGCTGTTTGACTACATTTTACGCGCAGTTTTTTTAAATGCTGCACGGCTAAGTGTCATTCGTATGTGAGAAGTAAACCATCTGCAGCGTATCCACCACCCATAAACCTGCTTAGTTTGGCTGGAGCTCTCTGCTCATCTTTTTTAATTATCTCACTCTGCCTCTTCCAGCAAAAACATTCCAATTTTCAATCTGTAATGTACCTATCTTTTTTCCCCAACCCCCCCTCCTCCCACTTTCTCGCTGCAGAGGGAAGGTCAGGCGTACATCTCTACCCGTTGCTGAGTGAGCACCGGGGGGGTAGGGGTGGAGAGACAGAGCACAGATCATAATGGCTGGCCAATTATCAGTAGCACGGAGAGGGGGGGTGGGTCGGGGAGTTGGGAGGAGTGAGAGATTATGGGGGGAATGGATCAATACACCAGTCAATTTCTAATGAGGGAAAGAATTGGTCCCAGTCAAGCAGATGGAAATCCTGCTCTGCCTGGGGTGGTCTTTCTTCACTGTCTGTCAGCAGGGTATCAGTTTTTTTGTTTTTTTTTTCTGGTGCTTCTTTGTACAACAGCGCCCCACCAGGAGAACGACTGCCATCACACCAGATCAGTGATACTCAAATATTTACTGCATTTTTTTCTTGCATCCATAGTGTTTCTCTCATGCGTTTCCTGAACTACCCACATTCCACTTTCTCTAAATATTTCATACATCACTGGGGGCAGATTTAGAAGAGCCTGAAGAATAATGGCTGTCTGTCCTTCACCACCACCCCCCCTCCTCTTTTAACCACCCACAACTGCCAGCACAGGACAGTAAATCCTACATCTCACCCACTCGCCCAGCCCAGCAGCTCAGCTACTATGCACCAGCACAACACGCACTCCTCTTCTGTGTACATGAAAAGAACTGCTAAAGGCTAAACAGCTAATAGTCTCTGCTTTTTTCCCCCCAAAATGGTGACTGAAATAAGCTCTAACCAACTGTTCAGCACCATCATTAGGCCTTTGGTACTGTTGTTCTTCTCTGGTTGCTTCACTATTTTCTACATCTGCCTTGCTTTCTTTTTTTTTTTTTTCTGAGGGGCCTTGTGTGGGGTGGGGGTGTTATTTATGGCTGCTCTGTGCAAGTGGACACACACACACACACACACACCCTTTCACAGGATGAAAGGGCAGTCACACTGCCTGCAAACATGATTTTACAGCCCTGGGTGGAATGAGTGGTGGAGGAGAGAATGAGGACAGAGTACAAAAGGGGAAAGCCCTTAGATTTACAGGTCCCAGCAGTCAGAATGCAAACCATGTAGCAGCACACATTTTTTAAGAACATTTTTTTAACTCCTCGAAAATAAGACAACTGTCTTCACGCAGGAAGGCAAATACGTTTTAAAAAAAAACTGTGTGCAGAGACACAGAAACACAAGAGCAACATCCTAAAAGGGGATCATTGTTTTTTTCCATGGCTGTGTTTTGTTTTAATTGGAACAGGAAACTGTGCAACAACCAAATGTGATCTGTTTCAGTATCTCATCAAAGACTGCACACGAGCGTGTGTGTACATGTGTATGCGGGCTTGTAGCTTTGCAGGGTTAGGACATGTTTGTGCAGTTCTTACACAGTGTTTGACTGTAGACTATCCCATACATCTGTGTTGTTGTGTGTTAGGACAACTATAGAGTAAGTAAATGTTTATACGCAACATAACAGAGATTTTACTCTGATATGAGAAAGCAGGAGCAAATGCCCTTAATAAATGCATTTGTAGTGTATTTCAACCCTATCATTTAAAAAAATGCAGCTCAAAGAGGTGGAGGGAATTTTGCTGGAAAAATCCGATTTGTTTCTTTATCACGCCCCACATTAAAAGTAAATGATCCCAGTCACAACAGCCACGTTGAAGACAGTGAGGACACATGGATGCCAATCACTCCCACATCTTTTCACGTCCAAAAATTCAAATATTTTGGAGAAAAATATGTCTAAGAAAGATTAAGAGAGATTTTGAAATTCCTATTGATGTTAAGGTCCTGTATTTTGGAGCAATAAGAAAAGATGTGATTAATGAGTAAGATGGGTATTTGTGTAAAATAATGTTAACTGCAGGTTAAATAAAAGCTAAAATGCAAAAGCCTGGCATTTCTTGTATAATAATTAGGTCTGCAAAAAACAATTATTCTTATCGCAAGGTACAACAATAATATTTTTTGCCACTGGCCCAGTTGGGCAAGTTGGTCAACTGTCTTCATTGTTTCTTCAAGATGCAATAAATGTTTTTTTCCAACTCAACTCGTACATTCTTTTGTTTGAGGACTCACCACCGTTTCATCTTTGAAGCCGGGAACACAAACAGCAACAGCCACCAGTCAGCTACCGCTAAAATATGCAGGCAGCTATTAGATTTGTTTCACTTGCCAGCCAAAAACACAATGGTGATCTATTGAGTGGCTGGTAAAAATTGAACACTCACTAGCCATTTGGCTGGTGGACAAAAAGGTTAGTTTTAGACCCTACTATGACGTAAAAACTGAAGTCTTTCTAGCACTGGCCCGATTGAAGTTACCAGCTTGACGAAACTTTTTACCAGTCCCAGGCCATCAAGCGATCCCTATTTTCTGAGCTTGTTATCGTTGATTTATCTGCATATTGTTTTCTGTTTCTGTTTCCGTCTTTCCTGTAATAATGAAAGTTCATTCACATGGCGTGCACATGTCATCCATGATCACCTACGAGCTATACTGTGATGGCAATAAACGTCTGCCTTATTGTGAGGGCTGACAACAGTCAAAACTAAATAATCTCCTTCTTTGTAATAACCCTGTCTCCTGCATGAACAGTTCATAGCTGTATAGGGTCGCCCTCCACCACTGTATTTTAACGTCAGCCATAATGGTGGCCCTTATATATTCAGAGGAAGTATGCGGTGTGAAAAGTGTGAGAAACACTGACTTAAACAATTAATTGATAACCATAAGAGTTGGGGATTAATTTTCTGGCAAATCATTTCAGCTCTGTTCTTAACACACATACAATATACTGTAAAAGGATCAGACCAGCAGACCTCAGACAGAGCAAGTCTCTCCAAAGCCAGAGGCAAAACAGCCAAGACAAGGACTGCAATGTAATTAAGTTTAAATGTGTTCCATTGACAGCGGATGGGAGAGCGACTCTGTGTCCACATGACGGCTTAATGGGGAGTTGGGTGTATTTTCCGGTTTATACTCGGTAAAACTGCAATTAATTAAAGTAATTCGGGTGTAAAAGCTCAAGTAAACAGTTTACAAGTCCAAAAAGGCGGAACTGACCATACTGCCAATGGAGCGCCTCCATGTTTTGCCACATCACATATTCAGAGTCTAACCAGAGTCCTCATAACACTCTGGTTAAGGGTGGATTTCACTTTAAGTGCTCATGGAGGACATACAATGAAAAGCACAGAAAGCAGCAGAGCACTCTATTGTTGTATCAGTAATCAGAGGGCGCTCTTTGCTATTCATGTCCTCTGTAGCTGTAAGACAAAATAATTGCTATGAAAGTATGCTGCAAACACAATAGGCTGGTGCCAGTGTAATTGTATATATCACCGTTTTAGTAGGAGGTAACTGGTTTAATGAGGACTTGGATTTGTTTCAGCGGTTTGTCTTGTGGTGCATGCTGTCTCTGGTGGGAGATACTGTAAAGCTGGAGGGGGAGCTGTTAGTGAAAAGGTGCAGTCTGATCTCTGCTGGTAAGACATGATAGTGCAGCAACGGGGCACAAAAAAACATGCATGTCCAGCTCGGTCAAGTAGTATCTCTATGAAAAAGTTCCAAGAAATATATGAGACAAGGTCAAGGGAAAATGATGGTCATCTTCCAAACACAACTGTCCAGGCTTTAACCTTCTCTAAGCGACCATAAATCAGCATTAAACTCACAAGAAAGTTTCTGGAGAACAATTAAACTGTTCAGCTGTGTGTTTTCTGTTCTGCACTGTGTGGTCTTCGATGAAATAAGCCTCTGAATATCTATGAAATCACAATCCAAGCGGTCTGTGTGTTTACATGTGTGTGAAAATCTCCATGATGATGTTTTACTGCCTCTAGTGTTGGTGCAACGCCTGAAACTGGACTGAAGTTCCAATAGTACATGATAATACAGGATTAGGTATTCTGTTTTATTTCAGTTACGTGCTTTGCTGTATACTCAAAACTGAAATATACTTTCCGAAAGCCAAAAAGAGAAGGGTGAGAATGTGAATAGTAGGGATAGAAGAGTTCCAGCAGTCAACACGAAACAACAACAACAACAACAACAACAGCAGCAGCAGCAACAGTCCACAAAGATTTCTTCACTGCATTACTGGCCCTTAGGAACAAACCCATGTCTTAGCTCCCTTTTAAATGTGCCTGGATCACAAAGCAACCAAACACTGACAGTCAGCTAATACAATCCTCCGAGTCATGTGTGGTAACAACAGTAACCACGCAAAGCATCACAGTGGCTTTGTACGGCATCATTTCACCCTTTCAAACAAGTCTTTCTGTCTATAACTTCCTCTCAGGTCTTTTTAGGATTATAATGGCGCGCTTTGTGAATATAAGACACTGTTGTCTTTCTTTGATGTTCTTCGTTATTTGCCGTGGCATCATGCCCTGGTTGCAGACCTCAATTACCTCTGATTTGCTCTGCGATTCAGCAAAGTTACAGTAGTGAGAATTTCTTAACTGAAATTCTGTAGTCGTATGAAACACTTCATTCTGGTATGGCGTAATGTTTCACTGACCTGCTGTCTGAACTGCTCCTGAGACAGGCAGTCGGTCACGTTGACGCAGCCCAACAGGCAGCCGGTGGGATAGTCTTTAGGAAACCTGGGCTCTGCACAGAAAACAACAACAATCAAACATGCACCAGAGTTTTTTAAATGTTAATTTCCTAGTAACAAGCAATAAAGTTGGATTCACTGTTGACTGGCTCTGGATAGTGGGTTGCTTATCTATGAAAATAACCTCAAATAATTATTTTAAACTGGAAGGAGCATAAACCAGCCTTTTTCTCTCGGGATTCATGGCTGGAGGAGGAATACCTGGACCTGCTGAACATGGACCAGCCAGCCTGCCTGTTAAAATAGTTTGATAACATTATAGAGGACCACTGGGACAGTGTCTGCAGTTCCATTGTCTGACTTTGTAGTTAATAGTACCTGATTACATTTGTCCAGGTACCTGCTCCTACGGCTTGTATTAAAAATTCATATGGAAGAAAAAAACTGTTGAATCCTGTTGTACATATTATAAAACTATTAACTGCAAAAAAAAAAATCTTCCAACATATGAAACTGCATGTATGATATCAGACTTGGTGGCAGTGGTTTCCAAGATGTGGGAGCTTTAATTAAAGTCATGTATGTGAAACAAGACAGATGCAAACCGTCTTATTTATTGATTTGCTGTGTGCAGTAGGTTTACCTTTCTTGTAGATGTGGCGGTACATGGATTCCACCTCTGCAGTCTCCTGGGGGGTGGGCTTCTTGGCTGCAGCAGCAATCCAAAGACGGCCGCGGTGGGATGTGTACCAAGTTCGCCCTTCAACCCTACACACAAAATGCAAAAACAAATGAATGCACTGGCCTGACAGAAAGCAAGTCTCTGTAAGAGATTTAGACTAAGTTGCACCAACAAAGATTAATTCAATCTAAGATTCAGTTTAGCAAAACTAGGCTAATATAGAGTAAATCCAGATTTAAAATTAAGCCTAGCTCTGTTGCACAATTGAAAATTAATCTCCATTTAGTAACTCCACATTTAGTGATGTAAACCAAAATTAAATTGAGATGTGTGTACCATATATTTATATGGTATCAGGATGAAGTAAGAAGGGGAAAACCACTAACTTTTGGCTGCTCTGCATTTCTTAACTAAATTTTGCATTGTTTGCTCGCTAGCTAGAAAGTTATTTAGCCTAGTTAGCCTACTCATGATGCCTCAGCAGAGAGGCCCTAATTTCCCCCTCTTTGAGAAAAGAGACCCCACATAAAATTCAATTAGGTTGTTTGTCCCTTAACTTGATTATTTTTCTAAATCTAAATCTCAGAAGTGCAGCCATTTTAAAAATTAAACTTCCTCAAGTTTAAGTTTAAAGTTAATACTAGATCACATTTCAAATTGGAGTTTAAGCTAGTTTAAAAGTTTTGTGCAACATAATTTAAACCATGATTTAATCAGGTTTATAAAATAAATCGTGTTTGTGCAACCCAGGCTTGAACTGTGAATTTTTTGATGAATTTTGTTTATCTTTAAAGCCCAGTTTACTCCTTACCTCTTGATGCCTCTGACCAGTAGCGAGGCCCACGGTTGGTGCATGCTGAGGCACCAGCCTCCGTCAGACATTTCCTGCAGCTCTTTGTCTTGGAGTCGCAACCTGGAACGTTCTTCTCTTCCCTTGTCCTCCGCAGAACTCTTCCCCTGCTCCACAGTTCTCTTGTAGTTTTCATTTCCTCCAACATCCACCCACTACAGAGTGCATTAGTTGTCATCATTATCATCACAAGAATCTGTCTGACAACCTTCCACAGAATTTTCATGATGTAAAAAAGTCCTATGCAAACTCAGATGGGAGAATTTCAACCCATTTTACTGATGTTCAAATTAAGTTTTATAAAGAAATAATTTCATATGCAGTGTCAAAAATGTACCACAAGATGGTGCCACCATTATTCCCTGTGCATGTGTCAGAAATGACGTACCTCTGGTGCAGACTGCATTATGTTGGGGTTGACCAGCTCCCTGCTGCTCTGCTTCCCACCTTGTCTCTCAGCAAACATCGGTGATTTTGACGTAGAGTCATTGTTCATAGCCTTGAGAGTCTCATCCAACCTGCAAATTATTACAAACATTCCAACAGGAGAAGTTGTTCAGCATGACTACACAACATAAATCTGCCCTCACAGCCTTGATTCAAGCGGTGTCACATTATCTTACTTGTTGTAGTACTCGTCGAGGTTCCTCCCCTCATCAATCACTTGTCTACCAGCAAAGTCCAACGTGATCTTCCTGTCCTTGCGAGAGGCGTGACGAAGTTCTCTCAGCTCCTCTTCCTTTTTCCTCAGCATTTCTCGCTCATTGGGTGACAACCACTGATTGGATTCAGTGGCAAAGTAATCCGACTCATCGTCCAGAACCTGTGTTCTCCTGACGCTGGAGTTGAAAAAAGACAGTAAATAAACACACAGGTGTTCCCACAAAGTTTCATGATTACCCTCTACAATAATCTAAATGTCCAGGTAAAGTGTTAGTATTGTGCAACAAACAGCAAATCTATATTTCTTTGTGTTCTGTGTGTTTTAAATATACCTGTTCCTGTCGTATTCCAGCAGTTTGTCTTTGTGCTGGACAGCCTTCTCCAATCCAGCCTTCATCAAGGCCTCTTGGTGTGGGAGATAATCTCTTTCTCCGCAGTCTGTCGCCAAAATAAAACCAAAATATAGCATCAACTCATTATTATTTCATACATGTTTTAATTCAAAAATCTGAGAGAAGTTTTGACTCTCACCTCCCATAAGCTTCTTTCTTAGTTTCTGGCTTTTGTTGGAGTCTCGTTGCAGGATCTCCTGCTCCTCTTTTGTGCAAACCTGAATCACAAAAATAAACAAGTAAAGAAAATAAAGCTGTCAAAAGTATCATCACTTGGATGGAATCTGAGGACTAAAAAGACTTTCATACCAGGCTTCCACAGAAGAGGCAGGGTCCTGAGCCCTCTTGCTCACACACAATGCGACCACAGCTGATGCAGTTGTTGATAAGTTTGTGCTTTTGGGCAAGGCACTCACAGGCATGACGACCCGGGAGCAAGACAGCCAGCCTGTCCTGTCCCTCTTTGTTATACAGATTGACAAACTTAGTTTTCTTCTTTGTTGATGAAGAGCCACTGTTTTCTTGGGCCTGAGAAGGTAGTAAATGAAGAGAAAAAACAAGACGAGAGGACAGAAATAAGATGAGGTAAATTAGAACAACAAAGACAATGAAAACAAAATAGATAATCTATAAATAAATATAATGTGCTGAGTCATTGTTGAGAATTGCTTTCATAAAGTATAAGTAATCAGAGAACAAATGTTGAAGCAGATGTGTACTCACCCTCATCAGATCAATGGGGGTTTTGACGGCCTCTGGCTCAGGTTCTGTCTGGCTCACAGTCACCACTTCCTGTTTGTTACGGCCCTTACGTTTGGATTTCTTCTGGGTATCTTTGGCCATGTCCTGTGACTCTAGGAAAGGAGAGCAAATTACCTTTAATACTGTGGATAGTGCATTTGAGAGAAATTCTGATACCTCAGATCAATTAAATATTAATTCATTAGACATTTAATCATTATAATTTGCATTTATTAACAATGTTTGGTAATGCCCAAGTATCTTGTATAGCAGTTTCAAAGCATGTTCAAGTTTATGAACAATTTAAATCAAAATGTATTAAATGGCAAACATTAGACAGGTATTTATTTAGTTATTTACCTGCTGCTGAGACAGATTCCTTGAGAACATAAAGACCTGTGTTATCTGCAGCCTGTCTTTGAGTTCTCTTCCATCTGATGAGGAGCTCGTCTATAAACTGCTGTTTCCTTCCTTCGGTGCCCTGCAGGAGGTCTCCCACATACTCCTCAATCTCTTCAGCTTTTTCAATGGACAGAATGTATCTGGACAGCAGGATGATGCAATTAGTTACTTACTGCTACTCATTTTTTAACATTTCTTAAAGACAAAAACAAACTACCAACACACTGCGTGGTTGGATTAGTGTGACATCCAGCAATGTCGAGTGATCAGTTTATGCATTACCTCATTAATATTCAATAACTGTTTTACCAAGGGTACTTGTACTGATTTTTCAAAACTATTTGAGACATTTGATACATACTGCATTCTTCCCTTTGCTTTTGCTAAATTAGTTACTTGTGGGATTTTTGCATGTTTAGGTGTGTAGAAATTTGTAAGCATAATTAAATACTGGCAGATAAATACTGGCTGCAACAGTATCTAATCTGACAGATTATGACAAAACATTTCATTTTAATTCTTAGGAAAAAAGCTCTACAAAAGAAGACATATATTTTTGAGTATTTTCCTAGAAAATCAGTCAGAACTGTTCTGTGTTTTTGTTGCAATAGCGAGGTCAGTTAGACTTGGTTTGCTCAAATCTGTGACACATTAAATCATCCATCTTTGCTCACTACATCTGAGCCTTTCTTACTTCCAGGAGTGCATAAACTACGAATTATATGAAATTGTTTTTAATTTATTTTTTAAAAAAAGGGAAATTATTGGTTATCTTATCTGTATTTGTCATGAGAAGCAGGTAATTACAAGTAATTAGTATCGGCTGGAAAAATCCATATTGTGCATCCCTTGTTCTGTTTTCTCTCTTCTGTGTCGTTTGCGTATTTTGATTTCTATTTTAATTTCATTTTAATTTAGCCTTGTTACTGTTTGACCTTACATTAGTTACATTTGCCTCCTGGTTATTCTACTCTTGGTTCGTCTATCAAAGCACTTTTCTCTGTTTTAAACGTACTGTATCAATTAAGTATTTATTTTTATATAAGTTATAGAAAGAAAGCACAGGTTAACCGTTAGCCAATAGCTCTACACCTGTCAAACTGTCTACCTGCCACTGTGACAGTTGTGATGTCAAACTTCATCGTAGCAAATTTAATAAACGCACATAATTTTACCTGACGACATTTTGATACACAGTCACACTCTAAAACCTAACTTGAATACAGCACATCATACTGTAGCCCAAACACGACCAAGCTAGCAGTTTTATCTCGCAGACTTGCTCATGTTAACGTTAGCTTGTTGGCAGGCAGCCTGTCGGCACTTCGGTCATATTTAGCGTTAATATTCTCTCTTACCGGACGATGTCTTCACTCGCCTCCAGGCCGAACTTGTGGTGTAACTGGTCCACACACCACTGCAACAAAGCGTCCGACATTTTACCCACGAAAAGATTTACACACAGGGCTCAGAGCAGAGATACCGACCGGTGTCGTGTCAAACCTAAACTGACTCAACGTGTTTCCAGTCGGAGAAATAATAAAGGCGCACACGGAGTGATTGCGTAACAGCAGAGAATTCCGTCCTCAAACAACCCACGCCGTGATTAAGGTTCCTGATCCAGTTATCATCGGATACGAATTTTAATAATTATTGTATTAAATTACCAGCACTATTACATAAAATAATCAAAAATATGTTGATAAATATATTTTAATTCAAATTATTTCATTAAGAGTTTTCACAGCAGCCATTTTGACATGAAACAGTAGGGTAAACACAGGTGTTACCGTGCATGTTGGCTCAAAGGTTCTGCTACACTAAATGAAATGTTACCTTTATTAATTTCACTGATTAAATCTGTGTTAAATCTGTACCTGGACCGTTCCTCCCAATGAACTGTTATTTTGTCTTGTCAGTCTTCAGCTGGACTGTTCATGGCAGCCCTGTGTCAGTGCAGGTGTGATTGTGTGTACCTGTTGAGTTCAGTCAGTAGGAGGCAGTGAAATACCCTGCCATTTGAAAAGTTCACTAGTGGATGAAGTATTCAGAGCCTTTACCTATGGAAAAGTAGTATGTTTTTTCATCCTGGCGGATAATAAACACTACAAATGTTCTTCCTAAATGTTTTGCGTCAAATATATGATTCACTTTAGGATTTTTAAACAGTTTTTCAGTCCTTTTTTTTTTTCAAGTAATGTCTGAAATTTCTTTTTCACATTCATGAGAAAGGGGAAATATTGCTAAATGATCATTAGACTTGCATTTATATAGCACTTTTGTAGGACCAGAGATCAAACAAACTATTTTCCAATTAGTGAATGGCCAATTTACAGCCACAGCCACCCCATTAAACAAATGTTTTTTTTACACAAAAAATTATCTAACTAACTCAGAAAAACAGAGCCAGTTTTTAAAAAAGAAAGAAAGAATGCATTGAAATTGTTACTCAAGTAAAAGCATGCAAAGTATGATCGGAAAATTGTACCTAAAGTATTAAAAGTACTCAATGCAGATAATTGGCCCCTGTGATGCCACTGCATTTGAATTATATGCTCCTGCCAACAGAATAGGCAGGAACAATGCATTATTGTATAGTTTGTCTCCTTGATTTAGCCTCAGTGTTGTGGTGTTCATTGAGTTTAGCTGGTTCCAACGATGAGAGGATCTGCCTTTACTTCATATAATGATGTTTTCCAGCTGGATTCTGTTTTATAGTTTAATAGTTTACTACGTCTAGCTGTAGAATGTAATTAATTACACTTACCCAAGTTCTGTGAGTTACCTAAACACAAATTTATAGCACTTGTTTGAAAGCTTGTTCCATTAAACTTAATACAAAATATGACAAGTTTCTAAAATGTACTGCATTGTTACACATTAAAAATTAACCCACAGTGTATAAAATAGCATCATCATGTTTCACCTCCAGCAGCTAAAACATTAAATTGCTATAGATACATTAATGTATCAGTAATAGTCCAATAATATATTAAAAATAAAACTTTTTTTCTGCATTATACATTTTGAATACATATCTATTCATAATTAAGTGTTTTATTTCTGCTTTTGCTTCAGCAAAAGCTCCGAATGTCTTGTCTACTACTGGCGGGGGAAGATGTTGCTCGGTGATCTGTATATGCAAATGTAAGATTCACTTTCATTGTTCAGTCTTATTTTTCATCAAAGGCTCTTTGAAACTTGTTTTTCCACATTTATTGAAAGGGGAAAAAATATCTCATTAATCCAGAAAAACAGAAGAATTTTCTTTTGTCAAGTGAATGCAATAAGCTTCAGTATAAAAGTGATGTATGTCCTAATTTGCTTACAACTGATTTGTAAATGTCATGCAAGACTATGAACTTATTGTTGAATACAATTTTTTCATTCAGTCTTGAAAAAGTAGACATCGACAAACTGACGAGTCCAAACCTTTTCATTATTCTACAGGATCTGTGTTGGAGGACTTTTGTGTTTTGTCTAACCAGAGTACTTTTTGGTTTTTGCTGGCTTGTTGTCAAAAAACTTTCCATATCAGTCTGTTTCTGTTGTCTGTTTCAATTTGATGATGCACTGAAAGGCAGAAAAGGGTCAAGGTCATAATTTATAGTCCAAACAAGAAAATGGGTTTGGAATTAATGGAAAATATTACGAAACACAGTAGTTCTTCACAGCAAGAAAACATTTTTGACATGCTGTCCCATTTTCACATAGAAAAAATACATTTATTTGTGAAACGTCACAGTACAACAGTTGACTGGACAAGAATGAAAACATCGTACATTTAAATGAACTGACGTGACAAAAAAAATATTTTGAGCTCATCTTCGTCCTTTAATTATCACAAAATGTTATAAGAAAAATAAGTAAGAAACAATAAGTAATAACATTGTGAAAGGTTGGTTATGCTTTAGGACAGTAATCAACAATAATTTGAATTCATAGAGAGGCGATTTACAACATCACATAACAGTTCTCGATATATGAACAACTACACTTTAATACAAGATACTGTAGCTGTTATGATTTTGTATGTAATAGAGTTTAGATAGAATGTAATGAACAATAATACACAGGTAACATCACATAACAAACCATGGTTACAGTGCTTTGTAGTATTAGTCATTTTAAAAGAGAACAAATTTAGATGTTTTCCTTTAGTATGCGACAGGACATTTAATATAAAAGGCAAAAGCACCATTATGTAAGACATAAATTAAACTATTTATGCATTACATACATTTTGCCTCAAAATGACTTTCCTTTAAAAGAGAAATATGTAACTCTGACAGCAGGTGTTTGAAACCGGCACTGCAGTCCAAAGTCAAAATATTAGGGAGTTGTCTCCTCCCGTCCTCTCCTCTCCAGACTCAAAGCTGCTACACAGCGGCACCAAGTCCTGCACTGTAAGATGATCAGCTGTTTGCAAATTATAAACCAGCTCGTGTGGATTCTTCTCAGTGGTCTGTCGATGTAAAGTTATGACTGTTATCCCCCCAAATAAGCTCAGTCACTCACTGCCAGACTGCAGAGTAACGTTTAACATCTACTCCTTCTCAAAGATTATTAAAGATTTCTTGCGACTCTTAAAAAGACAATAACTCGTTTGCTGAACATTTAGCACAATTGAGTCTTAATTTTAACTCCAAATAAAGTGAAATGGATGGTGTGGCCAAAACAAAAACAGATGTTTCACACCAGCAGGATGTACTACGAAGCAAGAGTAATGAGTTAGTGATGTTAGTGATGAGTTTTCATTGACACAAAGTGGCTTTCTTTTAACTTGGTTAGATCAGTCATTCCCAAACACTGGGTCGGGACCCACAGGAGGGTCACAGGAGAGTTTATTTGGGTCCCCAAATAAATAAAAAATGCTGCAAATTAAATGTGTCTAATATTTTACTGAAGAAAAAGAATTAATTTTGTCTAAATGCACTTATATATTTTTTTCATTTATGAAGAGGCTAAAATGTCCAATGTTGTTTTCCTGAGGAGTAAAAATAAAAACAATAAGATGGCCCGGTCACTCAGCCTAAATTTATTTTAGTTTATTTCTCAATTCTAAAGTTTTAACATGTGTATGTTTTCGATAAAGTGCCAAGATAATATAAGGTGATGCAGAAATGGCAGTAAAAATGGTCAGAAATGTCCATTTATGCACGAACTTGGGTCACAATGATGAGCTGTATGTGAGTGATGCCACCGAATGAAGCTGTGTGATGTAACTGCAGCAGTGCAAACGGTATTTGACGTGTTTCCACAGAGACCTCTGCTGGTGATGCAGAAAATCCTTTTTTCTTGTTTGCTCCAGATCATATTGACACTTTAAATGTTCCACAGCAGATCATCCACACAATAAAAGAATAAAGAAAGAAATAAAGACCATTTAGAATGATGTCTTTAGGCTCGATCCTGATTTTCTGCCAAGTACTGCAGAAACTGCAGGTCAGATTAGAAAATTGATTAGTCTACCCCATTTTTCACAGGAAACATTCAATCAGTTGCATTACTTTCACTTTGATTTGGCCAAAAACTAAAGTATACGTATCATGTTTAGCCAGTCAATATTAGGGCTAAAAGGGTTATAGTGTCATATATTTTTAATTTCCTTCATAGCTCTCCATTATAACAACTTATTGGTCTTAACTGAAAGAAATGAAGAAAGCTGATCACCACTGTTGAGATATAAACTCTAGATTTTGTCAAACCAGATCATGCAAGGAAAGCTTGGCTGTGCTGAGCTTTCTTCGTAGTTCAGTCCACTCAATCGAAATTTCAAATGAGAACGTCCTGGCCGTGGCGTTGTTGTCTGGGAGGACAGTATTCCAATTTAGCATGTCTCCTTAATCTCTGATGACATATCACAGTCATTCTGATTTAGTACAGTAAATATTACATATTTCTCCTTTAAGTATGGTTAAATATTTGGTGAAATACATTTCCATACTAGCAACGGTATCCGATTTACCACCCTATGAGTTAACAAATGGTTCCTCTGTGATTAAAGTGATTGGTATAGGCTTTTATTTATTTACTGATAAAGTGCTCAGTTGAAAAAGTCTTTGGAAATGGCCTCTACAAAGTTGGGTGCTGACATGAGGATGCCGATGGTGCAGAGGATGGTGAAGAGCGAGAAAGCCATGAGACAAAGCCTGTCGATGACCGACGCAGCAAATTTCCACTCGTTGCACACGGACTCGTCCTCGTCTTGGTCCCGGAAGCGTTTGGCAATGTAGCGCACCTCGTCCAGGATCTTGGCCAGCTCCGGTTCCACGCTGCCCACAGAGGCGCTGTGACTCGCGGGGAGGAGCATCTCGTCCTCTCGTCCGACCAGGCGACCGCAGAGGACGCCGGAGTCGGGCGAGGTGGCAGCAGTGGAGTACGGGATGCTCTCCAGGCCGCGGATGCCGACATAGAGCATGTTCCCATTGTTGGACTGGGGGGCCGAGGCGCTGGTGTTGAGGTCCGAGCTGGTCAAGCTGTTCCGTGGAGCCTTGTTGTGACAGGCTGAACGGACGCGCTCCTCACCTGGACGCTTCATGCGCAGGAACCAGGCACACCAGTTCAGCAGGATCACACGGGTCTGTGGGTTCAAACAGTAATGAACAGGAAACAAATGAGTAAGGCTATCATTAAATTTAAATCCTTTAAACAGGTTATTAAATTAGTTTTCAAAAGGAGATCACATAGAATATCCTGATTATGTGTGATCTGGCTAAAGAGATAATTCAGAGACAACTAGATGCCTTTTTTATGTATTTTACATAATCTGAAATATCTAAAGCAGCCATATTAGGTTATATTGGCTCAATTGTTGAGTATCAATGGGATCAAATGACATAATAATGATCCCATCCAGGAACCGAGCCTCACGCTTCAGTCTGAGGGGAGTCCCAGAGTCGCAGACTTTGAAAAACCTCTGCCTTTTTTTTTTGCTTGGGTTACCACGAGAATTTTTACTACTACACAAGCCAAGTAAGTAGTGTATCAGTTTCTGATTGGTATCTCAAAACATTCAAATATTTTATGAACAGTTTAGGTCCACAGGTATAATAAGGTAAATTAAAGGTCTAATGTGTAAGATTTATGGAAATCTATTGGCAGAAATGGAATATAATTTTCATATTCAGTTTTCATTAGTTTGTAATCACCTGAAAATCAGAATCGTTGTGTTTCGCCTGTAAGATTGGCTTTACATGGTGAAACCTGGTTGAAATTTATATACCAAAGTTACCTCAGGGCACTTTTCATACAGAGCAGGTCTAGACTGTACTTTTTGTAAGCCCAGTTGTTTCCAAGCACTGAGGGGATTGTGGTGAGGGAAAACTAAGTTACAACTGAGTTGCATAGGATGAAGCGCTCTGCAACACACGAAACTCAAAGCCACAACACTTGCAAAACTCTTAACTTTGTGAAACTAGTTTCACAAAACAGCCAATCAAAACTCTGATAACGTGTCAGATGACGACATCAAACTATAACATATGATGTGAAATCGTTCCAACCGATTTGAACTCGACAATCTCTTATCATCAAAACGAACCAAATAATAAATTAGGAATTGGCCTTTTGGGCGCTTCAGAAGGAGACGATCATCTTAGACTTCATGTCCGTTGGTGACGCTGTCAAACAAATGTGAGCGAGACAAATTTTGTTTACGTTGCAGTTAACAGGTGACAGTCTGAGCTATAGCTATACTTTAATGTAAAGTTTTGATCCAGATCAGAGCTGTTTTCTAAAATACAATCTTTTTTCATACAAACAAAGAGCTACTTTTTTATTCATTAATTCTCCTTGATTTAAAGGGAGAGTACACTCAACGGAGGCTCATTAGATCAAATTTATTATTAAATTGTGTTGCACTAGACTTTTATTATTATTATTAGGTTCCAAGTTTGAATCCTCCAGGGTGCTGGGGAGTTTGTGGCTGCAGCAGGGCCTTTCTCTGCAGTGTTTGCATGTTCTCCTCGTGTTTGTGTGGGTTCTCTCTGTGTGCTCCAGCTTCCTCCCACAGTCCAAAGACACACATTAAATAGGTTAATTGGTGGCTCTGAATTGCCCGTAGGTGTGAATGTGAGCGTGAGTGGTTGTTTGTCTCTATGTGTCAGCCCTGCAATGAAGTGGCGACTTGTCCAGGGTGAACCCCGCCTCTCAGCGTCAGCTGGGATAGACTGCAGCCCCCCCTGCTACCCTTCAAGGATAAGCGGTTACAGACACTGAATGAATAGACTTGCATGTGTGTGAAGTTGCATGCAAATAACATTAAATGCAATTTGCAACTTGCAACTCTTTGCTATTTTTCAGTGTGCTGAGGCAGCCTTGAAGATACCTGGTTTACACACAGCCTTTAACAAACAAACGCACATTAATCCTGACAAACTACTTTCCAGTAAGTGAAACAAAATCGACTTACCTAATAAAAAAAAACAAAAGACGCATAATCACAGCAAATGTTCACAGTTTGTCATTCTGTTCTCCACAGTTTTGGAGTGCGCCTTGAGGCAAATGACTTGTGTGAAGCTGTGTTAATCACATCACAGTGTAAGTCACACATAGTGGTGTAATATGTCATGAAAACACTCACCCACTTTGGCATTTTGCCTCCATCGGGGTCGTGGTGGTGATATTGTAGGACCAGAACTGTGGCAATTACTGACAGACCTACGATGACCATGGTGGTGGCAAAGTACTCAGCTGGTTAAAGAAGAAAAAGAGAGGAGACGGTGAGAATGGATACAGAAAGTTGTGTCTCAGAGAAATGCAAAAAGCTACTTCTTCATTTCACTGTTTCAAACATGGTGACTCACACCTCTGAATAAAAAAATGTAAATACTGGAAGGCCGGTTAAACTTAATAACACTGATATAAGAGAAGCCCTGATGAAAAATGACTACACAAATTTTCACCCATGTCTTCCCCACTGATAGTAGCTGACACCCATGGCGACTGTTTCCAACTTGAGCCCGGCTTACCTATTAAAGGCACGGAGTCTGATGTGGCGGGCATAATCTCTGCAACCAGCAGCATGAAGACAGTCAGCGAGAGCAGCACTGTGATGCCTGGGAAGGAAGGAAACCAAACCTCGGTTAGCACTTCACAACACACCATTAAATGCAATGAAAAGCATTCAAATCACACAGCTTTGACTCTTTGAAATCTGCCACGTTTGCATAATGTTGACGTTGCACGAAACACACTTTTCCATCATTAGAAATCATTTTGTAATAATATACAAAAGATTAAGCGTGCTATTCCTGGGGTTTTTGTATCATTAAAACGCATTGTTTTATTCCATTCAAGTGTTTCCAGTTGCATTGTGCTCAGTTCTATTCTATTGTTGTCATTTTGTGCCTATTTCCCACAAAGTCGTCCAGTTTATTCAGAGCATTTGCGACGCTTTATATTCTTATGTTAATTTTGCCTTGTCTCAAATTTTATGCTGTTCTCCCACAATGTGGCACTGCACTGTGGCCAAGCGTGAAAGAAAATCCCCCCCCCAAAATCAGAATCGCAGAGCTGCTGGCGCATATAATGTGTCACAGTCATTCACTGCATCACCTGAGAGGCTGCAAGCAGAGAAAGACAAACAGGTTTCTGGATAAGACCCGTGAGCAGCAGACATTACAGTCGGAGGTCTCTCTAATGAGCTGACATCACTAAGCCACTGGCTCTCGCCGTCTTCCTTAAAGACTGAACTTCCCAGCAGGATTAGGAGTCACATCTGAGCTAACTGCGGGCATGCTGATATACGTTAAACGTCTGGAAAAAAAACACATTTAACAGCTGCCTTCACGACATCACGACTGCAGCTGCTGTTATTCCTTATATGTGAGGGGATAAAGAGGAGCAGATGAATCCTTTCAAACGACTGAGTAATGCATGCATGATTTAAAATATCATAATTATACTGTATTTTAAAGAGGATGACAGTAAAGTTTTGGCAAACCGAAGCATTAAAAAAAACTATTTTTCTACTGTTTTTACATATTTTAGCTTCAGTGCATGTGGATGCATTTTTGTCAGTGCTCTGCTCATACCAAAGCATTTAAGAAATACATATGAATAATTCAGATTAGTGATAACAGGGTTCCACATTAATCATGGCCCAATGGTCTGTGTCCACCAAAAATTACATGTAGGTGCCCACCTGTGGCTGCCAAATTTAATCTCCATACTGCAAACCTTCATCAAAACAACACAACACTTCCACAGATGACTCGATTCCTTTTTAGTTCAACACTCTAAGAAGAAATCGCTGGCTGGGTTCAGGTATGTTGGGGCTACTGAAGTCTGGGTTTACCAGGACTACTCAAACTGCAGTCCTCACAGAAAGACCAGGAACACAAAAGCTGGACTGTGAAAAAAACACGAGGATGTAATAACAGTGTGTGTGCGGCACCAGTTTCCTCAACTAGCTGTGAGGTCTAGCTTGTTTCTCATCAGAAACAACGCCTTCAGGAAACACCACACGACGATTCATCGGAAAACTGGACAGCACAAGTGCCACAGTTAAGGAAGGTTGCGTTAATTTGTGTTAAATGACCTTTACTGATGGGACAAATGCTTAAGGGCAGACTGATTAATCAGGGTGCGAATTAATCAGACTGATTATCTGGCATTTTGAAATAATCCGCTGATGATTCATGAAGCCAATAAACACAAAATGCCTGCACACACACCTGTGGGGTTGGTACGCCTCTGACACACTGTACCTCACTCTCATTTAATTAGTTCTGAAATCTGCAGCATGACCCAGAATATTTTTCTATTTTACTAAATTAATACAAATTCCATCTAAAACAACATTTTACAGGCAAAGATTAGAAATGTGCATGGAGTAATGGAATTATGCATGACTTTCTTTGTTTTTTTTTTAATACTTTTGGGGGATTTTTATGCCTTTGATTGATACGGCAGCTTAAGATGTGACAGGAAGTGCAGAGGGAGTGTGGGGTTAATGACACACAGCGAAGGACTGCAGGCGGGAGTCAAACCCACGGCCACTGCAGACGACTCACAGCCTCCGAACACGGAGCGCACACTTGACCAACTGAGCTACCCAGGCGCCCCAGCTTTTCTTTGTTTTGATATCAGCCGTTGGCGGCCCTGCTCTCCTAATATCGGCATCAGCCCTTGAAAAGCCTACATCATTTTTTAATAATCATGAACTCAGTGCTGCTGATGATATATCCTCTAATATAAACAACCCTGATAGAAAACTACAGATGGAAAATTCAGAGAGTAAAGATTCACACGCTATAATATTCCTGTTGTTCCATTTGTGCATTTTTACAAATCATAATTCTCATGACAGCCTAATTTTAGCTAAATCAAATCTGGGAATAAACGACGCTGCCATGAAAACACATTTCTCAGTGAGTGTTCACCATTTTCATATAATAATGTCAACGAGTGGCAGCTGGGTTTATATACTGACTTCATATACAGTAGATCTGCGAACACATGTGGCAGCAAACACATGAATGGGCACACACACGCCTGATGTGTGCTGTGAACTGCAGTACATAAAAAAAAAATGCTTTCACAGACACTTCATGAAGAGGAGCATTAAGATCTACATAACGGTATATTATACTCCACATGAGCGAGTCTCTTTCCTCATTTCCTCCTTCTGTCTGTGAGCTATCAAAACATCAGAAGGAATGCACACACACACACACACACACACACACACACACACACACACACACACACATCAGCCCACACATCTGGCTCTAAAGCACAGTTTGGTTAATGAAGGAATCCAGCTGCAACACAGGACTCTAATGATTTGTGGAAGGCACAAACTGCATAAATCAACACCTCCACTCGTCCCTTATTTCCTCCACATACAGCACACACACACACACACACACACACACACACACACACGCACGCACACACACACACACCTGCACTGCCACCCACCACCAGATACTGTCTACACCAAGTCTGAGTAATTTATGCATGAAATGGGCTCAAACATTCAAGTCAACTGTGACAGGGGAGATAAGATTAAACAGTTTTCTTGGTCCACTGACAGTTAAGTCAGTCAGTCAGTGCTGATTATCAGATTACTTCACAGGGCCACAGAGGAAGTGGATTAATAAAAAAAAAAAAAAACACTGTTTTTCAGAGAATGACTGATTACCCAGGAGAAAAATGGGCTGGGATACAAATTTATTGCAGATAATGAAAAATTGAAGAATAATAGGAAGGCTCGGCTCCGTGTCGAAACCACTTGGGATGTAAAAGATTTAATTTGATTATGATCTCATTAGTTTTCAGCTGTATTCTTTCTTTTTTAACAGCACACAGTTATCCATAGATCACAGTCAAACCCACATGGCGGGAGGCCATCAGAGCGAGCCTGTAAACATTTTAAATGGATAGTTCAGATTATTTGATGTGGGGTTGCACGAGGTACTCATCCTTAGACTGTGTTTTATTGACAGTAGATGGCGATCAGCTGAGCAACGTACTGCTGTGGACAGGATCAGCAGCAAAACGTGTCTTAGACACCTAAAAAACCTGAACATCAGTTTAAGTGTATGCTATATTTAGAATATTTTAGCTGCTTTACTTTTCCATCAGTCAACCCTTCTAATCAAAATCTGCTGTTCAATAAACCAAATATTAATCTCTACAAATCCACCAGACTCCTTTGGAAAAATCAGTCATTTTACTTTGCAGAACACTGGTGTGCTGATCTGCCACTTTCGTAAGTTAGTTATTTTGTGCTGTTGTGTGGCATCAGTGTATCCAAACTAACCTTTAAAGGGATAGTTCACCCAATAATGAAAATTCAGTCATTATCCACTCACTCTCATGGCAACTGAAGGCTGAGTTTAGTTTTTTTAGTTCACAAAACACTGCTGGAGTTTCAAAGGCAAACTGTGTTGCAGAATCTCCCAAACGATTTAAGTGAATGTTGACCAGTTTTCCATGTAAAGAAACAACAGCAAGAACAAACTTAAAATGCCTCCATGCTGCTCGTCTGGTGTAGTCACCCTGTAAACCCTGACATGCCAAAATGACTTATGCAACGTCATTTATGACTTGTTTTTAGCCTAAATCTTCACTGTAGACCCTCAGCTTGGAGCTACATTCGTGTGTGTGCACATTGTCTGAACCGGGTGTGTGTGGTGTGACAGTGTGTGCATGCAAGTGAACGGCATGCAGAGCTTTGGCAGACTTGGATTACACTTGGTCGTCATTCATGTCAATCATTTGGGAGATTCTGCACCGTTGTTTTCTTGTGAAACTCCAGTGTTTTGTGGACTAAAAAGACTAAAAACCTGACCTTCAATTAGCATGAGGGTGAGTAGATAATGACTGAATTTTCAATTTGAGTGAACTATCTCTTTAAAACACTCAAGTCACGTTACAACACAACACAAAAAGATGGTGGCGCACGTAGATGCAGCAGCTTGTCTCTCTCTTAAATGCTCTAAGCATCTATTTATTAAACTTTTTAGCAGCTGCCTCCTTATAAATAACCTGCAGAATGTACTGCTGCACTGCTGCCTGTCTGTTTCAGCTTTTATTTATGCTTTATATTTTTCTAATGTATGGGGAGAAGCCATTCATAAATCCAGTGTACCTGAGTGTAATGTTTCTGACTCTGACTCAAACAAATGAGGTAAAACCACTGTTTGGTGTTGCGTATATAGTGGTGGTTTCCTTTTGTAAAAGCAGCCTGACGGCAAGGTGGAGTGGTTAAAATATTGAAAATGTAGAGTAGCCCAAACTGATATTGAGGGCTTGGCCATTTTAAGTTGTTAAAATACATTTTGTTGCTGACTCTGTCCACAGCAATACATGCTGATACTTCTGTCTGCTTCTCCAAACAGGGAGTGTGTCGACTTCCATCTACTGTAATATATAATCTGAATATAATCCGAACTATGCTTTTAATATGAAATTATAAAATATATGTTCAGGGTGTCATTTTTGCAGTAAATACATTTAAAGAAATTCTGTCGCCTCACTGAGCCACTCATCAACAAGAAGTGTCAGAAACTCTTCAATAGATCAGATGTGAGGCAACATATCGAGTCTTTTGCACGTCAGGATCTGTGTCTACTGCAGAGCTGGACAAATATATCAAATAGACTGAACACATATATATTACATTACCTCAAACACGATGTTACCTGCCAATGCAAGACAGCATTGGGGCGTATTGGTGTGTGTGAGAGAGTTATGGGTTAGTCTGTATTGATTAAATGTTGAGTTTGAGGGTGTAGGTCGCTGAGGTGCAGAAAGACAGTCAGCCAAAGTGAATTTATGACTGAAATCCTCTTATAGGGCTTGTAAAAAATGTATGGAGGGATGTTTCTAATTCATGCACTGGTACAAAAAGTACCCAGCGTCTGCTTCAGTGTTTTACAGTCTGCTCTCCAATCACTGGTCTGTCTTTTCCTGGTAACCAGAGCTGTGAGAGGAAACAGTCTGTTCTTGTATCTAATGCTGACATTGAGTGTTTGATTCCAGCTGTGGTAGAAGTAACAAAACTTCCTTGTAGATTGTTTCATATTTAGGTAAAGTTACCAACTTACATAATGTAAAGCAATACAAGATTCCTGCAATAGGTGCAACTTTCTTGAATTGATTTTAGTTGCATGTCTGTTGCTTGAATGATTCAGCTCTATGTCGTGTTTAGACACGACTCTGTGGTGGGGTCGTATTTGACTTCATTACAGGTTTGGCTGTTTGTTACTGATCAAACACACTTTAAATTAAATTTATGTGATAGCATTTTCTGTGTGGATCACTGAGACTATTTTGGAACCTTTTTGACATTTTCTGATGAACTGGCGCCTCCACCTGAATAAAAAAAAATGTAATTCAAATTCATTTGGTTCATGTATTCAGTGATGTTTATCAGTATGCATGTTTTGATGCAGATAGAGATCCACCCGCAGACCAAATAAAATAACAAATTTAGCGGAGCCTTGGTAGAAGTAACTACCACGAGTCTGAATTCCTTTTACAAGCATCACTAGAACTTTTTTTCTACCTCCTTTATATAAATATCTATGAGAAAAACCTTAAAATATGAAATGCAACGCGATACAAGAACAGCAACACAAACTACAGTCAAATTTACCACCAAGATAAAATCAATCCCTCTGTCAGAAAGCCTTGACAACATTTTTTTTTTTAAATTCATAAAGGTAGCATTTATTATTTTATATGAGAGTTTCAATGAATTTTATTACAGTATTTACTGATTTTCTGGTCACTCAGTGCATATGCAAACAATGAATAATGAAAAGGCTATTAAATTTGAAATTTAAAAGCATCATGGAATAATTAAGCTGAAAATGATGCACTGCGATCAATGAAATGTTCAGTATTTCAGCATGATGCCAAAAATTAACGAGCAATATGTTGCACTACATGGAAACATGACATGACCCCAGTGTGCTTCTACTCAGATTCTTTACTTAAGTAAAGGTATCCATGTAGCAATCCAGCAGTATATTTGTTTGCATGTGTGTGTTTGCGTGTGTGTGTTTGTGTGTGCTTGTTCCTAACCCAGAGAAATCTTCTCTCCAGAGTCAGCAGGGAGGAGGAAGACGAGCAGAGCCAGAGTGGAGATCAGGACGCAGGGGATGAGCAGGTTGAGGCCGTAGTAGAGGGTCCGTCTGCGCATCACCACGGTGAAGGTGACGTCAGGGTACGGCTCCGGACAGCAAGGGTAGAAACGCTCATTCTTCCGTCCTGGGACCTCTGTGAGACAAAACATAACGCAATCCACTGTAACAGAAATGCAGCGAAAGGTGAAAGGTGAAATGAACAGTTCACTGGCACACACTGCAATAAAGTTGAGAAAATTAAAAATTTAATGCAACCAACTGCAAACCATTTTATAGGTTACTCAACTATAGAGTAATTTGTTGTGTCACCTTAGGTTAAGAAGTTCAATTTAAGTCCTATCTTAAATTTGTCAAACTTAACATTACTATTAAGATTGACTCATGTACTTAAGTTAAGAAAACTTAAATGACATAAATAAGGTGATCGTTGTATATAAATAAAGCCAAATATCCTGACACGAGTACTGCCATCTTGAACTAGTGACTCTGCGCTGTAGTGATCAAGGTTGGAGCCACACTTTAATTTCCCTGCCCATGCAGCCGTACTACTCAATTTCCAGCAGCTGTCAATCACGATGTGAAGCCCCTTTTTACAGACATCAAATAAGTAGTTAAAACTAAACTAGTATAGAAAAGTATTTGACGTGCACTTTGAAGTTTTATTTTGTCCCATGTCCTATCTATTAACATGGAGGAGGTTGGGTTTATGACCTATAACTGCAGCCAGCCACCAGGGGGCGACATGTGAAACGTGATGAAATTGAGTGTGTTGGCTTCACTTTTGGGGAGCTCTCACACTGTCCACTCTGCTGTGGGACATACTGTACATTGACTTACACTGTACTATACAGTATAAGTTAAATAAAAACACAGTTTACAGTTCGTCACATGTAATATTTTTTTAAGTTAGCTAGTTAGTTAAGTTTTCCTACATAACTTTAGTACATGAGCACTTTTGAATATCAATCCTCCGCACTTCACAGGCCACCGGCCCCTCTTACCGACAAGATCCCACTCTCCGTTGGCGATGTAGTCGCTTATATCTGCCGGCAACATCTTTAGGTCCAGAGACCAGCCGTCGTACGTCCAGGAGCCAAACTTCAGGTCACATCTCTGCTCATCAAAGGGGAACCAGCGCACATCGATGTGGCAGGTGCTTTTAAAGATCCCTGTTGTGGTGAGAAACATGACAAGATCGAGACGGATCACAGAAAAACTTGCTTTGATATGAACTGTACTTCACCTGTAGAAGGCTACTGTAACTAAGTACAAATAATTCTTAAGTGTTCTTAAGTGGATTTTTCAGGGATCTGTAGTTTGAGTTTATTTATTTTTCTGGCAACGTTTTAATTTTACTCCCTACATTTTAACACAAATATTTGTATTTATTCTTTTGTCTATCACTTTCTACTCCTTACATTTCTAAAAAAAAAAAAAAAACAACCAAAAAAAAAAAACAGTGTGTTCTTTTAGTCTTAGTGCATCTGAAGGGAATTATTTATTATTTTTATTTAACGTCATTGAGCGCTGCCCTCACAATGTTAAGACCGATTTCATCTTGAATGAATGGGACAATAACACATAGAAAAGATGAGTCCTTGGTGTATTCATTAGTCCATATCACACATGACAGATGTAACAAGATGAAACGAGATGAAAACGACATAAAAACATAACAAGTTGAAAACTATGTAAAAGGCAAAAAAGATGTAACAACATAACAGATGTAACAATACAAAAAATTACAAAAAATGTTACAAGATTAACCAGATGTAACAAGATGAAAAACGACATAAACGACACAACAACTTAAAAGACATAACAAGATGAAAACTATGAGCAAGAGCAAGAAGTAAGAAGTGGAATCAGTTCCTCTGCTTTTACCAGTCTTTTTTGTTACACGTGTATCTGTACTTCTACTCGAGTAAAGAATGTGTCTACTGCTGTCACCTCTGCTGAAGAAAGAGACTGAAACAGATGGGGAGATATTTTGAGCTTTGATACAGAGCATATTCAATTATTCTGGAGTAAAGAAGACAGAATGAAGATTGAAAAGAGAAATCACAGACAGGCAGCTGGAGAGGTTTTACTCCGACAAGTCGAAGCGCCATCCATCGCCAACGAGAGTAAAAAATCCAATATGACAATGAGATGAAAGTGTCCAGTGATCCTTCAGGAGAGGCAGGCAGAAAACTAATTTCCATCCATATTTAAGAAAGATACGAGGCGTCGGCAGTAAACAAGGTCTCTCCTTTCTCCCAGAGCCATGAGGATGATAAACCTCAGTGGGGAATGAATAGAGATGAGGAGAAGACGAATAGGCCGACTTCTGTTTACCCTCTTAGAAGTAAGGGTTCCAAAAGGGTTTTTCCTGTAGGGCTGAGGTTTTTTTAAATAATGAGTTTGTCAGGGGTTCTTTGTAAGACTAGGGGTTCCATTAAGTTTCCTGCAAAGAACCCTACTTTTGGCAGAAGAACTAATTGTGTTCCTATTTGTACCATGATATAAAGGGTTCTTGGTAGAACATCCTGGGTAGAGTTCTAAATAAAACCATCGGAATATAAAAGGGTTGTAACAAAGGTGGGCTCTGGATAAAATCTTTGGAGTATTAAAGTTTTATCAGGTGAATCCCCTTGGTGGGTTCTAGATAAAACCCTTAGAATCCATAAAAAGTTCTCTGTAGATCCCCTGAATGTAATCCAGATAAAAAGCTTTGAACATAAGAAGGTTATCAGTAGAACCTCCCTGGTGGGTTCTACATAGCACTCTTGGGATATAAAAAAGTTCTTCATAGAACTCCCAATGAAGATTTTGGTCAGAACCCTTGGAATATAAAAAGGTTTTTGATAGAACCCCTGGGTGGGCTCTTGCCTTCTTCCTTTAGAGGGTGGAAACGTTCTGGATAGAACCCCCAGCAAGGGTTAGGGGTGGAAACATTACACCACGAAAGGGTTCTCTGTACTCTGTACTGTGCTATGCTGGGTTCTAGAACTATTTGAAAGGGATCTAAGTGGAATCTTTATAAAGGAGCCAAAAAGGGTTCTATAGGGACAAGCCAAAGAATCCTGTATGGTTCTAGTTAGTACCTTAATTTCTAAGAGTGTTCCACAATGAGCATCAGTGACAAAGACAAGTAATGAGGAACCTCAGATGATTTGGAGCGTCGAGGTCAAATCTGCATACAGTTTTATTCACTTAATGCAGTTGTGTTGAGCTCAAGCACTGAATGACTATTTTGCACCAATATGGCTTTCAATCAGGTTCATTTGGAACAAAGTTGGGAGGCAATTTGCCCGTGACAGAGGCGATCAATCCAGAAGAAATTCAATGATGGAGCTATTTACGCCGGTATTGATTAAGATGCTGCAGAGGCGAAGCGGGCCAGCATTGTACGGGAAAAAAAAAAAGAAAAGGAGGGGGAGAGGAGCCTGCCAGGGAGAGCAGTAATCACCAGCTGTGACAGGAGGGCCTTATCAGAGTGTGTGTGCGTGTGTGTGTGTGTGTGTGTGTGTGTGTGTGTGTGTGTGTGTGTGTGTGTGTGTTTGTGTGTGTCTATGCAAATGGTTTTATACTAAGAGTCATAGATCTTCTCAGACCGCTCAGTGTGGCAGTAGTGGGTCAGTAGGGGCTTGATCAGGAAAAGTGCATCACTGTTCAGAGCATCAATAACAGACTGTGATAGTGATGGATCCATGTGTTCCTCAATGAACTACTGCTAAATATCTAAAGCACTGCTACTGGGACAGGACCAGCATAAAACACAAACAGGAGAGCCCTTTTTGGTTCCTGGTAGAACCTTTTATAAAGGTTCCACTGGAATCCAACATAAAGGGTTATACCTAGAACCATCAGTGAAAGGTTTCACCCAGAGAGCTCTTTTAAACTCCCACCAAGGGGGTTCTATTGAGAACTCTTTTATAGTCCGACTGTTTTATCTATAACCCACCCAGAGGGTCCTACCAAGAACCCTTTAATATTCCAAGGTTTTTTTTAGAACCCACCTAGGGAGTTCTACTAAGAACCCTTTATAGTCCAGCTGTTTAATAAGACCTACCCAGGGTGTGCCACCCTTTTCTATTCCAAGTCTCTCTGTATCTAGAACCCTTCTACTGAGAATCCTTTTATATTATGGTAAAAAGAACCACTGACAAAAGAGTTCCTCTCTGTCCAGAATCTTTGGTGCTCTTTTTCTGCTATGCTAAGCTATGCTAAGCTAAGCGACTGCTGCCCGTCTGTATCTTGCGTACAGATGTGACAGTGGTTTCAGTCTTCTTAACTTTCAGCGAGAAAGTAAATATGTACATTTCCCAAAATGTCAAACTGTTTCTTTTGCTAGAATTAAAGTGTCAGAAGTGCAACTTTTTGGCATAAACAACCAGATATCTGCCAAGACTTCTGGCAATATAATAAAACCATGAAGCCAAAGAAAACAAGTCCCTGTGGGGGTAAAAAACAAACTTTCGCTAATAGCTTTAGGGACTTAATTAAAAGCTCTTATTCATGAAAACTCAGCAGCAGCTGCTGTTGTCTCACTAACTCTTAGCAGCAATCCTCAAAAGAAAATACAGTATAATGTTTACACAGTTTATCATATTTATACAGCATAATGGATGAAGCTTTCTGAGTACACATTTTATTAAATAAAAATCAGTCTGCATGTCTCAAGGAAATTATTTGTTTGATAAGCCTCTGACAGGTACTAAAACCTTGCAAATGCAAATTAATTTGGTTTAAATATTTTTTTAAAAGATGAATAAATCAGACTGTCAAAGACTGTCAGTGGCTGTCTGCGGTTGGATGATATTTGCATATCACCAGACCATAATAAAATCATCATAGTTATTGTCCCCTAAACAGACAGGACGAGGAAATCTGTGCATATCAGCGGAGTCGAAGCCAGACACTGCTGCCTCAACAGAGAGGATGATGAGACGAGCTCCAGAGCACACAGTTACATTCAAGGGCCTTAATAAGGTGCAGCAACTAACATTTTGACAAAAGACCCCTTTCATCAGAGTAAGAAGAAGTGGTGGCAGTGTGGCTGTTTAAATTGCCTTCATCCAGCCAATATCTCTCTCTAATAGGACAGACAGGTTCTGCACCAACACCATACTGTCACAGGATATATAAATGAACATCATGAAAGCATCATGGACACAACTCAAGGAGACGTGGAAACAAACATGGATCAATGTTTTCATTTAGTCCATCAGGTCAATTGTGTTCAACGTATAAATCCAGCTGCTTTCTGTGTTTGTTCTCACTGACTTCTATTGACTCTTTAACTGATGCAGTGAGCAGCTTCTCATTTCTTAAACAACCGTGTCAGAAGACATCCTGTGGTCGTGGAAAAGATGTTACTCTGTTTCAGAAGGGTCAAATTGGTCTGCATCAAGCAAAGAAAACAACTAAGGAGACTGATGAAACTACTAACACTGGGTGTCCAGTGGATTTCTGCCATCCCCCCAAATGTGTCTTGGTATCTCCTCCTCCTCTTCTATTGCCATTAATTATTTTACATTTCACTTTTAAAGGTCTGTTAGGGGCCACTTTCTGAGGAAAACTGACCTTTTAGCAACACATAAGGGAATAATTAAGTAGCTCGGGGAAATAGTTAGGGATTAAAAGTTTTCCCTTACAATATGCTAAAGAAATCCTTTAGTTTCCCTTTTCCCCAAGGCATCTTTAGATGATAATTTAAGAGAAACCTTGGCCTAAGTGGATTTATGAAACCAGGTACATGTTTCGTCTGATGCTGAAGTGAGAGTGTGGCTCTTACCTGGAGGTAAGTAAACACAGAGGCCTGAAGAGTCGACCACAATGTTGGTGTGGAAGGTAGCATCAAATCTTTCATCAGCACTGCGGACAACACATGGAGCTGCATCAGTATTTACAGCTGAACACAGCCTCAGTGGAAAACATCTTAATAAATTCATACGATGATATGACCTTTGCAAGAACCGCTACTAATTATAAGCATGCAACATAAATTCGGATGAGCGAGCGGAACAGATGTGGTGGGAAAAATACAAATATTTCTCTAACTCATTATTGCAGCAGGTACGCGGCACACGAGGAGACGCGACTGACGCAACATTTCCCAGGAGATGGTTATTCAGTGGTTACCCTCGCTCTCCCCTGTTTCCCACAATTCACTGCCTCTAAGTGAACTCCCCAGAGGTTAAAGCATGGTTGAGCTAAAGTTGAAAGAGCCGCTTGAAAAAGAAAAAAAAAAAGCTTAACTTGCAGCAGCGACTAATTCAAAAGAGTCTCATATCGAGGCTTTACTCAGAGGGACAATGACAAATGAAGAACAATGCTTTCTCCCTCATTAGCTGGTGGGAGAGTAGAGTGGCTCTAATGTGATTTGTTCTGATGTTTCTTCTAGAAATTGATTAATGGTGATTTCTAAAGCATCTTCCATTAGGGACATATAATAAAATGCTCTTTCTCCCATCTTTTTTTATTTTTTTTAAATCTGAGTTTATTCATTTGTCTAAATGATTTATTGCTCCAAAGTGCTCTTCCATACTGTGCTGCATATATTTAAACTGCAGAGCGCCGCTAACCTTGAAGTGTAATGATCCTGTCTGAAGAGCGGCTTACCTAACAGGACGAGCAGTATCAGTGCAACCAAGGGTGGATATTTCATTTCACTGTTGAGGGAGGGGGACGATAAAAAGAAAAACTTTCCCAAGAGCAATTCTTGAAGAGGACACAAAAAGTGTCCCCTAAAGTAGTGCTGCATTAATGTATATAGAGGAAACTCTTATTACACTGAATAATTAATATGGGCTGTAACAGCATGTTTAAATACAACAGTTAGTTCCAAACCAAGTAATTTGATTGGATGAGAGACATTCCTTGAGTGCTGATAAAGAGTTTAACATCACTTGGACTTTTAACTACATGTATCACTCAATTTTGCAGGTTTTCTGATAACCTACATTAACGTTACAATTAAGACAAATTAATCACAACTCGACAAATACGACCGACAGATAGAGACCATAGAGACAGGAGGAGACAGGAGGCGTCTTGTACATGATTCAGGGCTTATTACTGTGGGATCACTGTCACACACAAGTACAAGAACAGCAGTTTAAACAGCTTTTGATGTGTTAATCACAGTAAATACCCACATTTACATGCATACCTGTCACCACTGCTTTGAAATGATTTACATAAATATAGTCAGCAGTTACATGCTTAAACATATAAATTGTAAGATCATTCCTGGATCAGTTTTCATGATCAACAGATGGATTTATTCATAATTTAGCTTCTCAAGTCAGGTAAAATAACACACTGACTATTGTAAAATACTGTTTCAGCCTTGTTATTTGGTGTGTCTCAAAAATTAACATTCAGTCTCTTAAGAAGCTGAATTCAGTGTTGAGGCAGTTTTATTGATCCATTGGGACAACCGAGCTGCGTAACATGAAGACCTACACAAAGTAGCTAGGAAGTTAGCATGCAGGAAAAATGTTTGTTGCTCGGCAACAGTCCAGTCAGGTGGCAGAAATCATAATTTGTTGTCAATTACTGTTTTATAAAAGCAATATCACAGGAGAGGGAGTTCTGTTGGACTGAATATCATCACGGCTGTGATTTGGTCATAGGCACGAGACTGTAGATCGAGCTAAAATAACCGTGATGATATTCAGTCCAACAGCCCTCACTCTCATGTGACATTGCTTAAATATTAATAGACGAAATTATAAACAAATTTTAGATCATCACAGCCATTTTACAGGCAGTAAGGAAAATAGGAATATACTTGGAACCTAATTACGTGGGTAAATTAATCTTCAACATCTGACATTTGTAGGAAGGCAAACTGATTGAAAAGCAGTGGAAAATTCAGTGAGTTATTATGATTGTAGTCAAAGATAGACCTCCTGTCTCCATAGGCGTACATGCATTTGGAGAAGTGGCTGCCCCTCACCAAGATGACCTCTGACCTTTCTAAACTTTCTGTCTAAACTTAAAAACAAGTGCTTTCAAAGCATATTATTATTTTATGTAAAAATTATATAGTTATGTTTACATGATATGTTGAAGGGGACAACTGTTCTGTTTTCCCAGAGGAGAGGGGGGGGGGGGGGGCAGACCCCCTGTCAAACCCGCCCTCAAGTGCAACACAGTTTAATTTATAGTAACATTGATTATGATTATGATTAACCTTTCTGTTTAAAAAAGAAATACATTCACTTCATGCAGATTGATCTCCCAAGCTTCTGGCAGGTGTTTAGTTTTGAAAATGAGAAATATCCAGTTTTTTGTTCGAAAAGGAATGAGGTTTAAGTTTGTTTTGTGGAATAGTGGCGTTTATCGAGCTTTCATTTTCTGCTTGAGTCTCTCTCTCTGCAGGATATCTTATCCTAATGAGGTCTGATGCTTTGAAGAAATAAGAGGAAAAGCCTGATTATTCCAGCTTATTCTGAAATGTAGCCACCTGAATATATTCATTTCAGTCAGGTGGCTTTTATGTTTTGGTGAGCTATGGAGACAATTGTCTGCTCTGGCGGAAAATAAAGTTGTTGTTTCTAAGGAAATAAAGCAGCTGGCAGCTGTTTGTGTTTGGCTGGGTGGGATCATTTTACACAGTCCCTCAGAGATGTGGACTCGAGCCACAAATTTGATAACTTGGAATCAGCCTGACAAAATCAAAAATGACTTGCACTTTGAAAATACCTGAATCCTTCCCTCAAACCCAAAGATTAAAATCATGTTATTTAAAACGTCAATGCCAATTAATTTGTAATCATTTCCTCAGCCAACTAATAACTATAAATGTATGCTCTTTATTACAGGCTTGGTTAAATACTTGAGTCTTATCCGTTCAATAATGGCATTACAAGGTCAGTTACTTCTGAACAGAACACTGTTGCTATGAAGAACAGACTGTTGCCATGTAGAGCAGACTGTTGCTATGGATGCAGTTCTGATCATAGAATCTGAAGGAGCAATAACATCATTTTAAATCAACAGAATGATTTTTATTTATTTTATTTTTTTTTTCAAGTAAGCAGCTGGATAATGTACAGTGAACAGCTCATTATTGTGGAATAAACCCAAACAGGGTGATGCAGAACCCTGATGGGAAAAGGAGGGCTTTTGAAATACCCTGAGGGGATTTATTTCACAATAATGACCTGTTTACTGTACATTATCCTGCTTATTACACGGCTACTTCCAAAAAAATCAATAATATGGCAGAAAATATTAATTAACTATTAAATATCAATTATTTTATCCATTTAAAAATGATTTTATTGCACCTCCAGAGTCTATGATCAGACCTGTGTCATCCTAAGTTGCTAGCTAGCTGCTACACAGGATACTTTGGATACATCAGAAAGTGAGGAAAGACCTCAGCAAACATGACTGAATGTTAAATGAATTAAACTTTAATATTACCTCATCCATGATCATGACATTGATTTTTATGCGTTCGTGTAAAAGTGAAGATAACAGCTCCTATGATCCCATGCCACTTCATGACATCATCAGACTTTGTTACTGTTTTGATGTGAGAGAGACCCCTAGTGGCAGAATTGACACATTGTGCTTTTAAATCTAATTTCAAAGAATATCTAGATGTCTTTAAAACTTGTGTGTTAGTTGGACCAAAACTAAAAAGTTTGACCTTTAAATTGCTGCAATGGGCCTCATGCAAGAACATTTCTGTTTATTTACTTTGAGCCTCTCTTACTTCGTGCCTTGAGGTTTAATCGGTGTTCCAAGTCTGATTATGAAAAGCCTCTTAACACCACATGCTTGTCATAAATTGCTTGTTTCACCTTGATGATTGCCACCTGAATATGAGTAGGAGCACGTTACTGAGATTTGATGATTAGCAAACACTTTTAAATTACTATCAGAGGTGACCTGTTGTGCTCCATCTGCAGGCAAGCTTCATTCCCAAAAATGTCACCAAGAGCGAAAAAGAAAGAACACACCAGTGGTGGACTTTGACGGACAGGGAAAAAAGTAAAAGTGGCACCAACTGTATGTGGTAGAGCACTGGAAAGAACAACTACCACACCCCTATAATAAAAAGACACAGGAAACTGCTAACTCCTACATGGCACTGTTTCACATTTTCTCCATTGGAAGGGCACCCTAGAGATATTTTCTTCATATTTTGTCCACTGGAAGAGCACCTAAGAGGACACTTTTCTACATTTTGTCCACTTGAGAGACACTTCAGAGGACACTTCATGTTTTGTCCACTGGAGGTGCGCCTTAGAGAACACTTTTTCAGGTTCTGGCCACTGGAAGGGTACCTTAGGGGACACTTTTTCCACATATATTTACATGGAAGTGCACCTTAGAAGACACTTTTTCACATTTTCTCCACTGGTAGGCACCCTAGAGGGCACTTCTTCAGTTTTGGGCAATCCCCAACTTCATTCTCAAGGCATTCAATTATTAAGTCAAACTTTACTTTTGTTCTGGACCCCTTGAGAATTTAGTTTATATCAAAGATGTAATTCTAAATCCACTGGGAGAGCCCCCTAGAGGACACTCTTTGACATTTTGTCCACTGAAAGGGCACCTTAGACGTCACTTTTTCACGTTTGGTCAAATGGAACGTTACCTGAGGGGACTCTTTTTCACAGTTTGTTACATGGAACTGCACCTTAGAGAACACTTTTTCACATTTTGGCCACTGGAAGTGCATCTTAGAGGACACTATTTGATATTTTGGCCAATGCAAGGGCACTTTAGAGGACACTTTTTCACATTTTGTCCACTGGAAGGCCCCCAAGACGGCCCTTCGTCACCTTTTGGGCAATCCACAACTTCATTCTCAAGGCATTCAATTAACAAGCTGAACTATTTTTTTTTCTTTCGTTCTGGACCTCTCAAGAATTTAGTTTATACCAAAGTTGTAATTCTAAATCCATAACATCTCTTGTACATGTCACTTGAGAATGTGTTTATAGTGTTGTGGTTCTTGCATGAGCCCTGATGTTTTTGTTAGCTACATATTCTACCACAGGATCACAGAGACAAGACAGATTATTCCTTTATGTTTATGAAAAGTCAGATCGGATACGTGGTGTAGCCAGTGTCATTTTAACAATCTTGTTTTTAACTCTGGAACACAAATATTCATTATCCCTCCTGGATCCCCCTATTATGTTGTGCAGAGGACAATGCATTCATGCTGAGCCTGACACCATGCATATCCAATTATACTGCAGCACCCAGCAGATCTGTCCTTACAAAACCTACCTGTTATACAGCAGAATGTCTGGCTTCCAAATGAGATGGTCAGGAAATCTCACATTGGTCACACCTGGATACTCTGATGTATTCCACTGGAGGTAATGATCATTCCACTTCTGTAGGTTACAGAAAACATAACGTGTTTTTCAGATTTCACTCGCAAATCTTTTGGGGTATCTGCATCTAAGCTTTGGTAAAAAAATTTTCCAAGCTCAAGCTGAGATTTAACACTATAGTGTGTTTTTTAAGTGGCACTGACAGTTCCCATAATGAGGGAAATAAATATATGCGACAGCAGCTGTGGGTAAAATTATGCAGTGACATGTTACAAGAATTGAGTTCAAATCTCAATGCCAGGTTTCAGTGGCATCAGGGGAGGAATAAGATTTTTAGACTCCAAGGAACACTGTTTTTTTTTTTTTTCAGTATCAAGTGTACATAACTGTGTAGACTAGTATTCAACAGTGTTCTCAGTTTGAGACAAAAGATAATAACCAGCCACATCTTTCTTTTGGCAAATATCAATGCAGCAAGGAGCCATTTATCTATGATAAGGTATGTTTGCCATGTTCACGTTGGCAGCTATTAGGAATTATTAACAGGGGGGTAAAGTTTTCCAAATTGGGCGCCGCATCGACAGCCACTCCAGCAATCATCCTCTAAGAGTAACATGGGCAATTTCAAGTATAGTTCTTGGCCATTAGCAGCCACACAGATGGAGTCTCCAACAATCTTTTTCAAATCCAGTGTTACAGACCCATCCAGATCACGCTGTTTTGCATACACATACACAATATGATTATAAAGCACAGAAAGTCAGGTCAGTTATTTAAAAATACAATGTGACTATGACAGGTATATTCCTGCTTTTACCATAAAACAAAACAAGAAGAGAACAATGCCCTTCATTAACTGAGTAATTAGAGAAAAGTCAAATCCGACATTGATTAAAGAAATGACTGCAAGCATGAGATCAAATCAAGGGTGAACAAATTACTCTGACTTCTTACAAAATTAATGTTATTTTTATTAGCCTTTATTGGTGTAAAAACATGAGAATCCATCATGGTAATACTACAGACTACACCAAGGACTGATGGTTCAAATTTGTAAGAATTACAATCCTGATTGACAGAAAATAGTTTTTAGAAACCAGTTTTGATTTCATTATGCAGTTGCACCCTTATTGTGCATGTGACACCTGTAGTTATTGGCAGCAACAGCAGATGTGGTTTAATCTCACAGGTTGGAGAATTCTGGGGGCAACAAAGCAAACTATTGTTTAAAAAAAATGATCTGATTTAATGTTGCACATGGCAGGAGTCCGTGCACAGCAGGGTACAGTGACAGGAGTTGGTTACCTGGCTGAGAAACTTGTTGCACGTGTGCTGCCTACAGCTCTTCATCTAACAGCTCACTGTGGCTGATCCTGGCTGTTAGATTGCTCCCTGAAAAAATTTCAAACTGATCTGCTTGTCAGAAAATGCAGAAAACAACCTTTTTGCTTTTGTAGACACACTTTTAATGAATGCTAAAGCTAAGCTCACTGACTAAGATACAGTATTTCCTATGATTACTTGAAAATAAAAGTCAAGTTTACTTTAGTCTGTTAAAGGCTTTTAATGTAAAGCTGCAGCAATAGGAAAATGTTCAGTTTGCATTAGCAGTCTTTATACAGCATGTTTTGATTCTGGACGGGGGGTCACCTGTACACTTTGACTGAGCTAAATCTTATTTAGCATAATACATTAGCAGTGCATGAATTCCTAGTTACTGACTGCTTTGTAATTGTTATATGTCCACCCTTTTTTTGTCAGTGAGACTAGACTTTAATATTAGAAATCAGTCTCAGTCTGCAAAATGGCTGAAAAGTTGAATCAACACCTCTCAAAACATATAACTTATTAGCATGCTAACATTACCAATTAGCAGCAAACACAAAGATCAGCTGAGGCCGACAAGAATGCCATCAGTTTTGCAGGTGTCTGGTCATAAAATAAAGTACTAGACAATTTAAAATTCTGAAGTCAAGGGATCACCAAAGTTATTACGATTCACCCTGAGGGGGACAAGAATAGTTGAAGGAAATGTCATGGCAATCCACTCAGTAGTTGTTGAGACATTTGGACAAAAAACGTCAACCTGCTGGTGGCATGAAAAAACCAAAGTATCATAAAAGGCAGTAGAATATATAATCTAAATGTCTGTACAAAAATAGTTTTTTTTTGCCAATGTAGCAGATATCAAGCTATTTCAGCAAATATGTGAAAATGTTAAACTGCTGAAGGCACAAATGAAAAGTCAGAGGAACACCAAGTTTCCTAAGAGATCATGAATGTTTATGGAAAATTCTATGTCAATCCATCTGGTAGATGTTGAGATATTTCAGTTGGGACAAAACTAGTGGACTGACAGGACAGACACTGCTATCCATGGAGCCATACTGCTAGCATAAAGCCCTGGGGCCGTATGACAGAAACATCCCGTCTCAACTGTTGGTTTGGATGTGATTTAGGAAAAAAAACAGATGAACAGATGAACAGTTCCTAAGTGAAGTTCCCATCCTAACTGTATTACACAAGCATCTTAACTTCAAAACACTTAATAAACTCTCATAACTTTAGGATAACTGTTACCCTTATCCTAATCTTCACTTTTCCAACTCTAGTAGTAGCTAACTTACTAACTAATTTACAGTAGCTAACGGTAGTGTTCACTAGCAGTAATTCACAGTAAACCTGTCAACAGCTGCAACTGCTCACAGTAGCCAATGGTAGTGTTTGCTAACAACTAACAGCAGTGTTCGCTCACAGTAGCTAATGGTAGTGTATGCTAACACTAGATAACAGGAGTGTTCATGTACAGTAGCTAATGGTAGTGTTCTCTAACACTAGCTAACAGTAGTGTTTGCTCACAGTAGCTAATGGTAGTGTATGCTAACACTAGCTAACAGGAGTGTTCATGTACAGTAGCTAATGGTAGTGTTCTCTAACACTAGCTAACAGTAGTGTTTGCTCACAGTAGCTAATGGTAGTGTTTACTAACACTAGCTAACAGGAGTGTTCATGTGTTCATGCTAATGGTAGTGTGAGCCAACTTAATCTGTGTAGCTGCTCTTTTATTGCTCTTACACAATGGATGCCAGTGTCTGCTATCTTAGCCCCCTCCCTTTCTTTTATTTTTTGAGTTAGCATTGTTGTAATCCCCCCCCCCCCCCCCCCCAAAAAAAAAAAAGAAATTCTTTGAATTTCTCTACATTTGTTACCAAAAAAGTTAGGTGCCCATTATTGTTTTGGCTCCATTTTTTTTTTCTTTTAAAATGTCAATGTCAGTTTCAATGAGAAAAAAACAAACAAATGTGCCGTGTTGGTTGCTAGGTAACAGCCTAACCTGACATAGGATAGGATAAAGTAAAATAAGATAGGATTCCAAGAAATTATTTCTGCAACACCAAATTGGAGAAAAAATGTGATAAGACCATAGATAGTAAGTTTCTGTGATACGGCCCCGGATGCCTAATCTTCTGTAAATAATGGTCTGAGGGGTATTGTATGCTTGATTACTTTCACAGGACTGACCTCAGAGTTGAAAAAGACAAAAAATGGAATCAAAAAACTTTCAATGACTCTCAGAGAACCATGAACACAAAAAAACACAGTCTGTGACTGACATGTTTTTTTTTTAGAATACTGATTATAGTTATTAAAGTGATCATGATTTGTGTGAATCAAAACATGATTTGAAAGCTGAATCTTTCACCTTATCGAACTTCTTTGAAAAACAAGCACAAAACCCATCCAGGCCAACATATAATATCTTGATTTTTTATTTTTTTTAACACCTTGATGAAATGGCTTTTAAAAGGTCAGTCACTAATGAAGGCTGAGTAAAACACGCTGGAGGAGGGTACCATTTCCACATCCTTGCCAGCTTACTCACAAAAACACAATGATTCTCATTTTCAAGTGATTATACACTGATGAAAACATACTTGTGAATACTGTGTTCCATTTCTACTATTATTCTGCCAAGAGGTCCTCCTAAATCTTACACACTATACTTTTAAGGAATATTTTGACAGTTGGGGAAATATGCTTATTTGATTTCTTGCTGAGTATTAAATGAAAATATCAATATTGTCATATCGGGTTATATATGAGGCTACAGCCAGTTAGCTTAGCTTAGCATTAAGACTGGAAACAATAACAGTTGAGCAAGCTTGGTACCTGCTCAACTTTCTCCTTTCTCGAAGGCTACTTAAAAATGCTATGTGCTAGGCTTTTCTTTGTTGAAAAGAAACACAAATTTAGAAAATCATTAAGTGATGTTGTTGGAGGACCTACAAAAGATACATATAGTCACATCTTAAGTTGGCAAAATACTAGCTAACTAACTAGCAAACAATTGACGTATGTTAGCTAGGTAGTTAGCCAGCATGTTGCTACAGAGCACAACACTAGCTAACTAGCTAGTGAAAGACTGATGTTGATTAGTTGACTAATAAGCTAGTGTTCTGCTGACTTAAGCTAACTTAAGATTTGTTTTTCTTTTCATTACAGTCAAGCCTAGCACATAGCATTATATATAAGTACAGGATGCAGGAAATGAGAAAGTTGACCGAGGTTTCAGAAGGGGCGGAACTAAAGAAGGCGGTTGATTTTATGTCTCTTCATTCAGACAGAACCAGGCTAGCTGTTTCCCCTTGCTTCCAGTTTTTATGCTAAGCTAAGCTAGCCAGGTTGCTGTAGCCTTATATTTAACAAATAAATATGGTATCATTCTTTTTGTCTAACTTTAGGCAAGAAGACTGTCTAACTATTCCATTAAGCTACTTTTAATTAAACTCACTGAGGGCACCATAATAAAATGGCACTCAACAAAGCACGAAAATGACGCCTAAAACCAAAACTGAAGCCACTCAATTATTCATGTCATTGAGCAATATGTCATACAATTGTGCATTTATAATTTGCTAATTCCAAGACTAACCCGGGGCTGTCCAAAATATTATAATTACTACTCTCAGGCAAAAATGATTGAATGTGTAATCCTACAGAAACATCTTCCCTGTCTCAAAGTGACTTTCTGAGATGAACCCATCTTCAGGACATTTAAACTCTCTTCCCCGGAGTCCGCTAGACTAACATATGCTAGACTGGCGCTAACAGACAGTAGATACTGTGGCTGCCGTCTGTGCTATTTCCTGTTGGAGATCCGAAGTCGATCTTTCAGGGTGTGGAGTGGGAGAGATTGAGTGAGACTGCAGCTGTGATTCCACAGGGGTGATTTAAAACAGACCAAGCAGCCTTGATACAGCTTGCTGACAGTGCAGCAGCGGGGAACTCGTGTCACACAATGGACGGGCTGCGATAAAGCATCTGTGTTCATACTTCTCATCTCTCTGCATGGGGGAGAAAAGGGTATATTGCTTGTTTGGAAGAGAAAAGCAAAAGACTGTGTGCCAGGAGGCATACACGAGAATGAAAGACAATTTAACTGCAGATGCACTTTATTAGTAGTAAGTTAATTGTTGTAATTACAAACTAAATGCTACATTAAAGGCTAAAATTAAATGTACAGCTATATATTTAGAGGAATATGCCCATTTATTTTCTTGCCAAGAGTTAGATCAGAAGAAGTCTGCAATGCAAACAATTTCCCAATGAGGATTAATAAAGTATTTTTGATTCTGATGCTGATATTTGTAAATTACATATGAGGTTAGCTAGCTGCCAGTTAGCTTAGCTTAGCATAAAGACTGGAAACTTAGCCTTGCTCTGTTCAAAGTTAAAAATCAATGTTTAAGTGTAATTCTTGAGAACTGGGACAAAACTGTATTTTAAATTTTTACTCTTCAATTATGCAGAGAAAATGTATTTTAAAACATTAAACTCTTGGTTATTAAACCCTGTAATGGGCCGACCTCCTAGTGATTTATTTTTTATTAAATGCAGTCAGAAGGAAAACGTGACAGACTTGACATCTTATAGAGTCGAGAAAATGCTAAATTTCTTCATTTCACAGTATAGTCACTGTGAGTAGCCATTTCATCTTTTAAAGTTGCTCAGAGTTCTCTTAAAGCTAATCAAAATCCACATTTTCAAACCATAATTCTAATTTAGCTTTGTTTTAGAAGGGCTACAAAGTTGACATATTAGGGTTGAGACACATCGGATAGCAATATTATGTAATGAATTTGTCAAAAAATAGAAAGCTCACCACTGCTTGGGCAGTATTCCCACCTTTTTTATACCAGAAAGTGAGACAGGGGTCCTCAGGGTATAGCTCAACCTTTTTATGCCTGATTAAATCATATTTTTTGTACAAATCTGGCAGAGATTAGAAATTACTTATATTCGCATATAAAGAATAAAAAAACAATTTATCTCAATACTCAAGAATGGATGATATATATTCTTCCATCACTTTTAAGCCAGTATCTGGCCCAACAGTGAATAAAGTTCTCATACTGCAATCGAGGCCATTACTAAGTTTGTGTCCAATCAAAAGCTTTCATGTTTATGATGTAGCAGAGCATGGAAGACAAACACATCCATTCACTGCAGCAGACTGGATGTTTCTGGGAACTGGACCTCACTGAACAAGAGCACAACTTCATAATTTATTAACTGATAATTTGGGTTAAACCAGTTTGCACGTTTCTAAAGTAGCTAACTGTAACTGTTGGCTGCCATAAGCAGGCAACAGAACCAGGCTCAGCAGCCTCCCAGTGAACATGACCAGTCACCTCACGAACGCAGCCTCCGAGACCAACTGGGAATAGAACAAAGAGGCCGAATCGAGCTGGTTTTCTTGCTGGTTTTGGCTCCCAACGCCCCAGAGGTCTTATTTTTTTATTCCACTGTTCCACTTAGTCACGCTACTGTGCTGTGATTGGCTACAACTACTCTGTGCTGATTGGCTGTGAGTGCGAATGAACTGGCAGTTATGAGAACTTTAGCAAGGAGGATGTGATGGATGAATGGATAAAACACAGAACTCTCACCCAGGAGGCTGGTCCTCATTCATGTCCTGTGTGAACTTAAATGTCACTCAGCTTTTTGTTTTAAATTTAGATGACTTATTATTTTCAGTTTTCAGTCACAGTTTGGTTAGGCTTAGGCACAACAAACACATGGGTAACTTTTTTTTTAGACATGTGAAAACGAAAACTAAATTGGTAAGTTTAAGGAAAAGATTGTGTTTTATGGTTAAAATAGACCCTCTCATAATTTTAAAAAAGTTGCAAGGAAGCGTTGTCATGCAATGAGTACTAGCCGATCACAGCATGGTGGTAATAGCCAATCACGGCACAGTAGGGTGGGGCTAGGTGGAACAGTCTTGGGAAAATAAATAACATGAGCTAACACTGTTAGCAGTTAGCTAATTAACTTTCACATTCAGTGCTACTGGCTGCAGGAAATGCCAATCAATGTCTGCAACAAGTCCCTCCTTAACTTCCTGTTTTACAGGGCACACATAAGCAATAAGCACTTCACTATGCTTTCATGGAAACTTTATGTCCTATTTTATTTGTTTAAAGGACTAGTGTATAGGATTTAGCATCTAGCGATGAGCTTGCACATTGCCAACACCTCGTCTCACTCTTCCTTTCCAAGCATGTAGGGGAGACAGTGATTCGTCTGTAGACACGTGGCTGTAAAAATGCCTCATTCTAATGTAACAAAAACACAACACATCAGATTCTCACATTATTATACAACAATTAAAACAAACAATATTATATTACATTTCTGTCATATTCTGCCACTAAATCCCTGGAAATCTTACACACTGGACCTTTAATCTTGCATAAACTGAGGTGTAAACATGAAAATTGTGTTTTCTGGAGGATTGTGTGCCTCACTTCCTGGAGTTTTGCCATCATTGTTAAGACTGCAGCAAATCACAGCCAAGAAATAGTCCATCACATAATCCCCAAAAAAGACAGGAACCAGCATCTGGTGACCACCAACAGGACAAGCAGATGTAGGAAAAGGATGGATTTTGCTTTCTGAGGGGGTTTTCCCTTTCCTCAGGTGTGGCACCAAAAGTCCACACTGAGGTTGCTCCCACTCTCTCCCACAGAAACCAGTACTCTTGAAACACCTTAAGGAAACTAAAAAAAGAAGGAAGGGTCATCACATCACTACAGAACATTCTGTGCTCTGCTTGGTGCCAGTTCTATTGAAGAAAACTCGACATATCCACGCTGCATGATCTATGATGAAGAAATGCCTCTTAAAAAAGAAAAAAAGATGTTGCATGTGTTTATTTGAAGTTGGTGTCCAAAGAGCATGATGGTCATTGCATTTCCCATAAGCGACAACAGAACTGGCACAGAGGCTGAAGCATGGGATGTTCTATAGCGATGTAAGGACCCTTCCCTGTTTTCGAGTTTTATTGAACCGCCTGAGGCCGCTCATTTGTAAATCAGCCTTTCTTCCGTTTCTTGGTTACAGCTCGTTGTAATGCATTCACATAATGTGCAGCTACTATGGAACAGAACCTGGAATGGGATTGTGGACCCCTGAAGAGGCAGGACATAAAAGGGAGTGTTTCAAACGTAGGGTGAATAGAGGTAAATAGCTGCATTTACATGGCACTTTTCTAGTCTTCTGAACATTCAACTCGCTGTACACTACGATCCAACATTCACACCATTCACACGCATAATCATGGCCCATTCATACACACTCACAGCCATTGGGAGCAATTTGAGATTCAGTATTTTCGCCCTGGGATGCTTTGACATCTGGACTGGTGGAGCTAGGAATCAATGACCCTCACTATCTCTGAGCTCCGGTGAGAATATATAGTAATGTTTTTATTTTATTTTATTATTTGTTTATTTTTTAACATGTAAGCATTAGGGGTGGGAGACAAATATTGATGTATAATATGCTTTTTTTTATGATTCGTGAATTGATTTTTGGATCACTGACTCAATTTGTTCCTTATATGATGAACTGGCGCTTAGTCTCCTAGCTCAGTGCTAACACACAGTGAGAATTCCAATTAATGCGCTAGCAGAAATTAACATCGCAATCGCAGTGACATTATCTTCAGAAACTGATCCACTCTGATTCACATTTTGAACATAAAACGACTTTTGTGCTCATACTTTTATGCATATATTTCCTCTGATCTGTCGAAACAAATTAATAGTTGCTGAATCTGCCACTCTGGTATTAATGCTTCACACTGACCAGCTACGGCAACCTCAAAGGGTCAAAACTCACATTTGTGCTGTTTGCAGGTTTCAGGGGCTCTATTCATTTTGCGCTAAAATCTTATCTATCATCTTATTTTTTATTCTTATAGCACTAACCTGCTGGAGGACTGACTGATGTGATGTGCATTGTTTTGGAAATATGAATCATGATATACAGACATGTATGATTCAACTTTTTTCCATGATCTAGTCTTAAAAAACTGGCACTGAAGTATCATGATAGTATGTGAACTTATTCTAACAGAAACCCAAAATAAAGGTATGTGCTTGCAATTGAGCATAATATGGCCACTTTAAAAATGTAGTGTAATAAAATGTAGTCTGTGTGTAAGTGTAACCATGAGTTTGTGTATATTAGCTGTTCTGTGACCTCACATACATTGTAAAGGAAGAAGTCTTACCAGCTGTAGCCAAATGTTGGTCGTTAAAACCTGGTTCTTCTCATCCTGTTAGAAAAACATGATAATAATTAATATTATGATTCAGGCATTTTTGTGTATGTATGTATTTTTTCCCTCACTTTAAAAGGATAGTTCACCCAAAAATGAAAATTCAGCTTTCTGTCAATTAAAGGTTTCGTTTTTTAGTCCACAAAACAGCTTTGCGGGATCACCCAAACAATAGAAGTGAATGGTGACCAGATTTCAAACATAAAAATCAACATAAAATGTCTGTTAACCAGCATGCTGTTTGCACACCGTCACACCACACACACCCAGTTCAGACGGTGTACATGTGCGCATTAACGTGGCTCCAAGCTGAGGATCTACAGTGAAGAATCAGGCTAAAAACATGGTGTAAATAACATTTTCTTCATCGAGCTGGCTTTGAGAGACTTGGATTACACCAGACAAGCTTATTCTGTTGTTTTTTTAATGTTTGAAAACTGCTCACCATTCACTTCCATTGTCTGGGAGATTCTGCAAAGTTGTTTTCCTGTGAAACTCCAGCAGTGTTTTGCAAAGTCAAAAACTAAACCTGACCTTCAATCAGCATGAGGGTGAGCAGGTAATGTATGAATTTTAATTTCTGGGTGAACTATCCCATTAAGTTTCATAAAGGAGGAATCTGTTTAGCACCAACACAGTTCTTTAATCAGTTCTGCTAAAGCTGTCTGCACCAATTGCACTTTGAATTAATGACTTAAGGGGATAGTTCAAATTGTTTAAAGTGGGGTTTTATGAGGTACTTATTGATAGTTAGTGTATTAACTACAGTAGATGCTTGGCATGGGCCCAGCTTGTAGAGGCAGAATGAAGTATGGAAGCTAAGCAATGTGCTGCTGAAGACAGAGTCAGCAGCAACTCACACTGTATCCACTGAAAAGAACATCCCTCTAAAAAATCAACATCAGTTACATTTAAAATATTTTCATCGCTTTACCTCGACATCAGACAGCCTTTGCTGATGGGAAACTACCGTTATATAAGCCAAATATCACTAGGGTGACCAGATGTCCCACTTTATGTGGAACTAAACAGCATTTTTATCCCTTGTCCCACATCCCACATATTGAGACCATGCCCCACATTGGCTCTAGTTTTCAAAAGTCAAACCACTGCAGGACAGATGCTTTTCTAAAAAGTTTATCCAGTGGTTGTGAAGAGAGCAGAGAAAGGCTATCATCACAGAGCTGTTCGCTGCCAATCAAACTGCGCACGCGTGGGTCAGGTGCAGATCAACCTGTCACTGTCTTTACTCCACTAAGTTAAAAAACTGTGTCACCACAAAGTCACAACCTCTGCAGATTTAGGTGGAAAGTGACTTAAACTACCACAAAGACAAGGAAAGAAGCTACAGCACAGAAGAAAACTACTACTGTGTGTTGTGTTCAAGTGAATCAACCAGAGGACAAAGCACAGAGATGGTACAAGCTAATGCACAGAATAGAAATGTTTATTTTTTAATATCAAAATTTTATGTCCCAGCATTGATAACATGTCTCACACTGTCCCACACAGTTTGGTTAGTTTGGAGTGAGCAATATTTGGCTTATCTAACAGTGGTTTCCCATTCCCAAATGCTTTCTGATGGCAAGTTAGAGCGATGAAAACATTCTTAATATACCCAACACTTAAACTGATAGTAGGCCTTTTTCGTGACCCTGTCCACAGCAGCACATTGCTATGAATAAGAAATAATCCAGACTATCCCATTAAAGACCTCCCAACCCAGATGTAAATTATGCAAAATGTGTTAATATGTATGAGAAATAATTGCAAAACTTGATCAATTAAAAAATAGGAAAAAGAAAAATTTTACATATGAAAATCTATTTTAGCTGTGAGGTGAGAAGAAAGTGACAATTTTTATATTAATGAACAATAACTGATTATCACCTAAACAAGAGAAAGTTATCATAACACCACCCTGTGCAGCGCATGTGTTCGGTACGTGTGTGTGTGGAGAGACATTATTTTACGCACCACATCCATGATCTGCATGAGAGTGAGGCCGAAGTGAACGGTGACGTTCTCCGAGTCGTTGGACACGGGTCTCTCCAGTGGGTTGTAGTTAGTCATCAGGTCCTGGTACAGTCTGCGCTGGTTCGGTCCCTGAAGAGAAACTACAGAACACAAGACAAACTTGGACACTAAATATACTTTCATAATCACATCAGAAAACATTAGCAAGACAGTCACATCTATTGCCAATTCATTTTTCAATCTCATTGCCAAACTTCCATTTACAAAGACATCCTGCAGCACAAACAACAATTTTTCTAGTATAAAGAGAACTTAATGAGTGTCTGAGCTGCATTCTGCTCAATGCCTGTCTTATATAACTGATACGGTTTCTTTTTTTCTTTTCTTTTAGCAAGAGCAAAGGCAGCTCGTTTGGAATAAACAGAGAAAGAGCTGAGAGTGAATGCATGAGTAGAGACGACCATGACTGAACAGACAAGAGGTCTGCAACCTTTACTTTCAAAGGAAACATTTTTGGCCCAAAAAAGAAAGAAAAATCTGTCTGGAGCTGCCATGATTAACTTCTCAGGGACGTTTCTTTTTTTGGATTTGGCATCCATAGCAAGCCTAGAGTTGAGTCTCCATAGACTGGCCACCAGAAAATTTTAGAGGAAAAAGCCTTTTGGAGCCCAACTCAAACTCTTATATTTGAAAATGTTTTGCCAAATAATGATGTTTTGTAGAGATAATTTACCTCTCTGCTTGAACATCTGAAGAACCCCACAAAAAAATGTATTTCAAAATTTGTATAGTAGCAATTTAATTTTCAAGCACCAGCAATAATGATGAATCACATTTCTTGAAATACAAATTTTGGAGAGTGTCTTCAAGTTCAAGTTTATCTAAAGGAGAAAAGTTAATTATCTCATAACAGTTGGCACTTTGTTTAGTTTATTTCAACATTTATAAATTGGAGTTTTATTAAAAACTCAAAAATCTAGTGAAGGCAGTTGCCTTGACATGATCGTTTTTCTCAACTTTTTACAATTGAAGAATCACTTTAGGCCTACAACAATTATAAATGAAAACTAAAATATCAGGAAAAAATATTCATTTCCAGACAGTAAGCCACAGGGAGCCACTAGAGGAGGGCAAAAGAGCTGCAGGTTGCACAAACCTCCTCCAGAAACCAAAAGAAAATCCAAAGAGGAAGATGCCACAGTACCACACTATTTGGGATCAAGTGTTCGGTGTTTATCGACTACTCAATGTAAAAATATAAATATGACGAACTTGTTTGATCAAGTAAAGTGACAATTTCTCAGACACAACACAGCAAAGAGCAGTTATCCCCAAAGATGTTGTTACAATATCAAACCTAAAAGTCTGAAGCCGTGCTGGCAGAGCTACGACACTGTGCACTGCTAGAACCTCGCATGACCTTCATGTCACCACCACTAAATATAATATTATAATAATAAAAATATATATTGTGATAATAATAATTGTGATAGCATGATAGTAAGACAGGGTAAAATGAACAGACTGAAAACACTGCAATCGTAGCTGGTACTCAGAGACATTAATATTTTCTGAGGTGTAAAAAGTTTGAGAAACACTAAACTAGAGGAAGAATCTGTGGACAATATAAAGTCAGCAGACTTTCTGTGGTCTGGGAAACATGAATGAACAATCTATCCAGTAGTTGTTTAAATATTCCAGTCTGGACCGAAGTGATGAACTGAACAACACTGCTCTTCCTACAGCCACAATTCTAGCGTGGCTTAAAATGATCAATTATTTATCACATCTTTGTCTGGAATTGAAAGTTTGTTTAAGTTACAGGATGAGACAGAGCCAAGGCTACGTTCACTCCAAGTCAACCTTTTCCTCTCTCCCGCCTCGCACGTCATCCAATTTCTTAGTTTCGGGCTCATTATCATCTATAATCTTTCTTTTTCCTCATTCTGCTCATCTTGCAGGCACTCAGCACCACTCCAGCTCCACCTTAACACTCAGTGACTCAACACTCAGACACTGAGTGCTGCTAATGTATCTGCACTAAAACTTCAGTTTAACATAATTTTGCATTTAATGTTTGGCAAGCTCTTTTTTAGTTAAATTAAAATACATGTCTAGGCATAAGCATCGAAAGCACACACATTCTTTACTCAAGTAGAAGTATAGATACTTGTTACAAAACATTAAGAAACTAAATATTCTCACACGTATTTTCGTTTTTAAACAGAGAACTACAACGTACATCTTCTGAATTCATGTTTTTCTCTTTTTTACCGAATTATGATGAGTTTAATTGGCTTTTTAACTCCTCATAGATCACACTTCATTCAAACTCCACAGAAAAACATGCAGAGTTCACTAAAACCATCTTTATTAGTCTGTCTGCTCTCCCAACAACCATCAACTCTGGTTTGCTTGAATTAAATCTTTAACTCGCTGCGTTAAAAGAGTGCAAAGAGTCAGGCTCTGCAGGCTGTTTACTCTCACCCAGCTCAGCGCACTCGACCACAATGGATTCAGCCCCTTCGATATCTTCATCCAATCACCAAACTTTAAATTTAACCTCAACTTTTCTACGGCTGAGCCTTCCTCTTTGATCTATTTCATCTTGCATCATTTTCACATAGTTTTTAGTGTGTGTGTTTAGTGTTTTACATTGTTTTTGTCTTGTTACATCTGTTTTGTCTTATGTCATTTTCCTCTTGTGCCTTTTTTGTGTCTCATTTGATCTTCTATATGTTTTTTTCATCTTGTAACCTCATTGTCTTGTTACTTCTTTTGCATTGTTTTTTTTGTCATGTTCTGTCTTTTTGTCTTGTTAAGTCTTTTTCATCTTAATGTTCCTTTCACATTGTTGTTACATTGTTTTTCATCATGTTACATCTTTTTCAACTCGTTAAGTTTTTTTTTTGTATCTTGTTTTTTGCATTGTTTTTCATCATGTTACATCTTTTCCCACTTATTACATCTTTCACGTTGTTTTTCATCTAGTTAGGTCTTTTTCGTCTTGTTACGTCTGTTGTTCATGATATGCACTGATAGATACACCAAGTGTGTGTTACTGTCCCATCCATCAGGGGTGAAATGTTACTGATACTTGTAAGGCAGCATGATGATACAAATACAATGCAATGATACAAATAAAAATGCTGAATAATTTCGCTGAAATGTATTAAAACTACAGTAACAAACCCGTTTTGAAAATGTCAGATGTTTATGTTCAAATGTAGGGAATAGAAGTAAAAAGTTGTCAGAAAAAGAAATACTGAAGAAAAGTACAGTAACAAAGTAAATGTATTTAATTACTTCCCACCTCTGTGCCTACGTATTAGTCTAGAGTGGTGAAACATATGCAGCCTGGACGAGGCAGTCATCCAAATACAATACCTGGACATGATTCATCTCACTGTGCAATCTCTGATCAGACCTGCCCCTCAATTTAACACGCTCTCGTCTCCCCTCATGAGTTATGGAAAGTTTTTGGCAGCCTTTATTCACTTCACTAATAGCCACAGCCCAATTATCCTAAACCACCTATGAGAAGCACATTATCCCAATGATTTGGCAGAGAGCTTGTTGACTGTAGGCATCTATCTTACCATCCCTCCGCTCTCTGTTGAATCCACTTCTTTCATAAAATGACCCGAAGATTAGCTGAAAGCTTGTCTTTGTCCATGGCTGGGCCCCCCCTGTCCCTGTCCCCTCACAATCCAACCATAATCAAATTTCACTATGAGGATCAGCAAGAGGACATCGGTTTGTTATTGTCCGCAGATGTTTCTCTAAAACATGCCAGTACATTACTGACCGATGGACCCCACTGGGAACATTTCTGATATGTTGCCAATATGTGAGCTGGGAGCCATAAAGGGAGACGCAGAGCCTTTCTACCTCTTAATCAAATTGAAACAGCTTTAATAATGTCAGAGAGATGGACAAGAGATTTAAGAACCCCGGACAAGTGCTCAGCCATTTAGACGTACATGTATGTGCACACGCTAACACGGCTCCTCTCTGCTTCACTCTCAGTCAAGCCTCAATTAACTGGAGGCTGTAAAGTGCAGACGGAAGAGCCTGAGTCAGTGATTACCACTAAATTAACTGCCTCAATCAAAATATTCAAAATTCAGAGCAGATTTGAGTAAAACTGATGAGACGCAGCATTTTGCCAAGGTTCCACAAACTAAATACCAACATAAAAAAAAAAAAAGCAGACATGTGATGTGTGTCTCCAGAGACAGCCATGGGAAACGTGTGTTGCAACACAGTGTGAGAGGCACAAAAAGAACAGGGTAACTCTGTTTTTAATATAGAAACTCTTGTTCGGTCTCTGAATGAAGAACTGAGTGACATTTCTGGTGCTTTTCAGGAAGTCTTTCAGTCAGTCCTTTGTGCCGATGTGCCTATTTATCACACACAGACTGAGACAGACACACAAACGCAGAGACACACACACCAGAATTTACCACGCCTCATAATGAATGTGCTCTGACCGCACAGAGTGAAAACAAACCAGCTTTTATCATCTTTTCACATTTATTTATATGACTTTTTTAAATATTCAATTCTGACTGATCAATCACGGCATTCTAAGGTCTGTTATTTCTGAATAACAGACTGTGGCTATGGATGCATTTCTGATCATAGACTCTGGAGGAGCAATACAATCATTTTTAAATCCATGAAGTCATTTTAAAATTAATATTTCATGTCACATTACTGATTTTTAGGGATAAGTAATCATGTAAAAAGCAGGATAATGTACAGTGAGCAGGTCATTATTGCAAAATAAAGACTTTACATCAGGGTTCCGTGTCACCCTGTTGGGGTTTATTTCACAACAATGATCTGCTCACTGTGCATTATCTCTTACTCTGGAGGAACAATAAAATCACTTTTATGTGAGTATTTTCTGTCTAGTCTAACTATATATATATATATATATATATGTTTTTTTGTTTTTTTTTTAAGTAAGTAGCTGTCTAATGAGCAGGATAATGTACAGTGGCCAGGTCATTATTGAAAAATAAACCCCTTCAGTATGATTCAAGACCTTCAGTTACCCTTACTCCTTACTTATTCACTCTGTATTTTTGCCATTCTGTGTGAACCAGTGCCTTAATAATGGCTTGTTTATATTTCTTTAAAACCAATCACAATCATGTTGGGCGGCACTAAGTCGAGGATGAAGCAGCAGTGCCCCTGCGAAACAGTGTCTGAGTGTTTTGGTGGATCATTTGCACATCAGGAGGTGAGCCATGACATTAAAATGGCTAAATCCCCTCAAAGGAAAGGGAACAGCTGCTAACTTGTTTACAATGCAGATAGTGGATACGCTGAAAGGTGGCCAATGGCAGGCTCATACCCACAGTCTCCATCCGGTGAGCCAGAGAAGCAACTCACTTGACCAATTGGCTGATAAAAACAAAGTTTATGAGCTGAAAACAGGAGTTTAGTTGTTTGGCGTTAGAGGATGTGGGAAAAAATCCAACTATGTATTGTGCAGTTTGCTGCAATATTGAGAGGAAAGGCGATAAAACTGAGTTTTTCTATGACATGTCCAGTTTCTGGAAAACATCACCATAACAAGAGCTGACAGCATCTGGCTTGCATGGATTAGAGCAGTGATATCTCACCACGCCACCCTCTGAGTGAAAACAAGCACCGTTAAACAAACTAGTGTCATTTGAATGCATGTTGAGGCCGACATTGTAATTAGTTTACCATAACAACACAGTGACAGATATCAGAAATGCATCACCTGGAGATTCAATAAGGTACTTGTACATGTCAGGATATACCACCTCTGGTAAATCTACCACTTTGACGGAGGCAGACTCTCATCAACCCCTACTTCTTTAATTTTCTCTGAACTGATTGTTGATTGACATAATTCCTCATCTGACATACCATAGGATTTGGGCTCCGTGTAGCTCTAAAGTGATGCTGAGACCTTGGAATTTGTATTGACCACCAGTCAAACTGTGGTCGTTTTCACCCAAAAAAGGGGCGGCGGAAGCATGACACAAGAGCAAAATACCCGTACAGTTTGCTCTGATCCATGGGAGCTAAAAAGACTGCTGACAACCCCTCCTCCTCCTCCTCCTCCAGGGGCCTTGCTGGTGCTTGAACAAAACATGAACGCTGAGGCCAGTCAGATAATCACAAAACTGATTATCAATCAGACAGCATATCATGTTTCAAAAACACTGGTTAGTATTTCCATACATTACTCTGCTGTCATTTGATAACTGATAATAAATAAAAGAATTTGTATCTGGGCGAGAAAAAATTGATCTTGGGCAAGCAGGTTTCTGACCCCAAGTGAAAAAGCCCATTAACGTTGAACCGTGGCCCATTCATGGTCGAAGCTTGCTGGAAAAGAGGCCTCCTTATGTTAAGTACAGAAACAGATGTCTAAGGTTGAGAAAGATTGGCCACCTCACGAGTTTGGGACATGTGAAACTGACTGTCCATCACAGGTGTCCAACCAATGATGTCATTGTTTACAAGAACATGTTCTCAGTGGCTTAAAGTAACTGGGTGAAAACTGTTTAACAAGCAGCCAATCGCATGTCAGTTCTTTGTTTTACAGAATACTGTATAAGCTGATTATGTTTTGCTGCTTGAAATAAGCTTTGAGTGTCTCATATTGTAATGGTAATACAATTTACTTCACTTCAGCTCATTTTGTCTCAGTGTAGGAAAACAATACAAATACAGGTGAATGTCATGTTTCTTTCCCCATTTCAGGTCATTTCAAGTCTTGCCAAGTCAATCATGAGAAACCTCATGAATCACCGGTGAAAGCTGTAAGAAGTTCACTGCTCACAGACAAATCAGTCACACCACACACAGCAGAGTCCACAGGAAAAAAAAAAAGAAATGTAATGTGTATCATAATATCATAATCATCAAGTGCTGCAAATAGCTTATTTCCAATTTATAGTCTATTGACTGGTTGGTTCATAAAATGTCAAAAAATTGTGAAAATCAATTGATAAGTGTTGCCAAAAGTCCAAGAAGACGAAGATGTCTTCTTTTGTCCAAAACCCAAAGAAATTCACTTGACTGTCACAGAGGACTAAAGAAACCAGAAAATATTAAAGGGATAGTTCACCCCAAAATGACAGTCCACAAAACACTGCTGAGGTTTCACAGGAAAAGAGCATTTTCACACCCTCCCAAACAATGGAAGTGAATGGTGACCAGACCAAAAAACAAACACACACACACACACACACACACACAAAAAAAAAACAATAAAAATATAAAATGCCTCAATACTGCTGGTCTGGTGTAACCCAAGTCTCCTAAAGCCCCAGCATGCCAAGTTGACTAAAACACCATTCACTTTCACTGTTTGGGAGATTCTGTAATGCTGTTTTCCTGAGAAACTCCAGCAGTGTTTTGCAGACTAACAAAATAAACCCAACCCTCAGTCGGCATGAGAGTGAGTAAATAATGGCTGAATTTTAATTTTTGGGTGAACTATCCCTTAACATTTGAGAAGCTGGAAAAAAAGGAATTTGGACATTTCTTTTTTTCGCTTAAAAAAAAGATTCAAAACGATTACTCGATTATCAAAACAGTTGGTGATTAATTTAATAGTCAGTTAATTGCTGCAGCTCTTAATCTGTTGATTAATATATCAGTTGTTTGGTGTCTTTGATGTTGATCAGTGTTTACCAAAGCCTAATATGTCATTCTCAAATGTCTTTTGTCCAAAATCAGGAGTTAAGAATCCTAAAGATATTCACATTTAATAAGCTGGAATCAGAGAATTTTGACTTTTCTTCCTAAAAAATACTCATTAATCAATTAGCAAAATAATTGGCAATTAATTTAATAATGACCCATAATTGAATAATTGTTGCAGCTCAAGCATTCATGTTAAACAGGTTTAAAGTTAAAGAAAATATCCACTGATTACAGGCACATATGAGCGTAAAAACATTGTTTTTATGGCTGCACCAGTTACATCAGACGGAAATGTTGTCATGTACTTTTATACACCTTTATCGTTTTGTGTGGTTAAAACCGTTGGGTGGTTGACTATAGCCAGCTGTACAGTACAAAAAAAGATTTTTGTACATTTTGCTTGGACACTTCATACGTTTTAACAAAGATTAAATGAGTCGAGCAGCGCTGCAAAGGTTCACAAGAAGCTTGGACACTAAAATAACTCCTCTCATGTTATACTTTATGCTGGCTCATATTTGCATGCACCAATAAAGTCGCATGTGATGCAAAAAAGCATTAAAGCTCGCGAATGTTTCCCAAAACTCGGCACAACAGGTTTGTTTTCAGCAGACTTGCAGATCAATGCAGAGCGGAGCAGCCTGACTACACACATGAACCCCCCTAAAAAAAAAAAAAAAAAACAGTCAGAAAAAAGCTTCCCCCTGACTCCTAATCAAAATTCTCCCGTCTTGTGGAAATTAATTAGCAATTAAAGCGGAGGTGACAGCCTACCTTCCACTCTGCAGGCGGCGACTGCAAGAAAAAGCAGAAAATTCAGCAAGTCCATGTTGAAAGGAGCGATGAGGAGTGAGACTGAGAGAGCAGATGCCTCAGTTCATCTCTGGACCTGACGGGATGCGGGACTGATGATATTGTGTGTGTGTGTGTGTGTGTGTGTGTGTGTGGTCGTGGGGGTATTAAATAACCCCTCCTCTTAATGAATCGCTGCTGTTTGGCAGGACAGCGATGAGATTTGTTGCAGCATCAAGACTCTCTGCCCACAGGACAGCAGTTTGTCTCACTGACTGACCATGAACCCACTGATACAGGAGAGCACCTCTGCACTGTAGTCTGTGTTTAAAAATAGATGAAATAAATAAACAAACAAACAAACAAATAAATAAAATAGATCAAATGGACCTAAAGGATCCCCAAAGGACCCGACCCCAGGAAGTGACAAACTAATTCCGGATAGTACCTCTCTGTCCACTGGATCATTGTCTTTACTTTTCATTTAAGTGCAAATTTGCAACTTTTTTTTTCTTCAGAAATTAGTTTAAATGGTTTTAAAGTAGATTTATATGGTAGATGCACACACAGTTTTGCTCAGAAAGTTGCACAGCATCATTCTGAGCTGCAAGCAATTCACTTTTGCACAACAGGGGGACATCTGCTGGTCACTGTGCAGAATTACAGCTTTATTTTGAAAATCAGTACATGGGGTCTTCTTTTATCAGTCTAAAAGTTTGCAAGCACCACCACCACTGCCATATATCAGTATTGTCGATGACCATGATATTTTAAAGAATTAAATATTGATATAATTAAATAATACAGCACCTCTTAAACATATTATGTTCTTAAATGAGTTACAGTTATGGTTACAGACTGTCTGTTGTTCAGCACAGAGACACTTAAAAAGTTTCATCTCAAGCTGTTTAAGCAGAAGGAATTTAGAAAAGGAGAGATGAGGAGTCAAAGTGAATTAAAATGGTGCATTATTTTTCCTGTACTTTTGCACATAATATTTCTTTTCCAGTTGTGAAAATAATAAAAGTGCATTGTTTTAAGCATTTAAAGGTAGAACATAGAATAGAATGACACTACAGTGGGTTGAGGGTGATGACTGAGAGGGATTATTTGTGTATGAGTCTATCCATTGTTTTTGGAGGATGGTTTGCATGGTTTTCCTTTAAATTCTCAACTTTACAAGTCAGCCATAGATGTAAAAGTGCCTCCTCTTATCACGTCAGTCAAGGTACTAAAATTTCAGAGCAGATTTGAGTAAATAAAGGCACAGCATGTCCTGGAGGTTTCACAAACTACATACCATTTAAACTTTTAACTCTTTAAACAGATTATTATAATTTTGCATGTGGTGACCTGTGACACAGAGCACAGGGAGCAGTTTGGGCGTAACGAAGGAAATATGTGTTGTGTTGCAGCACAGTGTGAGAGGCACAAGGAGAACAGTGTTACTCTGGGACCTTTCGTTCAGCCTTTGAATGAATTTAGCGTGACATCTCTGGCGCTTTCAGTAAGACTCTCAGTCAGTCCTTTGTGTCAATCAAAACTACCTCCTGTGTGCTCGTCTCAAACACACATGCACAACTGCTAAGACACTGTTTTCAAAACAGAAGGATTTCTGCAGTAACTGAAATCAAATTTAAACAAAATCTGAGCAGAATATTTACAATAAAATTAAAGAATAATCATTCCAAACACAGGTGATTACAACTTCAGCTGAAACAATTACTAATTATCTGTTAAAAAATGTAGTAAGTAACCTAATTCAAGTATCACACTATTAAAGTAATGTAACTTGATTACTTTCCATTACTTATAAAGTGCCTCAGTACCAAATATGGTGAAATTGTTGAGCCTGACAGAATGTTTTATGTTTGTTGTTAAGTTTTATCACTAATCACTCAACATTAAAATATAGGCCTACTGCAGACAAAATGGGATGGTTTCAGAAACATGGATCAGTGAATATTCTTGTGGTTTGCATCATGTTGGATGCTTTCTGGGTGAGAACTGATCTGAGTGTGAATGATTCCCTCTGGTTTGTTGGGTGGTGCATGGGTAGGAAATCAATGCACCATCCATCACCATATGACTAGAATAAAGACAAGTAAACAACCATTCCCAGAATACAAAAAAGTTTAAAAACACAAATAAAGTAATAAAATAAAGTTGTCTATGTTTGGTTTGTGATGCTAATAGCACTTCTGGGGATATATGGTGGTACTCTGGGGTAAAACTGTGAAATGCTGTTAATTTTATGACAAAATAAAGCTTCAAAATAACCAGATATCACAGGAAAAAACAGATGGAGGCATCTAATTGGCAGAGCAGTAAAACCCAAAAGAAGATCATATGTATAGGTAGGGAAATATATATAGTTGAGACTCCTGTCTTCACAAACCCAAAGCGATTTAATTTTATGCATCTTGTGGAAACTCAGAGTTTATCTCGTATAGATGTCCCGAGCAGGTGGTAAACTGTGTTTAGATTAGCTTTACCTCCCGTTACACATGCATGAGCTGATATCTGCATAAACAAGCTGCACCTGAAGGTAAACACCAACATGAATGTTATTTGCTCTCTAATGTGTTTGCTTTCCAAAGTGGCTGCCTCTGACAGTGCTTTAATTTAATGGAGACGTATACTCTGCTGCAGGCAGATTGAAGAGTTGATTAACAGATATGTAGCAGCCGTTGTATGCACTCTGCATGTCAAATGATATGTTTCACTGGCCTGTGACCAAGATGTACTGTAGTCACAGATTAATTGCCCCGCGGATCACATTTCATCATACTTTTATCAGTCTGACAGAGAGTGCGGGTTAATTAAATGTATACACAAGTCAACATGCTCTAAGACTCTGTGCAAATTTGGTTCATTATTCCTTTGTGAGCTACATACATTATATTAGCAGGATGCAAATATGTACAATGCAGGTCTCACCTGCCCATGTGTGTGACAGAACTGTTAATTTTTAACTATTGAATGTGATTGGAGCTACTGACAGGTCTCAGCAGGAATGTGAAGCTTTACTGTCAAGGTAGTTTAAACGATTCATCCATTATTATAATGTTAATGGAGTTAATGGATTTAAACCAGGGGTTCACGAGGTTTCGATGAGTGCTAATATAGGGAGGCAGCACATGATGGACGGCTGCACAGGAAAATCCCACCACAGGTTCATGTGGTAGGATTTGTGATTGGTATTTAACAATAAAAACTCCCTGAGCACTGAATTCACCTGTCTGCAGATAAGACAGATCACTTTGTCTGTCCCTCAAGGACTTTTTTCTGGAACCTCCTTTTCTCCCTGGTGGTTTTTCCATCTCACCTCCACATTTAACTGCTAAATACAGCACTAACGTTGACAACAGAATGTAATTCCCACGACGCTCACAAGGTGCCAGTTGATGCCTGCAAACAGTAGCTTGCTAATAGCCGTCATTGCAGTTTGATGCAGTCGCCAAGCAGTGTAGCTATTAAATAAAATATAATGCATGCATTTCATGTCATCCAGCAGCCAAAATATTTCTAAGGGCCACCACTGACCCGCAGGCCACCCTTTGAGAACCCCTGATATAAACCCTCTTCTTTATTGAAAAAATGTTTATTCTCTAAAATGTGAAAAAAAAAGTCTCTACAAACATAACATATTGTTAGGTTTCCACTGTGACTCACTGACTTGGACTTTAAAAAGGTCAGAAAGTAAAAAGTATTTTCTCTGCTCCATCTGATCCTCAGTTTCAATCAGATGAGGTGATGCTGCTCATGGCAACTACTATCCTGAACTGTAGTTTCATGCTGCTTTAAAGGGAAAATGTGGCATTTTTCATGTGGATGTCCAGTCAGTGTTGATGGCAAATGTTGTCAGTTGAAGTAATAAACTCATCAGTGCTGTTATATTAACCAAAACAAAATGAGTTTTCCTGCTCCTGTAGCCATGCTGACAGTGCCTACATATACCACGCATGCAAGCCTCTGATGCTCATGCATGTGGCGTTGTATCACCACCCCAGCCTATAGCTGTTACTTTGTTAGCCAAAACATAGCGTTAGGTGACAGAAATAATCATCTGGCCAGAGATGGAGACTAGAAATCAAAGCTCTACTTTAACACCAGTTACATCAATGTGATATTACTGGATGCAGGAAGAACAGCTTGTTTTGCAGCAGACAAACTCCCTTTTTTCAATATGGGAATTTTGTCAATATAGGAATTTATTGCTTCAGATGATTTACCAAACACTGACAGGACATCCACATGAAAAGTGCCAAATTTTCCCTTTGGAAGTGGCTGCTAAAGATCGAACTTTGGCTCAAATACTTCACTTATTGATGTTCTTTTTACATGACAGACACATGTGCCAACATTTTCACGCTGCTTCATGTGCATATGTTATATTACGTATTAAAAGCAGAAATCCTTAGGAACTATAGGCAACCGACGAAACTTTAATCCTCACAGAGGCAATTAGGAACATGAAGGTGTCATCTTTGAAATGACAGCTGGTATTTAGTGTCCACTCTCCCTGTTGGGTAATTAGTCGCTGTACACAGTATATATGATGAGACTAGATTGAATTCTTTATGAAAGCTGCTGTCGAGTTTAAAACAAAGACCAGCTTTTGATCTTCTGGTGGCTCCTCAGAGACCACAGATCCTTTCATACGGCTGCTTTCAACTGAGATGCACACAACAGATGGCTGACACAGTCTCACTGGACTAATTGAATCCTCTAATTACAAAACTGTAAATCGAAAAACCATTAGTGCGTGTATGTTTGTTAATTCATAAATAATGAATTCATAGGGAAGCTTATGTTATACTGAAGAGTAAATAAATAAAAATGTTGTGGCAAAGGGTTAATGGGGACGAAAAGTGTTTTCAGTGAAAACAGAGTAAGGTCTGTGGAATAAATGGAAGAACCACCTTTTGATACGTCACAGCAGGATAAGCGCAGGTATAAATAACACAATTAATGATGGCTGAATTCCATTTAGCTGCTTCAGTTTCAGAGTCCTTGTGACTTACTAATACAATGTCATGGTTTACTGAGACGCTTGAATATAACAGAGCCATCACACTGTATTGTTAACACCTGTGCTACACCCAGTCAAAATGTCTGCAGTGAAAAAGCCCTGTTGATTCACTAAGGACAAGTTGTCATCTAATTTTTCTCAAATGTCATTTTTTGTTGGAAAAAAAATCCATTCACCTCTATTGTGTTGGGTGTCAGCAGGAATCCCAGAGATATCTCTTGAGATAACACTTGAGGGCACTAAACTACTGCTTCAACCTTCATGTTTACTATATGGATCTCTATGCCACTGGAATAAGGTACTCGTACTTTACTTGAGTATTTCCATTTTCTGTTACTTTGTACGTTGTAGTTTTTACTCCACTACATTTATTTGATTCCATATTTGAGTCACCAGTTACTTTGCAGACTCACATTATCAATACAAAATAGAACAAATAAATGACGATGCGTTATTATAGGTTAGTAGCAGGCCTGCACAGCAGTATATAAAGTAATTAAACTCCACCCTTACCAGCTGCAACAAATTAATCAATATTTACATAGTAGATGAATCACTAATAATACAACAATATAAAATACATTATTTTGCAATGAGCCATTCTGCATGCGATGAGTACTTGTACTTTTGGTACTTTGAGTAAAGTTTGATGCTCATTTTTTTGTACTTTTACTTTGACTGCAGGACTTTCACTTGTAACTGAGTATTTCTACACTGTTGTATGACTAAGTAAAATAAAAGTAAAAGCAGTGACTGCTTCTGCCTAACTAACTGCCTATTGTTCACTGACACAGATGTTCTCACTTAATTGCCTGATTTGACCTGTTCCGATGCTGCACCTCTTTTCTTTGTCACTGCCACCATTCACTCCGGGGTAATAAATGTATTAATTGAGTGTAATGACCGAGAGGAAAGTGGCACTCAGGTTGAATTTGCCTACAAATCACAGCTCAGGGCTAAATGTGCCCTCAGCTTGGGACGCCTCTTCTGCAGTGTGATTGGTGGACACTGCGGATGGGCGGGAACAAGGCGGCAAGTAGGAAGTGAAGATGAGTTGAGTTGATGATAGAAAGATGTTTACTGCAGTTTAATTCCGTTAACTTTCCATCATTTGGACCACAGGGCAGCTAGACCAACGATACCAACACGGAACTGAAAATGCAGACTGCACGAAAACGTCGAGGCAACAATTCGACAACACAAATTAGGTTTGTACTCTTACTATTAAAGCTAAAGTTATTGTTACCCTAGCCGCTGCATGGTTGTCAGTGAAAGAAAGCAGAGCCGTTCAGAGACTACAAAAACAGTGGGATATTGAGAAACAAACCTCTTTGTAACCCCTTGTTATCAATTAAGGTTCAGAAACCGCTCCGTTGCTTGTTCCTCTCTTGTCTAGAAGGAGAACGTTGATTTGCGAAACTCTCGCGAGATTTGTATACGTTTCTTTATTGTACATGTTGCAGAAACGCACTATGTTTTAAATCCTGGCAACGTTTGGTTAAAATCTGGATATATATGTAGGCACAAAAAACTGTTGGTTAGGGTTATGAAAAGATAATATTTTTCTTTAAAATGAACAATCTCGCGAGATCTGTGGGCGGTCTGGGGTTCCCTTCTAGACGCGACCGCTTGTTCTGCTGCATACGTCCAGGAACTAATATTGGACGCGGCGCGACTATATTTAAAGTCAACGGTTGGACGCGCAAATAAATGCGGATACGCGCCGAGACGCCGTTAATGGCGCGACATAAGAACAGATTCAAAATGTCTCCTCTTTTAGACGAATCCCTACCAATTTATTGTCCTACCCTGTCGCTGTTTGTGATTATTGGACGGGGGTTGACTGCAGAAACACTCGGTTGCATCATGTGACGGGTGTATTAATAGATGCAGTGCTACTGGTGGTTATTCTTACCTTCGACTTGTCTTCAGTCAGTTTTTGGCCTGTTGGCTGCTGTTCCCTAATCACATGATTAAAACAACAAAAGACCATTTTAACAGTCATATTGATTTAAAGTAGTAAATCAAATAAAGTTAACGATGACAAAGGACCCATTCTGTTTAGTTTAGCAGAGCATTTCCAATGAGGCTGCACTCTGACCCTGTTTGACCTGAATAGATCAGAGCCTTAATTAGCATCAATAGTAACACCTGTGTTTACTCTACTCAGAATTTCTGCAGCTCCTTAAAAGTCTTAAAAAGTACCAAATTCCATAATTAATCTTAAAATTTTAGGCCTTACAAGGTCCTAAATATGATTTTGACAGGTCTTAAAGATGGAATGAATTAAGAAGTTAACATTACTTCAGAAAACTGCTTAGCCCGACTAATCGGCCTGATATGGGACTATTGAGGAGATATACAATCAATTTATCCCTTATTTTCTCAGTGTCCCTGTCCACATTTGGTCAGCATATGTAAAGAATGTGTTAAATGTGTTTAATAAAATCTATACTTTTCTGTAATACAGTTATTTGCTTATGAAAACAGCCCTCCAATTTCCTTTGCATAGCCATATTGGTGCAAAGTCCCATAGAAAGTGTTCTGTTTTATTCCATTAAAAAAAAAAAAAAAAAAATCACTATAATGAGTGAATTTTCCCCCTAAAACCAGCACTGGTCTCAAAAGTCCCATATCGGTTCGGCTCTAAACTTAAGTCTCATTTTTAAATGTATTTTGGAAAATTTTGTATTGATCATCATACTGTAACAACTACAAACCAAAACCAACATCGCCTCAACAAGCACTACTGTTTTGCCCATATGGATGTGGAATAGGTCTTAAATTAAATTCATAATGGTCTGAAAAAAAGTCTTAAATTTATCTTGTTTAAACCAGAATCATTGCCTACTATTTCATGCCAACTTGTGGCCTAGTACTTGTGTGGTTAGTGCTGAATGGCATTTTTCCTGAATTATGTTATTTTGGCAGTTAACTCTGGTTAGTTCTGCAGATATGTATTCATATATAAATAACTGAATTCCCTTTGGAAATGAATGGCCTTTCTTCTTGTCCCACTCTGCCTGTGGGTACACAGCTATGCAGCAAGCTAAACATACTGTCAATAAAGGTTAAGGACAACAGTTGGCCTTTGAGATAATAACTGGAAGCAATTGTGAAGCTGTGCAGACAGTACTGACAACACATTGAATGATGTTGGTTTTAAATCAGAAAATGAGATACCATAAACAAGAGTCAGATCAATATCTTGTACTGCACAAAGTAGTCAGCAGGACTACAGTAGCAATCAAACACAAGTATAGAAGATAGCTGTCAAAATAGTAATTCTACTAAATAAAAAGTCACAAAAGGCTGTAATAAAAAGAATACCTTATGACAATACCTTCAAAGGGAACCTGTGGATTAAAGATGACTGTCAGTATACATAGAAAAAAAAATGCATATAGCAACATCAAGTAAACTGCAACTACTGTGGAACTCTGCTCGAATGTTCAAATAAAATTAACTGCAAAAACTAATTGGGACTGGCAGGACAATACTAAAAAAAAAAACTTTACAGAAAATCAAAACGCTTCAAGCTGTTGTGGCAGTGAGAGTGCTCTGGACTACTAGAATAGAGCAAGTCTTGTATAACCTGGAGACAGTGGCCACTTGCCTTGAAGTCTTTGATGGCTCCCAGCTCCAACCAGCAAGGAACAATGCACACACAACACACACAAGCCCTGGCAGAGGCCTTGGGAAAGATTGCATATCTGAATGCACAAATATCTACTGTAAAATCAGTGTACAAAGACAGCACCTGCTCATGTACTTTCTTCCATCTTATTGTGTCACAATCTATCTCAGCAACTGGTACCTTGAAGCATTTTAAGAGAGAATGAAATGCAAAGATATGGAACAAAAATCATTGGCATGGGGATCTATACAATGCATGCAACTATATAATCCAAAATACATATTTTTCCTCTTACCTGTAGTGCTATTTATCCATCTAGTTTGTTTTGGTGTGAGCAGCAGAGTTATTTTTTATCTGAAGAGATATCTGCCTTCTCTCAAATATAATGGAACTAGCTGGTGCTCTGTTTGCAGTGCTCAGAGAACCAAAATATACATTTCAGAAATTCAACAGCAATGTCTTTTTCCAGAAATCATTACCCGGTTTCTGTAGAACATCCACAAACCTTGTTGTGAGGCATGTAGAGACTTTTTCTTTCTCCTGAACTGCACCTGCCAACCCCACACAGAAGGAAGCATGTATCTACTCATGAACAGGAGGTTACAGCTCAGCCCACGAGGACGCCATTATTTATGCAAAACTTTAGCTACTGTCTGTTATGGACAGAGCCATCTGTCCATACTCTGTGTTCCTTCTGTCTGTGCATCTGGATGTTTTCTGAAAACTTATGGATAGGGTTGTCCTGATATCGATACCAGTATTGGAGGATGCCTGATACTGCCAAACACACTCAAAAAACAATAATTAAGCCAAAAACGTGGACTTTATGTATTTTAATTACATGTAAATTTTCCATGTAATTTCGCTACATAAGTTCAAGTTAAAAGATCACATTAAATGCAATGTTTTTCTATCACATATAGTTTATGTAAAAAATAACATTTTTTAAATTAAATTATTTAATTCAAATTTCTACATGTGTTAAGGTGAACTTTTACATACACAGAGTTTATTGAAAATTATATATACAGTTTAGGGAAAATTTCACATAAACTGTATGTGTTGAATAAAGGTTAGGGGAACTTTTACATAAACCTTACGTGTTTATTCAAGCACCCCACAAGCAAGAACAGTTTTTAAAAAGTTTAAACTTTATTCTAAATCCAACATTACATTGCATAGGAAGTCAAGCATACTTGCACAATCAAAGTGAGGAATTGTTCAAATCCAATATTCAATAGTGATGAGTGTGTGGAAATAGCAGGGAAAATATGGCAAACATATCTGTGCACATGCCAGACAAGTGTCCACCTGAATAAATCTGGCCAAGCCCTGGAGGAGGCAGCTCACAGCAGCTCTGGGGCTGCAGAAATGAACAAGAGGAGCTCCACACCCTCACTCACTCACTACTCCAACGGCCTCTGGTTCGTCCTCTTCATCAGCACCTCCTTGGCAATTCTTGTTCTAATCTCTCTCTTAGCTTCCTCACTGTTGACAGTCTAATGTGAAAAAAAGGCCATTATAAAATAACGAAAACATTGTAAGTTAAATACCAAAGGCTTACACTAAAATGCCACTACTAACCAAGTGTGTTGTTGTCCTTGTTGAAGTTGACACACAGACCTCTAATGACACAGTCTCTCTTTACTTCAATGCTGTCCCTCTGAAAAAGAAGGCATATTAAATATGAGTCTCCAATCTTGAATTTAAGACATTTTCCCGAACACTGTTTATAACCAACTTATTCTTAATACAATGATTATGATAGCCAACTTAAAAAAACGGGGGGCAGCACATTTTTGCATACACAAGGTATCTTTCTATTTGAACCATCAGGTTTGATCAGAAATTATGATCTAAAAGAAAAAGAATATACATAGTTGCATTTTAGTTCTGTTCTGGTTAATGTTTTTTTTTTTTTTAACATACTATCCATCAACTTGATGATTGGACAGTTTTGGCTGTTGTCATCCTGCATAATCATGACCAATGCATGGGAAATCAAATTTTGTTGACTGACAGAAGTTTATACATCACTATAATGCCTCTGATGTGTATACATGGGTTCTTTTGTGTCACACAGAACAATATAGTAAGTGATTAAAAACATTTAGCAAATCAAGAAAGAGAACACTGGAAAAATATTCTCTTTCACCTATTTTTTTTTTTTCATGTCTGTGACATTATTGCAGGATCACTTTCACACACTTTTTAATGGACTAAACAAAATGACACGGTACACAGAGAAGGACACAAGCACAGTAGATTGACCAGCTTTTTGGCCTATTAATCATTGAGAATACCCATGCTGATGTCCATACGTTATCCAATGATTTGCGTAAATATATATACGGCTTATAAAGATCAAATAAACAATCTGTTCCTGGACAGATTTTTTGATTAGCTGATGCATTTTCTTAATATTTTTTTTAATTAGCTAAAATCACATACCTGCCATCATAAAATCCTATGGTTAGTTGATTTGGTTTCACACCACAAATGAACCACATCAGAGTCTACTTGGAACCAGACCGACTCATGCCTTTTCAAGCAGTCTCACTCCAATTTTTTGGTCCACACCAATGTTCAAATGACAGCTTTCACAGTAGTTCACATAAACCAAACTAACGAGGCAAATGGACCATGGCCTGTTTTGGTCTTACTCTAAAGTTGTCAAATTAAAGTATCTGTTTTTTGTTTTGTTTTTTGTCTAACATGCAGGTGAATTAAACATTTTAATAACGCTATAGCTTACTATTGCGTATTTTCAGGATGGTTAGTGAAGCAAATTCAAATTATTCCGCCACCTTATTTTACCAGGCTTTGGCTGGTGCTAAATTTGGTCCTTGAATAATACCTTTTCGACTATTACATTATCCATGAGTTTTACATACCCACCAGATCACTTCAGTTGGGGCGCAAACATAATTAAATAACAGTGATGCAAGTTGTGTCATTGTTAGCAAGTTAGCAAGATGAGGGGCGAGTCCGAGCAGCAGGTGCTAATGACAAGTGTTATTTGGCGGGGTTGAGCGACTCAGAAACTCAAGCCGTATTAGTATGTAGTGATAAACCAGCTAGCAGATGCTAACAGACCATGATGCCATGGTGTGGCTATCAACGCAGCCCGAGCGGCCATAAGTTAAGCAGTGCTCTTCACCGTAGGTCCTCTTACTTCACAACGACCCTGACTAGTTTGTATGTAGCCGTTAGCTGGTGGTTAACGAGACAGGAGCCACTTAACTAGTGCTAACGCTAGCACTTGCAAGCAGGACACGATGCAGCTAAAGCAGACACATGCTAACCTAAATTCATCGACCCTTTTACACAGCAAAACAATCACACTGGCTTAGTAAATTATTAAAACAAACTTAAAATTAATACACTAAATAACATCGCCATAGTGTAACACAACAAATGGGAAATTTAAACTTACCCAACCTGCGGCTACTTCGGCGCCATTTTCCCACTCGCTCAGGTAAAAGTATGCCATGCGAAGAGGTCGCAGGGTCGCCAACCGGTCTTCCGGTTTCTGGTGGGTTGCAGCCAGCGTTAAGCACACCGCCACCTACTGTGCTGGAGTGTGACGCACACAGTCGTCTTATAGATCTGGTCACATAAAGGTCACTCGATTTGTTTACATTCAGTTTATACCAAGTAGATTCACACTGTGTTTATCTATTTTCCATAATAAACTTTTGATTTCAATGTGTATATGTTTTCAATAAAGCATCAAGATAATAAAGGATGATGCAAAAATGGCAGCAAATCCAGTCAGGGATGTTCATTTATTCAGATTTGATTAAGTTAATGCAAGCTTTAACATGAACTTTGTTGAAGTGTAACACACAGCTTTCTTATGTGATCTATTAAAATAAAGTTTACTAAGCATATTCACATTATGTTTAATTCTTTTGGGTAAATGAACTTTAAATTTTACATATTTTTACATTTTACATTTTACTTAAAAATATTACTTAATGTTTAATAGAGCCAAAAATCTTTTTTTTTTTTTTGAGTGTATGTTCATATCAGTATCGACAAGTACACCTGTCTATGCACATATCCAATACCAAGTAATTTATTAATCTTGAAACAAGTCCAGCAGCGTCCTGTATCATTTATTCTCTGCATTTTTTATCTGTAATTTTAAAAGCAGTATCAGCTGACATGCAAAGTTTAGGTAGGAAAATCATATGGGAGCATCTGTACTTATGGATACAGACAAAACGGAGCACTAATTTCAGGAGTCATGGGGGCAGTGTAGCCAATAGTTAAGCCAGACACAACCAGAGGACACGACAAAGTGTCCGAAACAATTGGAAATGACGTTTGTCATCAACTAGTTAGTGAAAAGAATTCTCCGTCCACATGTTGTGATGTATTTATTGGCTGCACAGACACCATCTACAATGTTGCCTCCACTTTTGCCTCTTTCTCAAGAGGTACCTTACTACAACTTCCTCTAAGGTTGCCATGTTTGTCATTAGGCTGATTCCAGATTGGATTGAATGGAAAGTAGATGGGGCCAGGCGACCGCAGCAGTCGGCGTTGACAAAAAGCTGCAGTCAAGTCAGACACTTTCCAGCAGACTAAAGAGAATAAACAGAAAGAGACACTAGGATCCTGTTAGGTCACCTGTAGGCTACCTATAGTCTGCACACCACATTCATAACTGAAGAAAGAGCGCACTCTTGATATAGAAGATATCCCCCTTCTGTAACATAAACCCCTTTTCTTTTTTCTGCCTTGTGAAGCACTTTGTAACTGTTTGTTTTATAAGTCATATATAGTATAACCTTTATTATTATCAGCCACAAAATATCTGCTTGTTAGCAGATTAAAACTTCATTGCACAACAAAAGACTAATATATCTAGCTTTAAATATTACAATTACAGCCTACATTGTTTGAAACGGCGTATCTATTTGACATCCATTACTGTCTAGAGCACAAGCCTCTGCTCCATGAGTAGATGCATGCTTCCTTCTGCATGGAGACACGGTTGATGGGTGTAGTTCAGTCAAAAGAAAGTAGAAACTGCTCACACTAGAGTATGTGAATTATCTTACGTCACTGGCTCAGGATTTCTGTGAAAAAACACTGCTTTTTTTTGAGTTTATCAGAGGACTGCAAACCAAGTGCCATCTAGTTACGTTATATTGACAAGTCAACAGAAATCTCCACAGCTGATATCTCCAACACTCTGCAACTTACACCAAAACTATTGTGATAGATAAATAGTACTACAGGTAAGAGAAAAAAATAAGATAATTTTTAATTAAGAAGTTTTGATTTTTGTGTGAACTCTTCCCTTTAATAAGACTGGAGAAATAAGTACCAACTAACAAGCTCCTGAGTTGGGCATAAGGTTTGCAGTCGACCCATGTTTCCGTCTTCAAATGCTGACTGGATATTTGAATGACAGCAGAGAGGCGTTCTGGCTGACATGGAGGTTGACAGCTCTGTTAGTCATCTGCTTCGCTGCTGTTGACAAACAGCCTGTGTACATTTTGCATGACCTGACAGGCAGGGCTGAAGGACCCACGGTGTATTCAGCCGCCCTCAGCCTTTTGTCGTCTCGATACATAAGGTGAACCATAGCGACTGTGTTCAGTGTGCAGCAGGATATTGCACAGCTGTTTGCGGAGCACAGTTTTGAAGAGGTCAGCAAATCCACAGCTGCCGGTGCAGACATCATCTGACTGTGATTTCATCAAGTGCAAGATGAAAAAACAGGAACTCAAAAGTGCATGATGGTATTTATATGCAATTTGCATATTTATTATAGTCTGCTAAAACATACTATATGGACACTTGAGTGCAAATACATACAGAAAGTTAAAAAATTATTAGAAATGCACATCATCTTTATCTCCATCTGACTATTTCTAAGCTAAGTGCTTTGCTATCTTTGCTATCTTAGATTTAAAGTACATAAATAAAAAGCAGCAATGACGACATTGTGTCTGTAAACTGAATTGACTGCAGCAGTAAACACCATAGTAAAGCATACTTTACTACAGTATTCCCAACATGTCTATTAAATGCTCAACCTCTGCGCTGCCCTTTGCTTTTGTAATGTTGCTTTATTACAATGACTCACAGACACTGTAAACGTGTGTTGACAGCACTCCTGGTGGTCTGAAGGAAAACGTGCCGCAGCAGAAAAGGCATCACTTCCACTCTGTTTTGTGGTTCTGTCTGACCCTGCAGAACTGGATACTGGACTTTGGGAGGCCTATCGCCATGGTAAGAAGGCTCATTCAGTCCACACCTCATGCAGTTTTAAATGGCAAAAAACTGATAGCGTCATTAAAAATATGATTCATGTTATCATATATATCAGATCATCCTTCCTCTGGAGTGGTTTCCCCTGAACAAGCCCAGTGCTGGAGACTATTTCCACATGGCCTACAACGTCATAACACCTTTCCTAATGCTCAAGGTAAGTCTGAACATAATAACATGCTTTGGTGATTGTGTGAAGGAGAATAATCCTCTTCTGTCCTATTCAGACTATTCAGTATGAGAAAATAAAGCTACTCCTGCCTGTTATTATGGAAGTCCATGCAGTGCATCCCAGAAAATAACACATTTTAAAATTAGACCCACCGTGGTAGAACAAAACATGTAAGAAGCTCAAATACTAAACAATCAGTAGACACATATAATTGACCCCAGCATAGATAAAAATGCTGCTAGAGGGAAAAAAACAAGTAGAATCTCTCTGCTCTCCTTGGTATTAATATCTGGAATATAGAAAGCATTTGCTTTAAGACCAGCCTTCATGCACTCTGCAGGAAGCTAGATAACCTTCAATGGCTATTAATGAATGATATTTGCTGGTAGATATTAATTATGCAGCTGAAAGCCTCAAAATCCTGATAAGAATCCTAACAAATCTCAGTAATCCATTTCCATCTCAGTCCCATTCTTGATCACTTTGCATGTTGTTAATTCTGACCATGAGTATAATTAAACGGAGCTTGTGATTGATTTCCACACCCAGCCTCGCTCTTTTGGGATTTGATCATTGTTTTATTCTCTGCTAGTAATATAAATTTAAATTCTGTTGCACTTTTGTGTTTGTTTTGAATATATTTATGTTTTATTTAGCTGAATATTACTTCTTGATTCTACAATAATTTCCCCTGGCGGCTCAATAGTTCTGACTCTGTCTGTCAGAGTTGCACATAATTACAAACCGTGTCTCTTTCATGTGAATGTAATCATAATGTAGCTGGATGTGCAAACCTACAGTTCAGTGAGCAGTTTGATTGCCAGTGTCATGCATTATCTAATGTGTTAATGTTAGGCTTAGTGGAGTCCACAGGTACTGTAACTCTAATACGCCTGATTAAATAATACAGACCCCTTTTGGTTTAATTTTGCCACAGTTCACATTAGATGTCAGGGATCGATGCTAACTTTAAACACTGGTCCCATGGACTAGCATGCCCCTAAATTTGGCTGCCAAAGTACATTTTGGGCCAAATGTAAACTTGTAAATACAAGTTAATGCAACTTAATATGGCTTTCCGTAACTGTGTTGTCCACCTCTCACATGAATTGTGACATGGTGTTTCTCGAATGAAAATGAGTTAGACTTCTAAGCTAAAAGTGTAAGTTTTTGTTGCGGTTTCGATTTTTTTCATAGTCAGCCTTTTGTGTTTCTGCTTCTTCTGTTCACAGTTTGATTAGGATAAATAAACCAATACTTAAGTAGTCCTGACATATCGGTGTTAACAAATTAACTTTTTAAAATGTGAGCATCTACCAGCCACTAATGGATAAATGTTCAAATTCACCAGCCATTCAATAGTAAATCATTATTTTGTGTGAAATCTGCCACTCACATATTTTACCAGCATTTGACTTTTGGTTTGTGTAATTTTCCCTCTGTGGTTGGCAAAAGCTCGCAGTATGGGGATAAAACATGGTGGCAACACAGTGGCTACAGGCCATGATTAATATGAAACCTTGGAAAGCAAAATTGCTTTAGCAAAATTTTGTGTTTTGTTTTTTCAAAAGCTAAATTGACCTTTGACACAAAGTAATAACGATACCCAAAGTGAGTAACCTGCTTTTTAAGGCACATCGGTGAAGTTCTTACACAAAGACACATCACCGACAAGAGCTGCAGAAAATAAAGAAAAGGATAGATGTGAAACATCAGAAATAAAGCATACATTATACACATTTGTATTGTAATTTAAACTAGCAGTGGATAATTTCTTGGTTACAAAAAGTAAAAAGTTGGTATAATGTAAACAATAATGTGAGTGTTGCTGCTCCGTTACAGTTGATTGAGCGCAGTCCCAAGGCGCTGCCTCGCTCGGCGGTCTACCTCTGCATCATCACTTTTGTTATGGGAGCCAGCATCCACCTGGTGGGAGACTCCATCAACCACCGGCTCATCCTGAGTGGCTACCAGCTCCACCTGTCAGTCAGAGAAAACCCCATCATCAAAGACCTCAAACCTGCCTCGCTGGTAACTATCTGTGTCGTTTAAGTAATGTAGGGTTATATTCCATATAGAGCCCTACACTAATTGTCAACATTTTGTCAGATTTCCTTTATGTTTATTACCGCCTGTCATAATATCGGCTCGTTGCTTGCCTTAACTCTCCAGAGACAGTTCAGTGACTTCAAAGAAATGAGTTTTCCCTGTGATGCAAACTGACAACACAACACGTCTGTATTTTGACACTTGTTTGATCCAGGGGTTTTCTGTCCCGCTGTGTCGATGTGCAGCTTATTTTTCCCCTTTGCTTCTTCACCGCTATCACATCATTTTTTTTGCCATCCTGATTCCTGGGCTAAACATCGTACTTTTGACAATGACGTGGTTGTCAGCAAGACATTAGAGACTGATCTATGTATGGCGTATCTAGGGCAGAGTACAAGGAGGCAGGACTATTATAGAATATAGGGTAGCTATTTTATGTTTGTTACATATTATGAGTTTAGCCCTGAAGGTTGTTGTCCTGATGATGTCTAGCAGTGAGCAGTCCAGCCAAAGAACATGAGTGACTCAGTTTACATGCACAAAAGCAGAAATCAGGTGAAGGACAGAAATGTTTGAAATCTTTGGAACAAGACCATCACATTTTACACATATTGAATGTGAATGTTACATAAGAAATCTGTTTAGGAATGTGATGCAGAAGCTGGAACAGAGTTTTTTTTTGTTTTGTCGTTGTTCAGAACATTTTGACTGACAGCTCATGTAGCGAGAGAATAGACAGTTTTTGTCTTTGCACTGTGCACTTTATGTTGTGATGTTTTATTCATCAGTGAAAACGGACGTATTTAAACTTATTATAGTTTCAGGTCAGTTTTAGTCAGACTTTGTGTTCAATTGTTTTTTGTTCTCTCAAGCAGGTTTATTGAGTTTTTTTGAGAGGACACAGCAATAACAAAAAGCTCTAGCAAAACACAGGCCTGCACAATCAGTATTAATAATAACTGGAAAAATATAATGGAAAGAAAATAAAAACCCCCATGAATGTGATGCATAAGTGGTCTTTAGAGAAAATAAATTATTAAATAAAACCCCAAATTTATGAAATCAAAGCTAAGATGACAAATTATGACAATTACACCATCATAAGCAAGTGCTGAAGCCACTGTGGAATTGGAAAAGCAGAGGTATGGAGTCCATATCTTCATGAATTTGGAAGGAGGTTTGTCATTTCGTTTGTAATTTTTTTGTCATATCCGTAACATGAAGATATTATATCTTGCAGCGTATGTAAGGACGTTGTACAATCTGCTACAGCTAGTGCAAACAGTTGACACAAAGATGCGCAGTTACAAGAAATAAAGTGTTTTAGCAGAAAGCAAAACTCATTTGAAATATTTTTCTAAGTTAACTTTGAGTTGGCAGAGCATTGATTAAAATGTAAAACTTTTAAAGTAATTGATTAGCACATTCATTGTAAATTGTTTGTAGATATGGGACTTAGTTTGACCCTGAATGTTGTTGTCTTAATGATGTCTAGTAGTTGTTGAGTAGCCCATAATATTAGGGACTGTTTACATGCAAAAAAGCAGAAATCAGGTGAAGTTCAGACATAAAAAAACATGTTTAGATGTGGTACATGTGGTAAGCTGATTACTCTGAAACCAACATTTACATGTAATCTGATTTCTGTCCTACTCTTTACCATTTCTTGGGAACAAGACTGTCATATTTTACGTGAATTGAATGTGAATGAAACATAAGAAATCTGTTTAGGCATGTGATGCAGGAGAAGAAGAGAGGTTTTTTTGGTTTGTAAACCCACTGACACCATCACAACAGACGTGTCAGGCCTGTGAGGTGTCCTTACGTTCAGGGACCTTTGAATCATCGGTTGAAGGTAGCGTACATGTCTTTCAGTTCAAGTTTGTCAGGTCAGGGAATAATGTGCATCCATCTGAGGGAATGTGCTTTGATGCTGTTTAATTTAGGTTGTGTGAATTCAAACCAGCTGTTCAGTTGTCTAAATAACTGCAAAGCAAATTTATAGACCCTCGCCAATTTGAAGCTGAAGAGCTTTAAAAGGTTTGCAGGTCTGTGTGCACCCGTAGTACTTTCATATGCACTGATGCTTGTGGAAAAGCAATGCTCGTTTGTAATGTATCCTTTTCTCGGTTAATTATGAGTAGGCAGGGCATTGAAAATGTTGAAATTAATTGAGTAGCGCATTAATAATTCATAAAATAAGATACCGAGTAGGAAAGTGCACAAAGTCAAGAGGTTTGGCAAGTGCTTAAAATGAGATTCAAACATCAAACCAACACAAAGTATCTTCAGCTGCTTAAGATATTAACTAATTTCCTGTTGTGATGCTGAGAAGATCATCAGGGCGCCCAAAACATCTCTACAGGGTATTTTCCACCGGAGGGTCCGTGTAAGAACCTACAGCATCATCAGAAGCAACCACAGCTCCTCCAACACAGGTTTTCACGCTTATGTCCTCTGGCAGAAGGTACAGAAGTATGAAACACAGAAGCCACAGGCTGAGGGACAGTTTTTATCCTCAGGCTATCAGACTGATTAGTCATTTAATCAGACATTTACTCGCTCCCTGCATATTGATTTTGCACAGATATCTAGTCATCTGATACTGTATGTTTTATATTGTACATGTTGTTCTCTGGATACTTTGTTTACTACATACAAGGAATTTGGTGTGGTAGATTGTGCAGAAGAAGAAACAAAAAATGCTAAAAATATAAATAAAGATTAAGGCAAGTACTGCGAGTCACAAACAGCAAGATAAATGGAAAATAAGAATAGAAAGCGTCAAGATAAAAATATATAAAATGTAAGCAGTAGAAACAATATGAACACAATTTAAATGAGCAAATTTATATTCTTATGTTTTAGATTTTTCAGTTTTTATACCTTGCGTTTCCTTGTTTGAACGGAATTCAGATATGAAGGCAAAAGAAGAGTTTAATTGTGAAGGAAAATTTGTTTTTAACTTTGAATATGACGATAAATTCTATGACATTGACTTGACTTTAATAGTGGCGGACAATGCTGACTAACATGTTGGTGTTCAACTGGACTGAGATCTGAATGTGAAGGCCATCTCATGATTCACATCATGTTCAAACCATTCAGGTCCCCCTCGTGGGCTTCGCAGAACCATCTGCATGTGTTCAGTCTGCATGTGCGTTTTCACTCATTTATTCAGGGATTTTCATCTTAATTTGCCACCAGTCACATGTTAATCAAGTATGTGATTCAAACCTAATGCCATAATAAAGTGTAAATCATACTAGAACTGTAGGTGGCACTGTTGCATTAGTGCTGGAGTGATCCACAGTGCTTCCCTACCAATGCAGAGTAACATACAGTATATTGTGACTTTAAAACATGCCTGTAAATGTAATAGGTTTGTAGTAATGTTTCATACTTTTTGTGCTTCCTTCACAGATCGACTCCTTTGAGCTGCTGTATTATTATGATGAACAGCTGGGGCACTTAATGTGGTATGTGTTTATGAGAATTATTAGTGCATTCTGCATATACATGGAGTTGGGAAATGACTGGAATGTAGCAGAAATCAGGATTTGAATGCTTTGAACGCACACAGATGCAGGAAACCAATTTAAGACTAAAAGCTTGATCACAGTGGAGGCCACAAGAACTGCAGCCTGTTATCAGTTGCAGGATTGTGTGGCTATTTTTCATCTCAATACGAAACTGATTTTTGACAGCGCTGGCTAGAAAATCAATCTAACTACATGCAGGAACAGAGGGGCAGAATCAAAGAAAATTGGTCTAATAAAGGGGTTTATTTTGGGAAAAAAATGGTTTACAAATTTGGTGGAAGGGGGTTCGTTATGAGCAGTAAGATGAAAAGGTACATCTCTCCTTCTCTTTCCCCTGAACCTGTAGTTTTCTGTCTCAATCAGCTGATAAAACCCTGCATTATGTTGTCACTCTTGCATTGATAGAATTGCAGTTTGCCTTGGATGATACTGCCGTGTTGTGTGTGTGTGTGTGTGTGTGTGTGTGTATGTGTGGTTTGTTTATTGTCCCTCCTGACAGTTCACACAGACTGAGGCTGCAAAGCAAACTGCCATAAAATCCTGGAGCAACGCTGTACACTGTACAGGTGTTTTCTTTTCTATCACACGAGTGCTCTCGGAAATCTAAGATGATACAGTTCATCGAGATAGTGCCTCAAAATAAATTCTAATTTAATTAATTAAAAGTTTACTACAATGTTCCTAGTTTGATAATGTTCATGGACTTTTGTTGTATATCATATCCCTCTCCCCCTCACCTTCCTTCAACTCAGGCAAAAATGCATCAAATAACCTAATCTATAGATTTTCTGGGGCTTATTGGCAGAATATGGGAGTAATGGTAAATAATATGCATAAGTATGTTTTCATTAGTGTATAATCACCTGAAAATAAGAACTGTTGCGTATAGAATGAGCCATTTATATTTAAAGAGGGAGCAGGTCCTCTTTTATGGAGGCCGCCATGTTGTTCTGCCATGTTTCTACAGTAGTTCAGAACAGACAGGGCCTTTCACGTGCCTCATGGCCATTGTAGTTTCTCTTACACACTTGGAACGGGAGAGTGAGGGGAACAGTGTTCATTTGGCTGCAGTTTTTTTTTAATTTAATGATTTATTTTACCTTTATTTAACCAGACAAGTCATTTAAAAACAAATTCTTAGTTACAGTGGCTGCCTGGCAAAGAGCAAGAGCCTCTTATCAGGGTATCATAAGTTAAAAAACAGCAACACACACAACAAGCATTACATGAAAGACATACAGTGTAAAACACATCTATGGGCAGGTGGCTAACACACAACTTGCTGCATGTATATGCAGCCTTGTTGTTGCTGTGCTCCCTGATGCTGCTAACAACTGTAGATGACAGGCACAGCAACAAACAGCAAAAAATAAAGCAGGAAACAGCAAAAAGGCAAACAGGCAAGCAACAAAACGACAGGAAACGCAACAACAAGACTGATAAGATAGATCCTGTTATCACAAAGTAAAAACATGCTGCCAACAGTGCTGTCTGTTGGTCACAAACAATGATAAGACTGTTTCTAAACTTTGGCATTTCTGCACAGCCATCTGTTGCTGTACACTACGATCTGACTAGTTCTAAAGGATGCTCGTATGAAAGCAGCAACACTGTGTGCATCAAGCCTCTGCCCTGCAGGGACCAAGCTCGATTCACCTTTCATTGCCTGAATTGATTGGTTTCCTGACTGAAGTGTTTTCAGCACCAGAGTGTGAGAAGAAAGAGCAGGAGGTCTGCAGTTTCTGCGGCTGTGGATAGTCGAGGGCTCGACCGGCAACTAGTGAATCATTCTCTGTACTATTGTTGTTATATCGCACCCTCTTACCAAAGACAGACTAGACAGACTGTCGGCTTTTAGTTATCGTAATCCACGGTTGGGTTCTGGGCTGTGATGAACAATTAATTTAATTAACAATTAATCTGCTGATTTTTTTTTTCAATTAATGGTTTAGTTTTTGAAACTTCTTCTTTTTCTTCAAATGTCACTTAGGAGGAAAAGACATAGTTGGGCATGTTTCACTGTTTTTACTTTAAAAAGGACTAAAACAATTATTTTGTAATTGACAGTGTTGTATTTTTTGTTAGTTCAGTGAATAATCATTTCAACCCTTGAACCCTTTATTTTGCTGTACAATGTTCCTATGGTTACCTGCACTTTGATTACTGATTCTGAACAGTGAATGCTGAGTGTTTCAAGGGTACTGATATGATGAGGTGAACTGAAAATAGCAAACTGGAACATTTTCTGTGGTTATGGCAGAATATGTATTAAGATAAGGTTGTCAAAAGCACTGATACTTTTTCAATGCCACATTGTTTAAAACAATACAATACAAACATTTGATACTATCAATAGTATCAAAGCTATTTAAAAAAAATGGTCTAACTACTCATTCAAGACCTCAGTTCCGGTTTCCTGTCTGAAATCTGGCCTGCAATGTAGAAAATACAGTGTTCAGTGACATTTTATTTACTGGCATTTTGTGCAGGTTGTTAATTTCACTCACATATTGTTTTTTTCTTTGTACTAGCATTGCATCAAAGTTTAAAATCCTGGTATCGTGACAACCCTATCCACAGACATCAGTACAAACTTTATCTTCAGAGTGAAAAGAAATTGTTCAGTTTCTCAGGGTTTGTTAAATGTGTTGTGGCTGACCTGTTGCCTTGTCAGATTTGTGCTGGATTTCTGGGCCTTGAGCTGAGTGGAAAAGAGTCCTTTATTTATTTACTTATTATTTGGTAACAGAGTTTTAACCATGTGTGTATAATCAGTTGGATAAAACATGCTGTACCTCGTAGCTTAATGTCACATGTTCCATCATCCCTTTACAAAGAAATATTGAATCTGGCTTGGCTCAGTACACTCTGCACTTTCTGCCTCTTGTTCTCTCTTCCAGGTACATTCCTTTCTTCATCATTCTGTTCATCTACTTCACCGGCTGCTTCACCAAGGCCAAAGAACACAAGATGATTCCCATCTCAGGTTGGCTGTTGCTGGGACCCAGCGCCCTCTATTATTGGTCAGTCGCCTTCTCACGTCTCTAAAAAAAGTAGTTTGTTCTTTGTGAATGCCCGAAGCAAGTGTTTTATGAAAGGAGAAAAAAGACTTACACATAGTCATCAGCGCCAACCTTTGCTTTACAGTAGCCTGAATGAAGCTATAAAGGAACACTCAGACCTAATGATGGTTTTTAGTATATCGAGAGTTTAAACGTGGCGTCCTTGTCCATTATATAAGAAGTGCTACTCTCTGTGATGACTTCAGCTTAGCTCTTATCAAAAATAGCAATTGGAAGTCAGTGAGATGAAGAAAAGAGTGAATGAGTGGCATGAAAAAATTCAGAAGGCTCCATTTTCCACCTGGTGCAGTTGTCATTTTGATGCCCAGTTTATGTAGGTAGCAAATGTACTTGCACCCATCTGTGCCCCCGTGGGTGTGCTGGTTCTTATATAAGGTGTGGTTAGTTGCATTGTTTTTGCATTGTGGCAGCAGAAAGCGATTGCACCACTGACCAGCAAAACCTGGTCGAAAGGCAGTGGCACAGTATTTTCCTGTTATTTAACGAGTGTACTGTTCAGATAATAAGAAGCGCCTACATGTCCAGCTTCACAACACTCTGCTTCAAGGGCTCTGCAATTAATCCACAGGTCATAAAAATTAACCTTCTGATTAATAGCTGGTGGGTTGCAGGTGCGTGAAATAAGACAGTAGGTCTATTTATGCACAGCGGCTGTAACTTCACTGATTGTTTAAATCCGACAGCATCATCTGTATCTAATGTTAGTTGATGTTCTGTGTTCTTCTACACGTCCAAAAGTTCTCTTACATAGCCGAGGTTCATCAGCTGAAACTGTTTGGAGTAAAGCAGCGGTATAAATCCTGACTTCCATCAGAGCTAAATTATTTCTTCGAGAGTTTCCTCTGTCTTGTCAAGTTTAGAACTACAGTTTTTAGTGCTTAAATAGTAACAATATTGGCTGCACTGATGTTCCAGCTCACACGTAAGCAAAACTGAAAACAGCCTCTAATCATTAAATCATCATTTAAATTAGGTTGGGCAACGCAAGCTTTCCAGCTGATTTTCTTTACTGTGTGTTATATTGGTGTCTGACTGTTTTCTTTAATGTTTTACTTTAACAAGGCTAAATTCAATAATAAAAGTAGTATTGTGTCATTGTGCGCTGTAATTTCACAGCAGTCATCCTTCTGTGCCGTGGATTGCGCATAAAAGTACACACAGTGTGTGTACTATGAGGATGATGATCCTATTTTACTCAACTGCAACCCATCTGTAATTATTCGTAATGTTAATTTTAATGACCCCACCCTGCTGACCTGTGGAATCAGTACAAGTGGATCAGTCTTTTAACATTCCTGTTCACCTCTCCAACTTACTGACTCTGTCTTTTAAATAGCAGTGCACCAGAGGCAGGCACATCTGACTCTTAAAGGAAATGTTTGATTCGTGTTATGCCCAAAACACAACTATGATAAATTACAAGTATATACAACCTCCTTGTACCTCCCTTTGTGCCCAGATGTGTTACATCGGGCTCAGGAACAGTCAGGGTTGGACCCAAATGCAGAGGAGAGCAGTTCAAAAGGAAATTTATTAAACCAAAGACCAACAAAAAGGCTTACATGAATAATGCAGGTGAGAGTCCAAAATCCAGGCAGGAGAAGAAGAAAACCAAAGAAAACCAAACCTAACCCTAACCAAAAAAAAGCACGAGCAACCAGAACAACAGGAAACACTGACAAGACGAGTATGAACCAACAACAACAGAGGACAAGACACAGGATTAAATACACTAGGGAGGGGAGGACAACAAGGCACAGGTGAGGGCAGTCAAAGACAGGTGAAAATAATTGGTGATCAAAAAGAGCGAAAACAGACAAAGACAGGAAGTAAAACCAAAACACATGAGGGAGGAACAGAAACTACCAAAATAAAACAGGAAATAACCAAACAAAATCCAAAACCATGACAAGATGAAATGCTGTTTAAATAGTAAAGTGGAGTTGGACGGTTCATAAATGCATGTGCAATGTTCAAAACCTGATGTTTTAGAGGAAACCATGCAGTTCAGATACAGGCTGCAATGATGGTAGCAACAAAAGTAGAGGAAGAACAACATAAGCAGCTTTTTAAATATAAAAGATACAGTTCACTATCACTATCATGAGACACATGAAACCTTTCAGTGGGCCCCATCTGGCCCCCAGGCCACATTTTGCTCACATCAATATGTCATCTAGTTCATCTAAATAGAGCCTAAAAATATGAGATATATATATAATAGAGAATAAATGGATAATTAAAAAAAATGTTACAATGAGATAAAGATGTGAGAATTCACAGAATTAACAGAGTTAATAAACATCAAACCCAGTTATTCTGTGGTCCAAGCCACATTTTTAAATGCAGCATTTAAAGAGGAATTTTTACATGCACACTTTATGTGGTCCAAACTATTTTTAGATTGAACTGCTGCCTGGCTTAGAGATAGTATAAAGTGTGCGGCGGCATTTTCAGACAGAGCGTTTCCTTATTCTGTCAGAGGACTGACAGTAATGAGGAGTGTCATATTGTTATGTTCACAACAGCTTGGTGTTCCGTACATAATTATACAATGAAAATGTGACCACGCAAATTTTAATCTCTGTGTTTATTGGCCAGAACAAGTTGAATGTTTTTGAAGGATGCAATTTGTATTTCACAAAATTAGTAGGACCATGAGATCAAAACGAGCTCTGTTACCTCCATCTTCGCTTCGTGCAGAAATTAAAATTGAGGACAGCAACGTTGATGGCTGACACGAACCTAAAAAATGTAACTGAAAATGTGATGAGAATATTTTCATTGTAAAACAGATTTAGTCTAAAGTTTCCTGTAACAATATGTACAGCAGCGTACAGTTATTAATGTGTCAGTTTGTTCTATTTGCACTATAATTAAATGTTAATATTTCTCTCCAAGTTTCTGACACCTCTGCCTTATTCTTTAATTTCTTTAAGGTATTTGGTCACCGAGGGACAAATTACTGAACTTTTCCTCCTCACCTTCCTTGCCATGGTTGCCATGGTGATCCATCAACAGCGTAAGGGCCTCAGCCCAGACAGCAACGGCCTGTTCCTGTTCTATAGTTTCAGTGTTACTGTGCTGCTGGTGGCAGTGTGGGTGGCCTGTCTGTGGAACGACCCGGTGCTACGCAACAAGTACCCCGGACTCATTTACGTGCCTGAACCCTGGTCCTACTACACCTTGCATATCAAGAGGAACCACTGAAATACACCCGTCCAGGTCTGTGTACTTCTGTTCTTGAAGAACAGATATTTCTGAAGGCACTGCGTTTGTATGAACTGACTGATGAATATGTTTTCTTTCTTCTGCAGTTTTCCTGTGACGGAGATCGCGGCTGCGCTGATGATGATCGATGAAACTTGTTGAGTTGCAAGAACCCGATTGTTAAACACGAGGTTCTGCTGGGTTCAGTCATACGTTCAGACGAGGATTTGTCTCCTCTGTTTCTATATTGATAGACGCAGACGTTAAAGGAATAGTTCAGGGTTTTTTTTGTTTATATTTTGTTTATATGAGATACATAGTCAGTCAGCACATTCACAGTCAGCAAACTGTATTTTAGCCACCTAAAGAAATCAACATCAATTAAAGTGTATGCAATATTTTTAATATGTTCACTAGTGTCAGACAACCTTTTCTGATGGGAAACCGGCCTTATAGAAGCTAAATATTGCTCTCTCTAAACTAGGGCTGCCCCCGACTAAAGTGATTTTCCTTGTTGACTGTTAATCAGTTAGTTCAAACCAGTGATTGACTAGTTGTTGCACAAATAAGATATTAATTATTTACATATATATTTATGGGGAACAAATGAGCCGCCTGTTAAATACTAATGAACAAACATTTTGTTAAGTTATTTAAGTTGTTGTTTTTTTTTCTGTGACTAATGGATAAATGAAAAGTGAAAAAGTGGGTGAAATTCATAATTTTACCTCGCAGGACACAGGAGTCGCTGGTCTACTGCTGCCTCAATCAGTTAGTTTGTTCCTGTTATTGTGTGACTTGTGCATTTTAAAAGTTTAGTTTGGATTCACCAACAGAGACAGCAGAAGATCTGTTGCTGTTTGACAGCAAGATAAACCAGGGAAAATATTCAAAATACAGTGTACACTTGAATTAATACTGACTTTTTTTTATATGAACCCTTTTTCAGGTGGCTAAAATACACAGCAGTGTGTTTAGCTTCCATGCTGGTACTCCTCTCTGTCTCTAAACTGGAGGTGTGTTGACCAGCATCTACTGGAGGAAATATATTGATTATCTGAGTAACTCATGCAGCCCCAGTTCAGATTATCCAAACTTTAACAGGCCGAGGTTGTGATGTTTGGAGAAACATTGCTCCATGTGTCTGACCCTAGTAATTAATCAAATTACCACAAAGTAATTGCCACTCAGACAACCTGGAGCCTCCGGGGCTACTGAGGTTTGAGACCTTGGGGCACTTTGCTCCTTGCTCGCTTTGCAGGTTCGGTATTCCAGCCTTTAAAGAACACAGAGTAGCTGCAGCTGTTCTCACCACTTGACAGGAAATTTGATAGACTGACTGCCTCTTAACCAGCCAAGGGAATGACAAGTTGAATATACAGTACGTACGGTATATTCACTGAAAAACAAGGAACACATCTTACCTTGTGTAACCTCACCAAAGAATCCAATCAATCAATGGCTAAAGGCTGCGAGGTTGATGTTTAATAACTCAGAAGAAAAAAGTGTTCAATAAATGGAGTGTCACTTACGGCTGCTCCTGTCAAGAAAGAAAAGACGACGAAGGTGGCAGTCATTCTTGACTCATTTTCTAAACACAAAGGTATTAAAAAGAATAATATAAAATTGAAGTTCCACATCACTTATCAAGCAAGACGCACAAACTTCAATATCAACAACAATTCAGATACAAAAGAATAAAAAGATATCAATATGCATTCTCCCAAAAAAACAACAACAGCTGCCTACAATAATAAAAAGCCAAAAAAACATTTTAAAAACAGGATAAAAGAGAATATTAAAATAAGAACAAAGTCTGAAGATAACATGGCTGAGCAGTATTATATAAAGAACAGAGTGTGCTGGATAGTCAGAAAGGCAAATCTATAAAATTATTTTTTGAAGCAAATAGAAAATGAAATGGAGGACTTATCCAAAGCTATCATTAAAAAAAAAAAAATCTCTCAGGTATTTAAAGTTTTAGCTCATTCATTTAGACATGAGAGCTGTGAACTGCTGTATTATATTTCCATATATAATGCAGCCTTATTGACAATTTACACTCACTGACAACATATTGTTCTTTATTGCCATGACGTGTGTGAATAATGTACAATGTACATGTACACTCGCTTTTACATTTTTTTTCAAGGACGGGCAAGGAAACGTGAGCAGATGAGTTTCAAGTACAAATGAATTTTTTTTTTATAAGAACAGAAGTTGACTGATAAATTGTTACTTTGCTGATTTCTACTTTTACATGTTGAATCGACAGCTTTGCCTTCAGAGTTACTGTTTTAATGTAAAACTGTGATTGTTTTGTGTTTGTACAATAAAGTTCCTTTGCTCAAAGATCAGTTTTTTGCTTGTGAAATACATTTTAGTTACCGGTTCCTCATTGTTTAGACTTTGCAAATGTTTTATCTTAACTAAAATGTTAAAATTACCTTTAACTTGTTGATTTTTACCTTATTAACTTATCTCATTTGACCCTGAATGTGCTTTAAAGGGACAGTTCACCTCAAAATCAAAACTACATATTCTCTAAGGCAACTCTACAACTGGATAAATAGCACTAGGGGTGAACGCTCCCTTTTAATCAACTGTCTTTAAAGGAGCCTGTAACTGTTTTATTTGTGTCAATACATTCAGTTAAAATGATATAAAATCCTGTTATTTATTTGGTTACAAACAACTTCCTTTTATTATTATACGACACTGTAGTATCATCTGGTGATTGACTGGGGATAATTTGTCCCCTCCCTTTACTGGAGGGGTGGAAAGGAAAAGGACAATGCTGTGGATCTGGTATCTGCGTTTCCACGGCAACGCATATTAAATTACGTAGAGGAGGCTTACAGGTGGTGGACTTTAAACAGAGGTGGAGGGACAGGTGACGTGGGCGACATAAACCTCTCTCTCCTTCCTGGAAAGAAACAAAGCGGCTGCAAAAATGGTAAGAACAATAAAGTGACTCCATTAAGCCTTTTTGAAATGATTTTCCTTATGTAATAGTAATATTTGTGTCCTGTGATGCCAATCTGTCATCTCCTTTCAGGCTAAATTCTTCACACCAGTTCAGATCAATGGTAAGAGTATTCTTCAGCACTGCATGTTTTCTATCAATTACTTTAACCTCCTATTGTTTGATGGATAAATTGTACTGAAAATTGTCCTGTACTTTTTTTCTCATGTCCCTCACAGAGTTCAAGGAGTGCTTCTCCTTGTATGACAAGAAGCAAAAGGCTAAGATCGAAGCCAAAGACCTGATCACAGTCATGCGCTGCCTGGGTACGAGCCCCACGTACGGTGAAATCGACAGACACCTGCAAGTCCACAAAATCGGTAAAGTACGACATACAGTGAATCTGATTTGTTTGTGCGGCAGTGAAAGTGACAAAAACCTGTTCAGAGTTAAAGAAGTCAAAACAGTGTGTTAACAGCAAAACTAAAAGTCTTTGAGTAACGGCCTTTTGTGGTTTCATACAGGAGATTTATTAAAAGTTTCTAATATTCATTTATTTTTATTTCATTTTATATATTTTTTTCAATTTGGTTTAGTTTCATTTAGTTTCGAGGGTGAGTTTGTTCGTCTCAGTCCAGTTTTTAATGGGTCTATGCTTTTAAAATTTTAGTTTATTTATTTATTTATTTATTTATTTTTAAATTAGTTTTAGGTTTTTTTTTATTATAATATGGATGATATTTGTCAGGTAAGAGGTAGAGAGGTAAGACACAGTACAAACACAACATTTAATGTCTACAGTCATGTCCCTGTGTCTCCTTATGTCTGACCAAACTGACAAAGACTAAACCTAAAGACTGTAAATTTATTTAACTTGAGTTAGTTTTGTAAGTACACTATAATTTCAGTTGCTTTTTCTTTCATTTTATATTTCATTTAACTAAAATGTTTTTTTCACGCCTTGTTTGGTTTTTAGTTTAGATTTAGTTAACTAATTCTTTTGTTTACACATTACTGTGTCGCGTAGAGGAAGGAACTCATGCAGGAGAGCAGCTGGAATTTCAGTATTTTAATTGTCAGTGAGTTGTTATTGTGGGTGGTATATGTTTTTATTAAATGTACAGCATTTTTTTCATTTAATTATTATTATTATTTTGAGTTCAAGGCTTTTATGAGAAATTATAGACAAAACAAACTGAAAAAAGACAATTATCAAGTCAAGGCATATAAACACAAGAAAAATGTTGCTTTGCTCTTAAAAAAAAAGTCAGTTTTATTTATAGAGCTCACAGATTTGTCTCAGAGGGCTTTATAGTGTGTACAACCTACAGTATGACAGTAGTTAGAGTCTTGAAATAAATAATAAATATGGAAAATCCCCTATTGGAAAGCAAGGAACAAGGACGGGATACATTTTTCTTTTCCAGTGGACAATATTTTTATCCTCTTACAACCCATTTTAAAGCTGCAACAAGGAACCTGCATATTGTGTTGATGTTAGGGGCCTGTGGACAAAAAGCAGCAGTGTTTCCACAGTAATGACCACAAAATATTAGGTCAAAAATAAAATTATCTAAATAAAAATCTCCTCCTGCTTTCTTTTAACCATCTAACGTACTACTCACTGTTATTTTGTCTTGGGAAAAGTAAACACAAGCTCGTTTTATCTGATTTCTTGGAGAATCTGACCCGAGGGCAGAAAGGATGGTCTTATTAACTTATGTAGGTCATATAAAGGCATCAGTATTAAACTGAGACTGTTTAATAACTGAAAACTCCTTATAGTAGATTTAAATATAATGTAACTTGTAAACTCATGCAGAATTTTTCTCGAGTTGTTCAACAACATGACGCAGTTCTGATTTTTGTGCCACTGTCATTTTCAGAAAAGACCGGAGAGGTGGACTTCTCTATGTTCCTGATGATGATGCACAGACAGATGCAGCAGGAGGACCCCAAAGCAGAAATCCTGGAGGCCCTGAGGATGACGGACAAACAGAAGAAAGGGTACATCCAGGCCTCCGAGCTGCGGAACAAGCTCACCATGCTGGGAGAGAAACTCACGAACAAAGAAGGTAAACATAAACGCTGATTCTTCTGAAAATCTGTAGAAAATGTGAACCTGTGACAGAAATCAAGCAGCAAACAGACTAGAGAAAGCTGCCGAGTTGCTGTGTTGATAAAACTGTGGACCTTGAGCTTAAATTTGAAGATGTTAACACCAATAACTAATGAACCACGCTGAAGTCGTATCACTCTTCGCACATTCACCTGACTGTTAAGTGCTAAAGTATTGATCTGATATGAATGTGAGCACCTCAAAATACCCTTAACACTTGAATGTCATTGCTTCATTCATTATCCAGTGAAGGAGAGACAGAACGATGAATAATTCATATCTGTCCCAATACGTTATGACTGCAGTGAATATCAAACCACCAGGGGTAAACACTGAGATTTATGAAGAGGACCTGGAGATCTGAGGTGATTTTGGATCAACCTATTTATATTAGACAGGACTTATGTTTGGACCCATGAAGTGATATTTCAATCAAATGGACGGCTTCTTCTCTCATCTGAGCTGACCCGGCTCTCTCCCCTACCTCATCTTTCATATGTCACATTTACCGGATCTTCCCGTGGCGCTGTGAGCCACACGAAGACAACAATCTACTCTTAACTCCGACTACAGCAGGTCTGGCTTCTCAGCAGTCTTATGACCTGTCTGTGTAATGCAGCCTTCCACCTGATATTTACTTCATTTTGCATCAAGTTAACCTTAAAGGAGTAGTTTGAATCATTTAAATTGGGGTTGTACGGGATACTTGTTGGTAGTCGCTGTATTAGTTACAGTACCCCCACCTAGAAGAAGCAGAGAGAGCACTGAAAAAAAGGCCCTCCTAAAAAAAACCTCAGCATCAGTTTAAGTGTACGCTATATTTAGAATATTTTCACTGCTATACTTTGTTGTCGGACAGCCTTTTCTGATGGGAAACCACTGTTATGTGAGCAAAGTATCGCCCTCTCAAAACAAACCAAACCCCATATATGAAATTTACCTTGCAGACCAGGGGAGCTGCTGGTCTTCCTGCCTCGATCTGTTTGTTTGTTTGTTTGTTTGTTTGTTTGTGTTATTGTGTGACTTTGGTGTTTTGAAAGGTTAGTTCGGATTCAACAAAGCCGCACAATAACCCACACAAACTAACACATCGAGGCAGCGGTTTTGGTGAGTTTTATTTTGATTCTGCCTGTTTTAATCTGAGCTTGTCACTTGCATTGATGGTTTGCGGTTCCTCACAAAGATTAAATTGCAGCCCGTTTCACAGCTGACTGCTGCAGCGATCTCACTTAAACTGCTGTCACTTAAGACACAAAAAACATTGTAAAATAGGGTCCAAGTTGAAAAATACTTAAGTTATCCTTACCCATCTTCCAGTGTGTCCAGTCACAAAATACTGTCAGGCTGTCGTCAGGCAGATCCAACTATATGTGGTGATATATAGTTGGATAATTCAATAACAGAAATCAATCCTGGTCTCAGTTTTTTCCGACATTTTTGATTTTTACTGCATGTAAGGACACAATGGATTCTGTACGTCTGTAATGTTATCATGGACGTTTCATGTCAAATGTGACGCGATGACAGAAGAGTCAAAGCATCGAAAACGAGGCTGAGAGACTAATGGAAGGACTCCTGCAGGGACGTTGACATCTAGGGATTGATTTTGATGCGATTTGAATTAAATCTTTTTGCTGCTTTGAAGCCAGTAAGTGAATAAATGACTGATCTCACGCTTTGAAAAATACTGTCAGTGTACTGCCTCTGGATGGGCGTTTATAAAAGAAGATTGGCTGCTTCCCAGCGAGGAGACTTCCACCAGGAACTACAGAAACAGAGAGTGATGCCACTGTAAGAGCAGATAACAATACTTTCAAGCCATCCAGCTATGAACTGTAGCAGCTCCCCGTGTTGCTGCTGTAATACTCTAATTATTCAGGGGGTTTTCTTTTCGTTGGCTTCAGAAAGAGCAACTAATTGACATGCCAAAGAGTACAGTAATGAATGGCAATTAAAATTAATTGAAATGAGATAAGAAATATATTTCTTGTGTTAATGTAAGGAAGCTTTGGTCTGATAATTATTGTTGTTTGTGATTAAACCAGTCAGACGTGGAAGAAATATTCATATCTTTTACTTTAACAGCCTAGAATTGTGCAATAATACTGCATAAAAAGGGGAAGTCATGTATTCAAAGTTTAAAATCAAATGAACAAAATCCACATAAATGCTCCCTATTATGAGTATATTATTAGGTATTGTATTGTTCAACTAGAAGAGTTCACTCAGTAGAGTGCAGATCTCCACCAGGCAATCTTTGATCTTTGGACGTTTTTGTCAAGTTTGAAAAATTCGCTCAAGGCATTTGTGAGATATCACATTCACGAAAATGGGACGACCCAAGAACTTAACTCAACAATGACCTTGACTTTTGACCACCAAATTCGAGTCCAATAACGCTTTTCCATACAGTAGCTCAGTCTCGCCCAGCACAGGCAGGGGTTTGTGTTTCCATTATAACAGGCCTACCTGCTTGAAAGTGTATCTTTTAAGTAACTCAAGTGGAGCGGCTGTAAAACTGGAATTATTTTGTTATCTAGAAGCTTTTATTATGAAGCAGCATTGGCCCTAACTTGACATGACTCTAATGCATCGCAAAGTGAACATGAATCAGTAAACAGACAGATCATCATACTATATAAAGTTAACTCATCATATTTTTTTTTAATGTAAAATCATAATATTCAAATTAACCAGTAACTAAAGCTCAGACATAAATGTAGTGGAGTAAAAAGTAGAATATTTTGCTCTGAAATGGAGCAGAGTTAAAGTCTTAAATAGCACAAAATACAAGCAGTAGATCAGAATTATCCTTTAGTACAGTGTGTGAGTAAATATCTTTCGTTAGATTGATACCTCAAGATGTCAAAATAACAGAAATTACACTAATAGTACTCATAATAGGTTTATAGTAAAATTTGGTTGCTAACATTTCTGAAATTGGATAGAAATCTCCTAAGGTGAATCGGTTCAGTTTTTTTAATGATAACTCCAGGAATACACCAACAGTCTGGCTCAGCACACAGAGGTCTTGGTCTTTGGCAGCTCTACACTTTGAAGGGGTTGTTGTCAGACAGTCAAAACCTCCCCCCAGGCAAAGACCAGGGGAGACTCTTTAACCTCGGGCAGTCCTGAATAACGGTGGGAGTCGAATGAGTTTTCAGGCATCTCTTCTCCTCGTCAAGTTCACTCACAAAGCCGTTTCCTCTGTCCTCTTCGTCTAGTGGACGATCTCTTCAAAGAGGCGAACATCAAGTCAAACGGGACCATCAACTACGAAGAGTTCACCCAGATGGTGATGCTGCCACCTGTCGACTACTGAACTTTCAGGGAATAAGCTTCAGAACGGCCGCCACGATGAGGACTTGACTTGACATACAGTGAACGTATGAACATGCTGCTGTAATGTTTTGTAATGCTTCTTTGATGGGATCAAATTTTAAAAAACATTAAATTTTCTGTTCACCCCCTATCCAAACAAATCTGTTGGAATTTAAATAAGCGACTTGTAATGTGAGACTTTTTTCACAACTTTTATTTTGTTGTATAAAGCACAGTATATAAATATACACCAGTGATTAATACATGAGTAACATTTTCTCCACAACATGTAATTGTTGTGCAGCCTATTAACAGCTCACTTAAATGACGTTTACAGTGGGATTTTGTTAAGAGATTGTTAACCAAGTAACTAATTGCTTTGAAAAACATCTTCCAGTAGCTACCGTGGCTGTGACACTAACGCAGGTTCTATTTGAGGAAAACCGTACATAGCAACTGCAGGCAGGTAAGCATCATATTAGCCACTTGGCTGGAGTCTTGTGCTTGGAAACCAACATCATAATTAAATGTACAAATCTGAATCTTTAAAAACAGAAGCGGTTCAATCAGTTCAACAAAGTAAGCTGAGAAAAAGAAGAATTCTGATCTCAGTTAAAGGCTCAATGTCTGCAGTCAAACATCAACTGTAAGAAATGGAAAGCGAATGCGTCAGTTACAAACATGATGGACTGTTTGTCACACCTCTCCCATGACTGTCCAGTCTGTTCAGCAATTGTAATTAGGTGCAGGTGTGTCAAGCTTGGGACTCTACTTAATCGACCCTTCCTAAATCCCGCCCCTTTTTTGCTCTACGCTCCAGTGACAGTTGAGCTAACCCGGTACTTCAGTCAGCTTTCTCTTTTCCCGTTTCCTGCACTTACGTATGTCATGTGCAAGGCTTGTCTATATATTACTAAAGAAAACCAAAATTTGCAGAGATGGTTAAAAGACGTTGGTTAGCTAATGTTAGCAAATTAGCTAGCTAATCTACATCAATCATCAACTAGCTAGCTTAGCTTAGCGGCTAAAAACCTTCCTGTTCAGACAGGCATGTGGCTAGCATATGGTAGTATGTTTATTTTATTTTAACAGTGAAGTACTTTTTCTACATTCAAATGGAAATCATGTACTTGTAATTAGTACACGGACGTCACGAAAAGAACATTGTGGACTCAAAGCTAACAGAAACCTTACAGTTCATTATGATGGGCTCATCTCGTAAACATGATCCCATTTGAACGCAGCATTTGTGACAGGTGTCTGTGAAAGGTGCTCTATAAGTAAACTACGCTTGCTTGCTAGTTAGCTTAGTGTTTCGCTAACGTAAACTAACTTTTTTTGGAGCACAGAGCAAAAAGGCCGGGGTGTAGAAAAGATCTCTCAAGGTCTCTCCATATAAGCAGAACTAGTAGTTTCTTTTTTTGCCTCCAAAAAAACACAAGAGCAGAAATGTAATGACTAGAGAGTCTTTCTGCATGGCACCCAGCTGTAGACTGTCTTGAAAGTGTATTTTGTGGAGTTAACACAGTCTCATGTAACGTAGCTCTGTGACCTCAGTACTCCATACATTTCAGTCACATAATGTTCCCTGCCCAACGCTGAGGGGAAAAAATATAATGTACTGTTATTCTGTACCTGAGCAGTGGCCTTCAAATCTATTTCTGAGGTGTTCCTTATGTCTGCATTTTGTCTGGAATGATGACAAGTTCGTCCAGGGCAAAACCCAAGTACAACCAATATTTCCACAGACTGCACTGTGCCTCTTTCCTCCTCCTCTCTGCTGAATTGAGCCTATTGCACAGTTAAGAGAAGGTTTCGTCTGTGAAAACATTGAGTTTAAATTTTGGGTACACCTCTGACACGCATTTTATCTTTTTGACGTTTTGACTGTGTCGGGAACGTGACTGCATCACAAAGAGTGCTGAGGGCACAAAATAGCGCCAGTCCACCTCCATTATCTCTGTAAAAAAAGCTTGAAAGGCATAGCAACAGTAACCAAGATCTGTCTTAAGCCCCAGCCCCCTGTTGCTCAAATCTCCAATGGAGTGCTGCAGGGAGGATGAATTTTTGTAAGCCAACCTGAGTTAGCATCACTCAGGTTCACTCCACAAAAGGGCAATAGGATTTTTTCATCAGAGTTTGTATTTGTACTGTAGCAAACAAAAGTTTTTGTTACTTATGTTTTGTTCAGCAAAATAATCTTCACACATGAACATCTCATTTTTTTAAGCTTAAATGCAATCACCAGAAGTAAAAAGCAAACATTAAGCTACAAACGAACTACGTTATGGTTGCATGATTCAATGAAAGAACCATTAAAAAAAAAAACCTCAAGATGAGGAAACCAGAAGTGCTAATATGCTAACTCATTTTGGACTCATTCCCGCAGCACTCAGTTGGGCAATCATGTTACCTGGTGCAACCTCGTTCAACTTTCACCTTTCCTGTTTCCTGTATTTAGTGAATTTGCTTAGATACGCTTTGTGCTTGTTTTGTCTACGTTGAAAACAAAGCCAAATTTTTTAAGGATTGTGAAAAGATTTTTGCTGGGGGACGTGTAAAAGCAACATATATAGTCATATCTTAATTTAGCTAATGTTAGCAAAATGCTTCCTAACTAGTTAGCTAATGACTGATATAGAACAGCTAGCTAGTTAATTTGTGTTTTGCTGACACCATCAGATGCACTTAACTGATGTTTTTATTTAAAAAAAAAAAAATAGCCAACTTAAGATGTGACTGTTACTTTCTTCTCTCAACCATGTTCAAAAATTGGTTTTGTTTTCAACATAGACAAGCCTTGCACATAGCATAAGTAGGCTACAGGAAACAGGAAGGGAGAAAACCGACTTGTTTCAAACTGTTACTGGAGCACAGAACAAAAAGGGTTGGGACTTAGAAAGGGTCAATTCAGTTCTGAGTACAGTTTCAAATTGATGCAATTTTGAGATAACAAGCAAGGCAGCATATGAGCATCACTTTAACTGCCTGTTCCCAGCACCTACCTGTGAACCTGTAAAAATACATTGTTAAAAGAAAAAAAAAACATATCTTCTGCCACATGTAGCCCCTTTACATGTGTACAAAATACATGTATACAAGGCAGGTATGATTTAGTTTTAATGAGGATGAAATTATACCTGCATTACCATCTATTATCTTCTGATATGCACATGCGTTGCTTACAGTTGTCTGAAGGAAGCATGTATGTTAGTTTGAAGGTTTTGCCATGTGTGAAGTCAGATTAACTTCAACAAGCACCTTGTTTCTACACAACCAAAACTCCAGACTTGTTGGCGCTGCACTCTTCCAGACAAGAAACATTTCTTTAAAGCTACAGAGCTGCTTCTCATGGGACGATCTACTGACTCTACTGTAGACACTCTCGTACAACACCATTTCAGAAAAGCGTGGCATTGACAGTTTTCCCTCTTTTTCTCCTTTTTTGAATTGATTTTTTTGTTCAGTATAGCAGAAAAGCTCTTCTACACGTTCCATTTTTTTTTTAAACATCAAACAGCATAAAGAAATACAGGAGGATATGATGGCACTGCAACGGGTGGGACTGTAATGACAAGACTGAGCTGCTTTTCATTTCCCGCTGAAAAGACTCTGAATTGAAGGTTATGAGTGTTTCAGTGCCGACAACAATTCTGAATGAACAGAACAAGCAGAAAACAGGAAAAATTGTCACAGGTCAGTAGAGTTCAGTTCCTCCAAAACAAAAAGACAACAGTGACTACAAAGCACTTTTGCAAAAGTATAAAATACAATATACTATATAACTACTTCCTCAATACACCATACTAAACCTAATGTTGAAATGACACTGACGTTATTCCAATAATTCCCTCCATTTTGAAGAATTTCAATCAAGTGGTTAACGAAAATAATGACATTGAATTATCCAATATTCAAGTAGATAAGGCACTGGGCCTGCCAATACCTGACCCGAATTTCTCTGGAGCCTGTACGGCCTTTAGCACCTTTTCACATTTACATTTTACACTTTGACTTTTAAAATAATCAGTGTGGTAAAGCCAAAAAGCTTTTTACATGCTGGTGTAGACACTAAACATTCCTACTGACCGTTTGCTAAACCCCACCCCTGAGCAGCGATTGTCCAATAATAGCTTAGCAACTGTAACTAGGCACTGCAGGCCATGTGTTGAAGTGGTGTGAATGGGCCTGTTGTAAAAGCGTGGCGCGAGGGTGGTGGTATTTTTTTATTTTTTTTAAATCCTCTGCAAAAGTGTAAGGAATGAATTAGCTGTGTTTCCATCAGCCTATTTTTATGCACATTTTGAAGCAGCCATAGCGCTGGAAATGGTTGATGGAAAAGGCAAAATTCAAAAGAACTTCCTCGATTTTGCAAAAAAACAAGTTTTGAAGCTGAAGTGAGGTAGTTTTTGCCTTTTGCAAAAGAGAGTTAATGGACTTAATGGGAGATGGAAAAAACTTTTCAGGATAAGTTCTGATTAACAAACATTTAACTTCCACTGACAATTATAATTTCAGAAGAGAAGGCTCTTTTTGTCTACTTTTGTCTGAAATCAAGGACACATTGTTTTAAAAAATGACTTAGAGTTTCATCATTAAAAGTAGAATCAGTGGGAATTGTGAGAGCTGCTTGAAAAACGCACCAGAAAGATGGCTGATTGTTGAGTGTCGTTCCTGGATGTCCAGCCAACATTTTGCCTGTAGGTGCTGATAACTTAACAAAAATGTCTGGTAGTTCGAGTGTTTCTGTTCTTTTATCCTGTGGATGAAACACGTGGATAAACACGGACACCTTGAAAAAGTTCACCACTCAGAGGGGAAAAAAAAACACAAGAGTAAATTAGACAAAATGCTGATGAGTAGTTTCTAATGATTTGTTGGATTGGATTTTCTTTTGAAGCTGCTGATTAGAGCTACAAAAAACAGTTTGCCCTTGATTGAGGATACAGAAAAACAGTTGTAATGATGAACATTATTGTGAAAAAATTCCACGCTTATTTTGAGAGCATGAATACGAGCTTCCTGAAAAAGAAATTTAACAACAGCAACTATAAGAACATGTGAGATGTGACCCTGTTACTAAGTGCTTTTCCTGGTATCAGTGAAAAGATTGGCTCCAGGAACCGTATAGAAATCTGCTATCGTTCTAGTGAACTGCATTATGTTCCATGCGAGCTAAAAAAAAAAAAAAAAAGCTTGACAGGTATAGTAGCGAGGGCAGGATTTAGCAAACGGTCAATTATTTTGTATATGTCCAAAAACAACATTAATGCACCACTTAGTTTTTGCTACACTGGTACCACATTATACGTGAAAAACACACTGCAAATATCATCCTGTTTTATTCTGTTCAGTTTCTGCTGCTGTCAGTAAAATGAAAGCATTGTACCAACCATGACGGTTAAAGAGTGGTTTATCTACATGTGTAATAATGCATTAATAAACTTGCTACATTGACTGGAGACCCCTTATGTAGCGCCTTATTTGTCACAATGAAATCCTGATTCATTAAATGTCATCCTGGTCAAACAGTATAATAAAAAAAAGTGCAAACAAATATATACATTCTCATTGTTTTGCTAAGAACGAGGCTACACTTTGTTACATTTACACTTGATGTCAGCCCTCTTTTCACCAGTACAAACCTGCAGTACTAATTCATAATTAGTCTGTAGCGGTGAAGAACTCAGAAAAGGGCTCAGATTGTTTAAATGATGATTCATGTTCCATCATTCAGTGGGTGCAGTCTGTGTTCCTGCTCACGAGTGGTTAATGTGTTGCACCTCAGCGGCGAGACGCACTGCTGGAGCCGCGGGAACGCTGGCTGCACGATCTGCAGCACTGCGCTCGTACGTTGGGCAGGTGGCAGCGGCCGAGCCAGCGGAGGGTCTGACAGAAGCGAAACGTTAGCCGGTCACGGACGCAAACCGCTCCTGCGTGGGTGAAAGAGAGGTGACACACACAGAGGGGTTAGAGTCGGACCTCGTTCTGTTACATAATTACAGAGGCAATCGCAGCCCTGATGTGAGGGGCTGTAAGCCTCTTAACATCAGAAGACATGTCCCCCTCCAGTTGAACAGCGACACGTGAGTAATCCCACACATGCTGCTCGTGCTCTTTTGTCCTAGGCTCGACACAGGTAACATTTAGAGAAAATTTCTGTCTGTCTGTTCAAACGTGCAGAAAATAAACCCAGGCACCTTGAAACAGATCACTGCTCAGAGGGAAAAAAGCCAAAAGAACAAACTGGACAAACTGCTGATGAGTAGTTAGTAACGATTTGTTGGATTGGATTTTTGTTTTAAGGTTGCTGATTAGTACTGAAAAACAGTGTGTGAATCTATACAAGATATTATGGATCATTTCAGCAAGTGGCCTTGATAAATCAAAAAGTTCAGATGATACTTTAAGTTTACTGTTGCCTTGGTGACGAAACAGTCCAGTATTCATAATGTACACAAGATATAATGCAGTGAGTAATGGTGTGAACGTGTCATCAGGTACAAAAAACAATTTTGCACACTGGCTCCTCATTAAAGCCACACACAGGACCTGTCAACTGCGTGAAACAGTTTTAACAACAACAACATCAGCTACAGTAGTTTATGTGAACAGAGGTACTAAACAACCTTCAGCACTAATGAGGTCATTAAAGTCAATGTGCGACTTTGTTTACAAACATCACTGATGTAAATTAACCTCAGATTTTTTATTAGTTTTATTTTCTAACATTAGTCCGTATAAAACAAGAGCTGTTGATCAGTCCTGGAGTGATTCAGTTGTGCTGCTGCTGTTTTGAGTTTTTATGTTGATCATTTTGTTTACGTTGAGATCACAGATTGTTTCTTTCATAAGCACATTTAGACATTATACACCACAGATTTCTGTGTGTGTGTGTTTGTTGCCCGTGGCTCCACTGGCCCTCAGAAGAGCCTTTTCTAATGCGACTGTAATGTAAGAGATGGCTGACAGAGTCCTTGTTCTGTGCAAAACTCAATTTAAAGAAAAAACTCTAAGTAAAAGACCAGTGTGTAGGATTTAGCTGCATCTAGTAGTGAGCTTGTAGACTGCATTTCAGTTTCTGCAGTTTGATTTAGACAAATCAAGCAGCTAATTATCAAAGTTTACAGTCTTTTCAGTCAGGATGCATCAATCCAATAAGGGCAACAACAACTTTATTAAGCAGATTGTGTATCCGCCTGATATGATCAATCCACAGTGAACACTGTCTCTCAGTCAGTGTCATTATTCATTATTTCCTCCATCAGTTACATTCGTTCAGGCCTCTTAATCAGTTTCGAGTAACAAAGCATCCCTGGTCTCATGTTACCTTGCAAACAACATTCCCATTAAGTTCTATACAGTGTGGGATACAGATTTAAATTTGGAAAAAAAACAAACAAACAAAAAGCTTCATAATCAGGAGCAACAAAGTTTAGTTGGTGCATCCCAACACAAAACTTCCTGTTTATGTTGCTGCCCCCTCACTCCCCTGCAGCTCAGCTTCCTTGCTCGTCCCTCATGTCTTTTATTGGAACTGCATTACGAATGGAACTGCTGGAAACTGGTAAAGACCAAAACTATTGCTTTGTGCGTGTGTTGTTTCCTGATAGACATGAAACAAATCTTAAACTATCATTTAAAACAGAGGTTCACAACTTTTTTTTCCTTGGAGCTCCTCCCTACTAGTATCTAAAGAAAGCTGAGCCCCTCCAGCCCAAAGACCCACTCACATATAGACACAGGAAGTTAATGATTAATCATTAATCATCGATTAATTGTCAAATAAGAATTTAACCGCGATTCAACAGGTATTAATTGATAATTAATTGATAGTATAGAAATGACAGTAATTACGCCTCATGACATTGTTTTGTCAAGCTAAGAAAATGAGAAAAAAGTGTTTTATAGCTTATTAATTATTGATGATTACTCAGTTAGTCAATTGTTAGCACTTTCAACTATCAGTTGAGGAAAATGCACAAAATTTGCAACCTTACAAGAGGAAAAGTCTACTTACAGACAAGCGACACGTTTTGAAACATGAAGCTTAGTTTTCTTTTAATTTGTCACCCATCTGTATTATTCTATCGCAAAACCTCATTTGCGTTGATAATAGAACAATAACATCTAATTTAATGTGATAATGTGATATTTGTATATAAATATGTCACTTACCTCAGCTGTAAGGTGCTGAAAAAGCTTGAAGAAGATACTTAAAATGCTTGAAAAGTGCTTGAATTTGACTTTGGAAAAGGTGCACAAACCATGAAATTGTGAATTTAGTTGACATGCAAATCTGATTTTGAGGACCTCAGAGCAGAAAAAGTCTTGGGGGACCCCCCCCCCCCCCCCCCCCCAGAGGGGCACATGGGCACCAGGTTGGGAACCAATAGTTTAAAAGATAAAATATACAACATTCAGCCCCATCTCTCTGTATGTTGTTATCCAAGCGTCTCTGTTTATCCAGGATGACTGTGTGTGTGTTTGTGCATTCAAGTCGCTCTCTGTCCTCCCTGCGTTCATTCTGAACACGGTGGCCTGGTGAGTAACTTATTCAGTTAAACAGTCACTTAAATATGTTTCTGAAAACATTGTAGAACAGAAGTAGGTGATGTGGCGACAGAATCTGGAGCAAAGTCTGATCAACACTGCCTGTTTTGACAGTTTGGAAACCAGAGCCAAAATGGCGGCAGCCTGGTCAAAATACACTGCCTATTACCGCTGAACGATACACTAAAATCGGTCAACATTTTAAGTGAGAAATGTGTAATTTAGTAACACAATCTCGATCCATGTTTGATCAGCACTGCTCATTGCACATGAACCAGCTGCCAAAAAAGGTCTTACAGCGTGATCGAACATCAGATGGACGAGAAAACAAGACGACTCATTCAAATGCTTTGATGGAAAAAAAAACCACTATGATGATAAGAACAACAACAACAACAAAAGAACTTGTCTGTTTGTGGCCACAGGTCAACCAGAATAAACATTTAAACTATCTGCTGCCTGGTCTGTTAAATCACAGCAGTTACAGCAGAAGCAAGAAAATGGAAAAACCAGACCAGACGGTGATTTGAGCGTGGGCTGTTATAAAGTTATTACACTTCATCAGACACTCAGTGTTTCAGAGCCTCATATTGTTCTTGTATTTTAGCTCGTTGTCTTCTCATTTAACAGCAGCTAAGTGGGCAGGAATCAGTCCTCCTTCAGGAGTCGAGTTAGTTTTACCACCTGTCGAGATGTAGAAAAAAAAAAGAGAAAACAACCCACAGTTTCCTGCTGGAATCTGACTTCAGGTGAATAATTTGAACATTTGTGAGAGGCGGCGGAAACGGCTGATGGCTTTAACAGACAGTTTTAGTATTATAGGTCAGCTCTAAACCGTCACTGAGACCTGCAAACCCTCAGCTCAGAGCTCAGATCTTTACTCATCAGCATATGAAGTGTGACATTATGATTATCAGATGAGATGAACTGAATGCTTCTGTATGTTAATCAGGAGTCACAAAGCTGTGGGTGACTACAGACAGACAGACAGACAGACAGACAGACAGATGACTGACGCTGAAGGCAAACTGATGACTGTTTTAGAAAGAAACGTCTCACATAAATAAAATAAAGACAGACATCTGCATCATCTACAGTAGATCAGATTGTAAATGTGCTTTTCTTAGCTTTAATGTTCATGTGAACTATCCTGTTATTGTCCTTATAAAACTCTAAATCATCTTATAGCGTCACTGCACACTTAAACATGTTTTCTGAACTGTAAACTAAATTATATTACTGCACTGTGATCATATGTGAACACATAAATACTGGTCTTAACATTGACATTTCTTAATAAAAATCAGGATTTCATGGGTTTAAAATGCTTAAAAGGTTACCTACTACGGATGATAACAATTAATCAAAGATCTGAAATAAAGCAGATTATTTTTATGAATGCACTTTACATTTATCTGTCATCTACTTATGTGTTATTTGTCATTTTACCAATGATCAATTATGGAAGGTGCTTACAATTTGCAACCGTATCATCTACTGTTTTAAATGATCCTGAACCATGTAAGATGCTGAGATAGAGCAGACTGTCTGAGGCTGCTCCGGGAGTCTGTGATGCAGACTCATCATTCACAGGAGTTTACACTATTTTCTGCTAACTTTCTTCTTCATATTTTTCAATTTTGCCGCTTTTGACAGCTGTAGAAGCTCCACTGGCCCACAACAGCACGACTACGCCTACGTAGACACATCTCTTCTCTTTGAGCTGCTAGCGTTTGCTTGGGGTACAGTCACACTTTCAAAAACAAAAGACTTCATCTTGTTCAAACATCTGTCAGAATTGAAAATTTACCTTTTTAAGATGTGGGAAAATCAGTGCAATAAGGGACCTATTATGCTTTTACTCATTTATATAAAGTTAAATGTTGGATTTTGATATTAAACATGGCCAAAGTGTCAAATAATGAGGTGAGCATATTCAGAAGTAATCCTTGTGGGCAAAACACTCATTTTAGGCTGCCCTAAATGTGCTGTTTTCAATGTTTTTTCAACTTTTGGAGGCTTGTTTGAATGGCTGATGACTGGTCCTCTTTAAGCAGTTGCTTTTAAAATACAGCAGAAATCAAACAATATTGAAAAAAAGGAAATAGTGAGTAGTTGGTAGCAACAGTCCTGTCATGCCACAGTGGAAAAATACGATTGTCACTTGAATTATTTTCACAAGCCAATCGTCAACAAGAAGCCGGGTGCAGGCAGCTTGACAGAAATGTTTCAAACTGTTCACAAGCTGCAATGTGTCTGAACACAAGAAACAGCACAAAAGGTAAGTACAGCATGTACTGGCATTAAAGCTGCTGCAGGAAAGAATTGAACACACTCAATGCAAAGCCTTCAACCTCCTTCTCACTCTCTCTGCTGCCTGTTTCATTCCGCTAAGCTCCTCTCACCAAACGTATGAGCTCCAGCTGCAGCAGCAGGAGTCAGTCAGCCTGCGAAACCTCTCCTGTCTCCATGGCCTGAGCCTCATCAAGACCCCAGTCCCTCTCACCACGACTGGTCTTCTCAAAGACGTCCAACCAGCACTATGCGGCAGAGCGTCCCACACCTCAGAGGTGGCTGGGATGCCATCTAACAGCCGGATGAGTGGTGAGTACAACACACACACACACACACACACACACACACACACACACACACACACACACACACACACACACACACACACACACGCACCACCATCCCTGCTAATAAGTTATTCCCCACTGTTTGTCATCATGCCTCTTTGTCACTGGTTGTTACGAGCACCATGGCATCAAACACAGTGGGCCTGAAGCTCCCTGCAGAGCGTTTTGTACTGTAAGCTGCCAAAAGCAAAGAGGTTAATGGAAATTTATTTCTACAGAACTTTCCAACACTGAATCGGCATCTGCATGGGCATGTATAGATCAGCCAATAGAAACTCCCTCTCTCTGAAATGACCTGTGATTGGCCAAAGTGGACTTTCTAAAGCCTGGAAACAGAGCCAAAAGGAAGTGCAGAGGTTTTCTCTTGGACCACTTGAATTACAATGTTCTGAATGTCATTTTAATTAAATTTCATGAATGCTGCAAATATCTGCCGTCACCTGAATCAAAATCTGTCCATATTTCCAATTTAATTTTGAGACATCTTGGTATACAGTACAAAATGTCCTGCGCTGTAGCGCCCTGAATGGTGAAAAAAAAAACAAAAAAACGTTATGCCCTGCTGTTAGCAACAATGTTCCCTTTCTTTTTTTATATTATGGCGACACTGAAAAAAACAACTTTCTCATTAAAATGAGAACATTTTCTTATCTCTGCTCCGTCTCTTTATAAATCAAGGCCTGAAAAACATTAAAGACCCCTTCATAAAATGATCTGAAATCACATTCTACAGACAATGAATCTCCAAACCAAATTAACTGGCCATGCATCCAGTAATTTCAGTCCAGTAATATTTCATTTTAGACCCACATGTTGGACTATGGGACTGACTTAAACCAAGAACATTTAGATGTGTGCGGGCACTGAGATTCTGGGAGTGTAAGGATGCAGTTTTGAAATGAGACTTTGGCAATTTCAATTATAGCACCAGGCTCAGGAGCGAGCTTACATCAGTCAGCGGTCCAGCCATGGCTGCCCTGATTCAACGTACCCTATACATGCTGCTGAACCCACTGCTGTCCTATAAAGCAATTCTAAAAACTCCAGGGTGCAGAATTTCCAGAGTCACCCAGATCAGAGAAACTCCATGACATCAGTGGGGTACAAAGGTCACAGCTGCAACTCAATACACAGCGTTTCCTGTGTGCTTCTCATCTTCTACACCCCCCCCCCCCTTTTGCTATCTTTGACCCACTCACCAGCATGGCCCATATAGTACAGTAAACAACAAAAGGGAGCAGTGGGACGTGGGACTTCCGCAGTGACGTGTTTTTTTCTTCCACTGTCTGAGAGGACAGAACCCTTGGGTTTGGTGGTGACAAGAAAAACCTGGTCCTCAGTCCCCTCACCCTATGCATCAGTGTCAGTGGATGCAGCTTTGCATTTGTCTCCTGAAGGTCACATATGGATAATTCCAGCATCGTGAAAGAACACGTGAGGAAACACTGAATAAAGAATACTGAAGGGCTGTTGAATGACCTAAATTACACATGAAACAGAAATGACCAACTGGACCAACATGAAATACGGCATAAGCACAAAAGACATCATCTCTATGGTTACTTTCAAGGGTTTCTCTAGGGTTTTCCAGGATTCCTACATGTATATTAAAAAAATCCTTCAAGCATGACCTTTATATCTCAACAAAGACGATGATGACAGTGATGCTTTTAATGTATATGGTTATAATATGCTGCTGGGTACGTAATTTGCCTTGTAATTTCTAGGTGTTATTGCTGCTGTGGCTTAATAATCAGCGTCAGAAATGGAACAGTCTTTATTGCCCTTGTATGTGCACACATGAAAGGAGCAGCTTTCACAGTTGCTGTGCCTCATGTTTCAAACAGAACAAAATACAAAATAAATTAATTAATAAATAAAAAATTAATAAATAAATAAATACTGCTCATCTGGTGTAATCCAAGTCTCCTAAAGCCTCAACATGCTGTTTGCACACCGTCACACCACACACACACACAGTTCAGACAGTGTGCATGTGTGAACGTGGCTTCAGGCTGAGCATCTACAGTGAAGATTCAGGCTAAAATTCATGGTGATAAATTACGTCTTTCAAGTCAACTTGGCATGTTGAGGCTTTGGGAGACTTGGACTACACCAGACGAGCAGTATGGAAGTATCTTCTGTTCTGTTCTGTTATTTTACATTCACACCATTCGCTTCCACTGTTTGGGAGATTCTGCAACACTGTTTTCCTGTTAAACTCTAGCAGAGTTTTGTGGACTAACAAAATAAACCTGACCTTCAGTCAGCGTGAGGGTGAGTAGATATCGACTGGATTTTAATTTTTGGGTGAAATATCCCTTTAAGTGCCTGCATCACTGAGCGTGTCAGTTCAGCTTCTCCAACCTGTCAAATCAGCCACTTAAATAGCAGTGAACCAGAGGAAGACACATCTGGCTCTGCACTTCAGCCCATGCGCTATAGATCGTCTGTAGATCACCTGTTAATTTGATATTAGGAACTTGTTAGTTGATTTACAGATTCAGAAGTTACAGAGAAACTTTATCATTCATCCAGTCCAGTATTCACTGCTCTTTAGCTCTGTTAGTCTCTATGAACTGAGGAAAACATCTGGCTCTTCAGCTGCTAAATGCTCCACTATGTTCAGCATCTTTAAAAGTGTCAGGTTTGGATCTCAAATGTCCAGTGAAGGCAGCGGAAATGTTGCTGCTCTGTCACTATCTGTGAAGCGTAATACTTGGTTCAGTTCACTGGAGAGCTGCAGGATAAAAGCTCAGACTCGCCTCCAAACTCCTCTGTGGGTGACTGGTGTACCGGTACAGTAAAATATCTGGCCCCCCAGAGGGACATGTGGGCTGGTAATCTGCAAGTGAACTTTATTTAATTTTATTTTTCTGACTTTTAAACCTTTTATCACATACACTTTTGGCTTGATTTTGCTAGATTTATGATTTTACGAATTCTTATACCAATGATCATTATTATTTCTTGTGGTGGAGACTAAACAGGCTTTAGATCATTATGTAATGAAACTCTGAAATACAATAAATGAATAATAACAACTGCAGTTTAAGTTCTTTTTTTGCACTGTATGTAAGTAGGGCTCTAACTAAGGATTAATTACATTATTTATTAATCTGTCAATTTTTTTCTTGCTTAATCAATTAATTGTTTAGCTTATAAAATGTCAAAAAATGTTATAAAAATGTCAATCACTGTTTCTCAAAGCTCAAGGTGATGCCCTGAAATGACTTGTTTTACCCACCAACAAGAGATATTCAGTTTACTGTCATAAAGGATTAAAGAAACCAGAAAATAGCCACATTTAAGATGCTGAAATCAGAGAATTCTGCATTTTTCTTTCAATTATCAAAACAGTTGGTGGTTAATTTAACAATCCATAAATAAGTCATTAATTATTGCAGCTCTAAATTCAATAAGTTACGTTGATGGCAGACAAATGTACAAATTATTCTATATATATGCATGACAAAATAAACAACATAAGTGACTAAATACAATTTAAATTCCATGATTATTTAATACATTAAAGACTTGAGCATAGATGTTGAAAACCTTCCATCAGAAATCTTCAGACACCAACAAGAGCATCTAAAAACCACACAATGTAGCTTCTCTGCCCCCGACAGTAATTCAAATGCTGTGGGAATCTGTGTATGCAGAGAAACATTCAGGCTCGATTTAGGTCAATCCCTCCACTTGACCTTCTTCTGTTTTTCCCCTCCGCTTTTCCCAGACAACATGTACACTGAATGCAGACCACAGACTGAATGTTAGACATCACGCTCAGCTTGCACACGAATGTTCAGAGGCGCCATAAATCATAGAGTGGTGTCATGTATAACAGCAATAGGCTTATTGAATGTCCTTTTATAACACAAATCAATGAAAATCAACACAGCTCTGACGATAACATAAGTAGCCTTTCATACACTGAAATTCAATTTCCATAAGAGCCATCATGCTTTACATTCTGCATCGGTTTGACTCAAGGACATCGTATGTGATGGACGTATCTTATGTGTATGCATAATTCAGCACGCAGTGATAAGACTAAAAGGACAACCTCGATGATGTGCACAAGGCCGAGCTGTAGTCGAGACCATTTGTCTTGTCCAACACAAGTCTACAACACAACTCAGTGGGGTTTGGGTTGAGACTTGAGTCTAAAATGAGACCAAGCCTAAACTAGGAACTAACAGGCATCCAGTTCTATCTTTATAAATATTTGATATTAGATCTGCTATTGCTCCACACTGTCTGCAAACGATAACTTAAAAAAGCAAACGTAACCTGCATCTACCCTCCCTTTAAACAGGCTGCTGTTTATTGAAAACTACAAACTAGAGATGCACTGATTTCAATTTTCTAGGCTGATTCCGATTTCCAATTTTTTGAAGGGTCTGACCTGCCGATTCCAATTGTCAGTCTTTCTAAGAACTGTAATTGACAGCATTCACAAACATTTTTGCAACTTTTCTTGTAAAGATTAAATTAGATGTTCATAATAAGACACTGACTATTAAATATTCATTAAATACTATTTAAATTTCCTCCAAAGTCCTCCAGGTTACAGACAGGCGATTATGAATCGGGTAAACGTGATCTCGCAAGATTTCACGTGATTTCCTGTGGAAGCAGATGTAAACAAACCAGAGACCGACGCGGTGCAACAGTTTGCTGCAGTAAAATTTTGCCGTGAGAAAAACAGACGCAGAAGTTAAACGAGTCTGGATGAGAAAATGTTTGAGGAGACAGGTTGTTTATTCTTTAGCCAGAACAGGAGGTGAGATTTTAACTGTGCCTCTGTGAACAGCAGTCTGCTGCTGGCTAACATTAACCTGAAGAGCTAGAGAGTTTACGGCTGTTCTGCGACATTGTCAGCTGCTCTGTCTCGTTGTAGACTGTCTGTCTTCTCTTTATCTGTTCTTGGAATCTGTCGCTAACACCATCTTCAAGCAAGCATGTGTCTGAGTGTGTGTAGCTGTTATCAGCGCTTTGGTGATGGTCAGTTTGTCTGCGGTCAGGGCCGGTCACGTGACAACCGTCCGATTCTGAGCATTGCAGATTAATCGGTGCAAGTCTACTACAAACATTTCAAAAATACATAAATTCCTACAGTTTACACGTTTAAAAGCATATAATTGAACTATTTTGGCGCTGCAATGAGTGTCCTCTCATATGTGATACTTCCAAGGTTTATTTTATTTTATTTTACAGCTTTAAGGTTTGTGTTTTTGTGGAAAGCACTTTGTAAACAAATGCCATTATTGCTGAAAGCCACCATAACAACAAGAAAAGCTCAGGTTCTTGTCAAAGATGTTCTTTGTAAGAAGTTAACGCATCACAAGCTGTGCCAGTGTTATGAAATGGAATACACTTCCTGTCTCATAAGTGGACATCATTGTAAACATCATGTCACGTCACGTTACAGTGAATGTTTCTTATTTATAATTTTATTTTTCTGTGTTGCACAGGGAGGTGCAGGGAAGCACAGTGAGACTAGAAGAGGACAAAAACACGACGCAGGCAGGGAGTTATGCTGAAAAAATTAGGCAGTCCTTACATTCTGCATTTTGTTTGCGATTTTTATTACATTTGTGTGTTAAGAATCATGTATAAAAAACATTCATCTCACACAAGGAGAAGACGTATTGTTCAAGATTTAGCTGCTCGCTAATTTCCATCTGCAGTCCCTTTTGTGCAAAATAAGGAATAATAATTAATTAGCAAATGATGGTTTCCTGGAAAAAGCACATCACAGATAAACGTTTTGAATCGTATTTGGATTGGAAAATTCTTCAGTTCCTTCAGACAGCAGGTGGTGGACTCTGGCTGACTCCGCCAAAAAATCTGATCAAACTTGAGATGTGCAGCCCAGATGAATGTCACTAACAAGTCAAATCAAATAATACAGAGAAAACAGCACGACTATCTTGACTCTGTGCTCATGTACTAGAGTCACAGGTACGTAGCGGCTGAAACAAACTAATTTGAAGATGTGTTCAGGTGTCAGAGCTCAGTGACGCTGCTGCAGTTGAGGGAGTGCAGGGACGTATGGCATGTGACGAACAGCGAGAGCTTGATTAACAAATCTGGACATAATGTCACTTACTGTACGACCAAATTGCCTGATGAATGTTTCTTATCTTCAGCAGCTCGTGTGCCGTCCATGTGAAGGACGAACTCACATCTACCTCATATTATCCTCTGAGCGCGAACCAACCTCTTCCTCCTGGTGAGACATTAATGACCTGCGGCCCAGATGTATTGTCAGGAATACAAAAATGGAAATGTGTCTTGGGCTCACACTGCTGCACACGTGGTCTTACACACGTGTGCACGTCACTCCATTAGTTTCACACTCTTCAGCTTCCAGGAGGCTGCAGGAGGCTGTTTGAAGCGGCTTTCACCTCACAGGCTCTGACAAAAGCACGAACATACGGCAAAGAGCAGTTATATTCTTGTCCATTGATTAGACTGGTATATTGTCTTTGTCAATATATCAGAGCGGGAGCGTGATATATTGACATTTCGCCAGACTTTTATTAATGTCAGATGAATCGCACCAAAGTCAGACTGAACTAGAGGAGGTCACTCAGCCGTGTGCAGATCTCCACCAGGCAACTTGACGAGAATATCTGAAAATTTGTAATCACCAACATTTTGATTAGTGACTGTAACTTAATTTAATAAGCTAGCTGAGCTGAAGCACAAATCCACTGAAATTTTTCAAATCGTTCAAAGTGTGAGGCTGCAGCTCAGGTTTTACTTAATATCCTTTTCTTTTTAGATGTTAAACAGGAAAAATGGTCGACTGAGTAACGTCATGTGACCAGAGACTGAATATGAGATTATAAAAAACTTTTAGTAAATGTTATGTCACCCTCATAATAAGCTGTGTGTCTGTGTGTCATTACATGAGTCACAGTTCTGTAATATGTCTAACTGCTCCATGCTTCTAACACACAGGACTTGATGATGATGATTTATTTTGTATTTTCAATCTATTTATTTTTATCTGCAGTTTTTGAAAAACTACTTTAACAATTTTCTTACTGTGACTGTTGTTACCGGCTGTAGGAGGAGGTTGGATGGAGCTTTTGTTGTGTGCAGTAACTAGTAACTATTGCAAACTCTGAATAAAATATATTTACAAAAAAGAAAAAAAAAGAACAAAAACAAAACACATATTATATATAGACATACTTCAAACTAAATGCAACAAGGAGAAATATGCATTAACCTATGCATCAGTCTCCAAACTGACTGCTTTAGTTTATTATTTGGTGGTATAGTTATTAAAAATTATTTAGACAAAAGAACATAATTTACTCATCAACATTAGAATGAACATAATATAAACTTTCCATGCAGCTTGAACTTTGCTATAGCTACAAGAATGAAATGCCAAGTTTACTGCCTGTGATCTGTCTGCTGAGAACAACTTCATGGAAGTGATATCCGATAATTCTTCACTGTATAAACAAAATTTATCAAAGCAAGAAATCTGTGTTTTCTGTCACTCCATTAACCTTAGACAGATTTCATATTCTGCTGCAGGATTTGAGCGTTCACCATCTTAAAGAAATTTAAGAGAGAGAAAAATTCCTGCGCCAAGTTCTCGTCAACTTTTACAGAAGAGCAACAGAAGATCCAGAGGTTACTAAAAGACAATAATCATCCCACCCACAGCTGGTTCACCCTGCTGCTGCCTGGAAAGAGACACAGAAGTATCTGCTTAATCCTCAGCACTCCAGTTTGTTTTATTTTTTATTTATTCAACTAATCTACTGTATGTAATTTTAATATTATGAAATGGTACTACTATTTAATCTCCCTATAAAACAATGTGTTTTATAATGATAAATCTATCTTGTATTTTCTGTAACAGCCAAACAATGTTAGTTAGTACTGAAGTCAATGATCACTAATAGCTAAAAAGCAAAGCTCTCACTCTCACTTGGTGTGAGATTTCAGATGGATTCTTCTGGATATTATGGATGTTTTTCTTCAGTGCTGCTCTGAGAGAGGCACATTACACCATACTGTTGAATAGAAATCTGTCATGTGCTGCCACCTCTGCCAGCATTTTGTCCAGAAGCGTGTTGAATAAAGTATGAATCCAGCGTTCTGGCATGATTTGGTTGCACATTGTTGCACGTTGTTGAATGAAATGTCAAATGTTGCAGCAAATTGCTTGTTGAACCCATAACAACCCTCCTGATTTTCCCAGAAGACTCTTGTTTTTCATTGCTCTTTCTTGGTTTCTTCCCAGGGTCACAATTCTCCCGTATTTGTGACAAAACTTCACACCTCTTTTCCTTTTCATTATCACAACCTGTGTCCGGCATTGTACAGCACGTGTAAGCTCATGTTGTCCAGATGGACGTGACTACATGTCTACAGCTACTTGTTCTGGAAAGAAAAACTAAGTAAAGTTTTAATAAAGAAGAGGAAGCATGGACAAAAAAATTAATGACTGACAGAAAACTGATGATTAGTTTATGCCAGAGATTCATGCAAGTTATGGCCAGACAGGCATATTATTCTATATTTTTCCTGAGAATTACAAGTAGAAATAAAGGATTTAACATATAAAATGCTGTTGTAGTGTACTTATTATTCCACAATGTTCTGTGGGAAGCGCACACCTCCCTATTTTTGAGGTCTCATGGTTGGTAGATATGACAATTCACACAGCACACAATTAGCATCTTCACTGTTCAGTCTTTAAGAGTATTTCCACGCAAAGCTGGATGACAGAGATCATGTTTGAGTCTAATTCAGATGGTAAAGCCCACAGTTTATTGTACTGATTGCATTAACAGCTATGACACAATCCCACAGGGTCAGAAGTGATTTAATTCCTGACACTTTGTGTGTATTAAGTACAATTAGTTTTCAATGTATTCTACCGGCATATACACACACCAGTTGCATATGTTAAAGAAATAAACTGTTGGCCTACGTGCTTTCTAAATATATTCCAATATTTTATATATGCTGTTATATTTCTTGGAACAGAAAACAGTTTGAATGGTTATTCCAAGGAATCGCATTTTCCGGGAATAAGAATAAGGAGAGAAAGTGCCTCAGCACTCGGCCTCATATTCCACGTGTCACAAGGTTCACAGGTGCATTGAGCGACATACAATTGTCTTTTCTGAGAGCTATACTGTATGTATCTATAGAGAGAGAGGACGAACAAATTAGCTGTGTAAGTGCTCTCAGAGGAGGAAAACAATGAAGACAAGGTCAAATCTAAGTGTGAGATAATCCTTCACTTAAAGCCGTAATGTTTCCTGCATGAGATTAGCAGGTCACATAGCTGCAAAACTTTGCATTTGAATGCAGGCTTTTACACTCTTATTTTGTTGTCTGAATAACAACTTTGTTTAAAATACGTGTACAGCCTTGGCTAATATATTACTTTTTCTGTTCCTGAGAATGTGTAAATGCCCTCCAGTGTTTTTACGTTTTACTTCTGTGAGTTATTATCAAGGTATCAAGGCAATTTATTATCATTATTATCATCATTTATAGTTAAATTAGCTACAGCAGGTTAAAGTAAGTCACACACTCTACACACACAAAATGCATTCACTGGCCTCTTTATTAGGTACACCCATTCAACAGCTTGTTAATGCTAATATCTAATCAGCCAATCACATGGCAGGAACTCAATGCATTTACACATGTAGACATGATAAAGACGACCTGCTGAAGTTCAAACCGAGTATCAGAATGGGAATGAGATGGTAGGGTGCTAATTTGGCATAAATAACATGAAAGCATGGATCCATCCTGCCTTGTATCAACGGTTCAGGCTGCTGGTGGTCTAATGGTGTGGGGGATATTTTCTTTGCACACTCTGGGCCACTTAGTACCAACTGAGCGTCATTCAAACACCACAGTCTACCTGAGTATTGTTGCTGACCATGTCCATCCCTTTAAAACCACAGTGCACCCATCTTCTGATGGATACTCCCAGCAGGATAACGCACCATGTCACAAAGCTCAAATCATCTCAAACTGGTTTCTTGAACATGACAATGAGTTCACTGTACTCCACTGGCCTCAGCAGCCACCAGATCTGAATCCAACAGAGCAGTGTTTCCTAACCCTGGTCCTCAGGGACCCCTGCCCTGCATGTTTTAGTCGTTTCCCTGCTCCAACACACCTGATTCAAATGATCAGCTCGTCATCAAGCCTCTGCAGAAGCCTCATCATTTGAATCAGGTGTGTTGGAGCAGCACATGCAAGGCAGGCGTCCCTGAGGACCAGAAACACTGCAATAGAGCACCTTTGGGAAGCGGTGGAACGGGAGATTTGCATCATGGATGTGCAGCCGACAAATCTGCAGCAACTGTTAGATGCCATCATGTCAATATGGACCAAAATCACTGAGCAATGTTTCCAGCACCTTGACACCAAGAATTAAAACAGTTATGAAGGCAAAACGGGGTCCAACACGGTACTAGCAGGGTATTATAATTATATTATATTCAAAGAAAGAAAGGCAAAAATCTCTATGAGAGGAAAAAAATATATTTTTGATCCCTTTAAAAGCACCCAGTAATTTCAAATGGAAAAAATCAAAAGTTGGAATAATACAGGTTTAACATTAACTGTTTACGCTTAAATGGTTTTCATTTGACAAAGGAAATAAGTTACATAGAGTTTCTATGTTGTTTCTATCAAATCAAATGAGATGCACACATGAATGTCTCTTTAGACTCAGGCACAAGATCATTCAGCACTACAGAACTCACCATCTGGCTATTCTGACGTGTTTATAATCTGATCTTTACTTCAGAACACCTAATGTGCACCACATTCAAAAGCTTTGATGAGACACAGTCATTGATTTCACTGGCTTTTGACTAAATTGCATAATTTTATTTTAATGGATCAGATTGTGTGGAGGAGATAAAAAAGAAAAAAACTGAGTCACACATTCATGACAAAAAACTTCACTGCACCATCCGTCTAACACAGAACAGGTATTATCTTTGATAAATGTGGGAGGTGACACATTTGGGGTTTTTATTATAGTTTGACGTCAACATTTTATATCAAGCAAAAAAAAAAAAAAAACCAAACTGCTGATTTCTGAATGATGAAGATGTCTTTCGTGAGGTGAAAAGATGAAGAATGAGAAGGGCTGAGCAGTATATCAACATTTTATGGATACTGTGATATGAGACTAGACATCATCTAAGATTTTGGATAAAGCTGTGTTGTGTTGTGGCATAAGTGTTGTGTATTTTCTGGTTGCGTTACAGTGATGTGATGTATTTTTCTGAACTTAACAGACTGTTCTAGCTGTTCTAGTATTTATGAAAACTGGTCACCATTCACTTAAATTGTTTGGGAGATTCTGCAACGCTGTTTTCCTGTGAAACTCCAGCAGTGTTCTGTGCACTAAAAATCAAAACCTTAACTTCAATCGGCATGAGGGTGAGGGTAAGAGTAAGTAAGTAAGAGTTTAATCCATTCACCACACGCGTGCTCTTGTGTTTCATGTTTTTGAGAGAGAAAAAAAGACGCCACCGCCCAGACTTGTGAAACGCTGAGAATCTCTCTCCTCAAAGCCTCCTGCACACTGCGTCTCCATGTGGAAAAATGAAAAGCTTGACAGCACTAGTTACGGTTGCTAAGCTATGTTTGGGGGGGCGGGGTTTAGCAAAGGGTCAATTGATTTTGTCCATATCGCAGCCCTACTGTTGTGTCATTTAATCTATAGCAATACATCATATTCCTTAAGATCATCATATCATTTGCACTATTTATTGATTTTAGTGAAAACATCCATATTGAAATATACATCTGTCACAGTTAAGCCTAAAAATTCATTGCTGCCGTTCACCAAAACCCCTTACAACCCTTACCCTTAACTAAATTTTGCCTTTTGAATTCAGTCTGCAGTTTCCTTAGCCAACGTGATTTCTTAATGAACACGTGAATTTATAACATGACATGCACACACACGTCATTTCAAACATGTCACATGTGAAAACATTATTGCACTAATGCTCTGTTTGAAAGGCTGACCACACATGCTACTGTCCCAAAATTTCCTCCAACACCACGAGGAGAAAAGAGAACATATATGCAACCGTCTTAGTGTCTCATTGAAACGTGAGACATGAACAAATTCTGAACTGAGATGGAGAGTCACACACTGCTTTAACATGACCAGCTGTTTGCTGTCATGTTATCATTCGCCTCAGATATTTACAATAACAGTTTTGCACCTCTATGCCTTCAAAATGTCAGCAAAGCCGCCGTTCAGGCTCTTTACAGGCTGCCCTCCGAGGAACGCTGTGATTTCACATCCGATATAAAGCAGAAATGCCACTGAACTGCAGCGGCCGACATGAGAAAATGTATTTTAAAAAAGTGCAAACGATGTTTGCTTCATTACAGGAAATATGAAAGGAGTGATGAATATTTTTGGAGATTATTGTCACTCATTTTTTATTTATTTGATAAGAGGGAGGAAAAGTAAACTGAAAAAACGAACAACAACAAAAGCAGTTATAACCTGCTGTTCTCTGCAGACAACCTTCACACAGTAACATCTACTGGAGCAAAAATACACCTCCAGCGCCAAAATGGTTGCATTTTCTAGACACAAACACATCGAAGTCCGATATAAACTTTGATCCACTGAAGGTATAAAAGTTTTGATTGACAGTGTAACAGAATCTAACTTAAAACAGAAGATAGAAATGTCAAACCATGAATGTGTTTCAAACAAACAAAAAAGGTCGCAGCCTATAATTTTCTCGCTGTGAATAGCTGCTTTGATGGAAAATGTCTTCTTCAACTCTATCAAAGTTTGAAAAAAAGAGTCCTAGCTCGTCTTCTGCGTGCCTGGTTAACAAAGAGGACCTTTGAGGCTTCTGTAGTCAGCCTTTCCACTGGTCTTGTGACGAGGCATCATTAGAGGAAGAAGAACTGGTGGATTCACAGTGTTATCAGTGCTGCCGTTGACTGAAGTACAGTACGGCAAAGTGCTTCATACAGTCAGAAAAACTGGTGGTTTTTCCTCTGTGCGTTGTTTTTGTAATTTATTTCATTATGAATGTTTAGCGCCCTGTGGGGTTTGAATGCTTGGTCATACCTGCTGTCATGCAGCTCGTTGGTGTATTGAGGCGCATGATGTATAAAATATGGATTAGGGATTCATATTTCTCCTGAAAATGAGACTTTTTCTATCCGGGGAAAGGAAGCCAATTTTCCCAGGAATCCTTCAGCTAAGCCCTGCTCATCTCAAGCAACACTAAATCCTGCAAGAAGAATTACGCATGTATGTGTTCCTTACCAGAGCTTTTTTGTGCGTTATTTTGATCATTATTAAGGCAGAAGAACACAGTTTATGTCCATCAACATTAGAATTAATAAAAGCTTTGCATCCAACTTGAGCTTCGTTATATCTGCTGCTCGACTGCGACTGCCAGAATTATGAAATATTTAGTTAACTGTCTTTGATTTGTCTTCTGAGGATAACAACCTCATGAAAGTGATATTTTACAAACCTTCATTATATAAACTAATGAAATTCATTAAATCGAGTCACTTGGTGTTTTCTAAACTGTTTTCTATTAAATTAAGTATTCTACGGATGCTCTGCTGGTGCGAATCGAGGCTGCGAGTGCGAGCTACCTGCAAAAGATGAATTCAGCGAGCAAACAGTATCAACTATGGTACTGGCAAAATCACAAGAGGTCAGCCTGCAACAGAGTGAGTCTGATGGGCCAGAAGGTGTTACGTACCACCTACAACAGAGGCAGAATCCCACAAGGTCAGACTCAGACTGTGCATGTGTGTTTTAATCATAGCGCTTTGTGTTAATTAATAATTAATTAATGTTTTGTGTTTGACCGGTGCATAGCACACACACACGCACACACATATCCGCTGCATGTTTGATTACAGTAAACTGTCAGTCTACGTCTTTGTGAATATATTTTAATATGTCTAAAAAAGATAAAAAAATAAAACATTTTTGTTTCCTGTCACTATATTTCCGATGAGACGGGAAAAGGTCTTGATTAGATTTGTTGCTGTTTCCCGGGATTAAACCCTGTTATGGACGAAGTTCTCATTGTTCAAACATTCTGACCTGACGAAGATCCAGGCGGGACTGAAACACTGTCATTATTAAACTTTTGTGGTGGTAAGTGTGCAGGTCTTTAAAGCTGGAACCATAGTAGCACTGAAATAATTACACCACTGTTCAAAAGTTTGTCACCGGTTATAATTATGTTTTTCTTCTTTCATTCAACGCTGTCTATTTTAATGTAGAAAAAAACAACACGCACACACAGAAAACACATTTTTCCCCCCAAATACCCAAATTTCAGAAAAGCGGCAAGTGAAGATTATTACTGAATCACAACACTGCTTGTAATTGGACTCTAAACATTTTGGGAATATATTATTCTTTGGGCTCTCTGCTGTCTACTCTGTGGTTATATTGAATAAGTTCAAACTGTGATTCGTCAGTCTATGATCCCCTCATCCAATTCCAGTAGTGATAATCCCAGACTAACCTTCTATTTCAGGCCCGAGCACCGACCTCAGTACGAAGACTCTCTTGATGTTGTGATGCATGATATATTTTTCAGCAATGGCTTGACAACGCCCTTTAAACAGCAGCCCCCGAAAATGCACAAAAATCGGTACACACATGTATCAGCCCAGACGTGCAAAAAAGTCTCTTGGACCCATCACCAACAGGAAGTCAGCCATTTTGAATTTTGTGGTCAATTCTCCAAGTCTGTTAAATAACTGAGATTTCTTTCTGTCTTCAGGGGCAGTATTTTTCACCCCAAGAAAAACAATCCAACTTAAAAAGCTACCTGGAATAATTAATAATTATAATAACATCTTGAGATTTAATTTTGTCTTTCTCCTGCCGTCACCATTACTGCTTTTTGTTTGAATGCTTGTGCTTGTTAGTGCACCTGGGCGTATTTCCACTTTTACATCAGTCCATTTGAGAGGAGCTACTGTGATTGGTTTCCCTCTGTGAGGAACACAGCATGTGACCAATTGCATTTTAGAAAAGAAAAAACACCAACAGCTGACTTCAAAGCTGTGCTCAGTCAAAAAATAACAACAACCTTCCTAGAAATGTAGTGGAGTCAAAAGTACAATATTTGCCTTTGAAATGTAGTGGAGTGAAAGTCATAAGTTTCCAAAAAAAACAAATACTCAAGTAAATGTACTTCATTACTGTCTACCACTGGTTGTGAGCAGTTTTTAGAGCAGCCATGAGAGACTTGGCTTTGTTGCAAAAGTTCACCACTTTTGAGGGATCAATAGGAAAAATGTATATATTCTATATTCTGTATTAAGAATACATTAATGTTGTTATAAGATGTTTTTTTACTGCCTAATATCGGTATCAGTGTCGGCCCATAAAATCCAATACCAGTCAGCTCATAATATTTGATTAAAGAAGGATTTTCAGATGTAAGACAAGAAAAATAAATAAATACAAATAAGAAAAAATACTCTGAACACGTCCATCCCTCCCTGCCTGCAGTTCTGCTTAGTATGTAGTATCTGACAATAAATACTGAAATAGAAAATAATCAAAACAAAAGGTGAAAAGTAATAATGGTCAGTATGGGCTGTTTCTCTGGAAGCAGGCGACGGACAGACATCTTTATTAAACTGTGGCTCTATTCCTCAGAGAGAACCTAATTTCTTTCGAGGTGAAAGTTGTCGGCCATTTTCTTAAGCCGCAGCTTCTATGTAAGAAAAGAAAATCCTACACGCTGCTCTTACTCAGCATTATCTATTTAAGATCGGTGTTGTGCAAACTGTTAGAAACCTCTTGTCAAAGCTCCAGAGGGACTGAAATGTTGGCGTGATCGATTAATTTGTGATGCTGAACAAGAGCAGCGTGCTCTTGCTGGGGTGTTACACCAGCAAAGAACAACAAAATAAAAAGAAGCATCAGTAAAAAATAATAAATAAGGGAAACAAGCAATATAAACAAGAAGAAATATTAAAACTAAAAAGAACATGATGTCCAAATTTTTTGATTTCAGCTTCATGTGAATATTTTCTAGTGTCAAAGCTTCAAGATGTTTTCTCTTTTTTTCTGTGTTCACTGTGAAGATATGAGATATCTTTTATTGGAGTTCTCAATAATCACAACCCTTATTCATGTTGAAGGTTTTGGTAATAGCTCTAGTTTGACATTTTACTCATATATCTCCATCTACATATGCAAAAAGTCGCTGTCTAATGAACACCCCAGTGAACAGCCCAGCCCACAGCCAGCAGCAGCGGAAGTTTTAATTTTAGCCTTCGCTGTTTGCTTTAAGGTCAAACCTTTTCTTTTGTGTAAATCACCTTTTCAGGTGCCTTATAATCAAAGTGGTCACTGGACACGTGGGTCCATCTTCTTTTCTAATATCGCAGTTTAATTTAAATCAGTGGATTTGATGGATTGGACGGGAGGAAGTAAGAAAATCACCGGTCTAAGGTTTAGTCAAAATAAACACTGAAATGAAAGATGTGCACTCGACGACTGAGGTACAATAAAGTGAAAGTTTTGGGCAGGGTCTCCTCCTCAGCATGTAAAAACAAACCGGAGATGAACCACCCACAGGTGATCCCCAACTAACATCCACACACACACACAAGGTTTGACACAACATGTCATCATCATCATCATCGTGTTGGTGACACAGCTGGCCCAGTATACAACAGACGCAGTCAGGAGGAGTCAAAATATACAACAGCAATCCACAAACAATCAAAGAGTCTCCAGCCTCGCTGGCAGCTCTGTGAGGGTGAACGTCAACACAACACGCCTTTGAGTTAAATACCAACGTCAGCCAGTGACTATACTGACATGCTGATGTTAGCAGCTTTACTGTTTACCATGTTCACTGTTTAGCATGTTAGCATGCTAACATTTCCTAATTGGCACTAAACACAAAGTACAGGTAAGGCTGGTATGAATGCTGTTTTCCAGGGATTTGTCCAGAATCCAAAGAAGTGGACAAATTAAAGCTTTGGGCTGATGGTGGTATCAGAGGAAAAGCTGCTAAAAGAGCTTACCATTCATTATAAATCATCCTGAGGGAGACATGAATGTCTGACAGTACCGCCAAGAGTTGTTAAAGATAACATGTGAAGCAACTGACAATGTGTGAACAGACTGTAATGCAACATAAAACTGAGACCTGCACTGACTTTCTCTGTTGCCTACACTGTAACAGCCTGACAACTGATTTCTATATTAAAGACTTAGCCTTTTCCAGGTCAACGCAAAGCATTTGACATTTATGCATGCTTCACCTCTCTTCACCTCCCTAACAACAGAGGTGTGCAACACTGCAGGACTCAATAATAAGGATGGCCCTCTTGCCAGGGGCAAGCAAAATTCCATGTCTGGCTAGTAAATCTATATACAATTTGTACAGGGGTTAGTAAAAACTGACTCTGGGCATGTAGATTTCTGACCAAGTTGGGCAAGTGAAAAAAAAGCATTAATATTGAACTCTGAACACAAGCTAATGTAGCTTAGACATGGAGTCTGCTTATGTCAACAAACGACTGGCATCTTCTACAGCAGAAGCCTAAGTTTACGAACCTCATTCCCAGGATGCACTAGTGTCGATAATAACTTTCTCAAAATTCCACATTGTACCTTTAAGATATTCAACTCAAACAAAAGCAGAAGTATGAACCTCATGGCAGCGCCAGAGGAAAAGTCAGCAGGAGTTAACTTCTGGAGACCATGAATGTCTGGACAAAGGTTCATGCTGACCCGTCTGATGGACGGATGATGAGATTTCCAATCTGGCCTGAAGTGGCGAACCACTCGTACATTTAACCAAAAGACAGATTAACATTGCCACCAACTAAGCCATACTGCTAGCATTGCTAACAAACAGGATTACACAAAGCTCCCAGGAACAGAACTGCACTGTGCAAAGATTTTGGGACTCTAGTTTTTGCTTTACACATAATTTGTTATGAGTTCAAGTGTTGATTTGTTGGCAGACGCTCCAAAAATACATATTTTTTTTATCACCTTATTGGTTCCTCGGGTGCTAATACTGATGATATCCTTGAACAGTGTGCCTGCAGTGATGCGCGACATTATTCATGCCTGTATCACAAGTCAAACTTTGTGACTGAAAACTGAAGGAGAACGGTTTTAAGAATTGACTGAATCTGTTTCAACTGAGGGACTTTTGCAGATGTTTCTGCACAGTAGAGAAAAAGAACAGGTCACAACCTGGACTACAACAACCTCGAAGCCTGTGGCATCAGCAGTATAAAATACTGTTTCTCTGAATCTAATATAAATGTGCATAATCGTCTAACACAACCTTTGGGTCCATGAGTTCTAGTTAAATCATACAATTTTAGATTAAAGTACAGCACCTGCTGGTGTATTAATTCTCCACATCCTCTCAACTTTAATAATGCTCTCAAATATAAGCCAGAATACCAGCAGGCATAAAATAAATTATTTTTCAAGTCAAATCAGGACTTTTCTGGGGGTGTATTTTCCACTTGAAGGTCTATGTGTTTGGTGAAGTGAGGATTATGCCTCAGTTACTTTGTAAGCCGGTGACTCACGAAACCAAGCTGAAGTCTAAAGGGAGAATAAAGTCCCTAAAAGATCAGAAAAATCACAAAGGCTCAGTTTATTTTTAGTATTATTTAAAACTTCTGTAACTTATGTTTATCCCTTATCTGCTACAAAACAGATGATAACAAAACAGATCGTGTTTGATTTAAAAGAGAGGCTATAATTTATTTTCTTATTTTAATTAGGAGATGCTTTTTAGTTATTTTTACTTTTTCGTGACTCAGTTTTTAAACTGAAAACTGATAAGAACAGATGGAGCACAAACTTTTAAATTATTCCCATGTTAAAGATGTTGATACATAACAAAAGAGGCTGTTCAGAGATCTACATGATGCAAAAAATGTGAAAAAAAGATTTGCATGTTTATACCTTATGCTGTATGTTGCTTGTGTAGGTGTGCATACAATCAGCTGGTTATTCTCAGGAATTTTCTCTTTACTGTACTTCTTTTTTTCCTTCAAATTTGTGATCTTTTTTGCTAAAACCAGACAACACTTCATGAGCCAACACTGAATCTCAAACTTTCTGGGTTTTCTCTGATTCATCTGTCATTATATCTCAAATAAACCAGATCCATCTTTCCTGACATCAGACTGAGTTTCAAACTTGTTACACTCCATTTCAATCGGAGAATCAACTGAGTGGAGTGGGCGTCCTCGCAGGTCTGATCCCGGGCAAAAATCCATCTGTCCATTCGTATCTCTCCTACACCGGTTCATCTGGTTCGAGGTAGCTGATCGGCGTGGTTTAGGGTTAGGATTTTGGGAGAAAACTGGAGCAAACACTGGAGGAACTTGAATAAACCTTGCTGTGAGGCAGCACTGCTAACAAAAGGGTTACTGTGTCGCTCTTTATATAATCCAAAAATTGATTCTGAGATTCAAACACACATTTAACCATGACAGCTTTTTAACCCTTAAATGAGCAAGTATGTACAAATATTTTTGGAAAATTAAAATGAATTGCTGTTTTCTTTTGTATGTATTAAGGCTAAAATAACTAAATTTCATGATTTTTTTTTATTTAAACTCTGAATCTCCTGAGAAACACTGCCCATTTAGGGTATAGCTTCAGCATTTCCCCCCCTTTTTTAAATAATTAATGTGCCAACTTTTAATATATTTTTATAACCAATTAATTAGCTACTTTCCTTCATGTTTCGCACACAAAGTTTTAAAAAGAGAAAAAAAAGTGATACATGTTTTGAACGGTGGAAACAAATCTAAACTTTAAGTAAACAATAAACTATTATCATATATAATCAAAACATCTTCCTGTTTTTATACTACCATCTGTCTGTGATGCCACTTCACGAGGAATATCCTTTTGTCAACAGAAGCTCACTGAACAGGCAAATGTTGTGAGCGTTTTGATCAGTCACAAGGCATAAATATGCACAGACTGGTAATCTATAAAAACACATAAAATCATCCTAAAATATAGTAAACCTGAAACAAATTATCTACATACGCTGTCATTTTGGATTTTGATATAAATGATGAACATATTTTTAAATGTTGGCATGAAGTCACATGACCTGAGTACTTGAGCCATCCCTCCTTCTGAGTTTCTCATGATGCAAAGTTCACCCACTTAGCACTCTTCCTCCCACGGCCTGTCAAATGACTCTATCCCCCAGGATACAGAAACCATTTATTTCCGCTAGTTTTTTCATATGCTGTATGTTAGAAATGTAAAGCCATGTGGCTGCAGGCAATTTAAAAGATATTGAAGGACTTTAGAAGGATCAGAGGGAATCATTTTTCTATTTACAACCATAGAAATTGTTGATTTCTCACAGACGCTGTCACGTGGTTTCTCAACACCAACTACATCCTCAAGAAGACACAGACCATATTTGATGAGACATCTCAAGAAGTTTGGTATGAATACCAAAACTCTTCTGAACTTTGATCACAGTACCACAGAGAGTGTATTAACAGGCTGTATCACAGTTTGGTTTGGTAACCTGACTGTTCAAGGCTGCAGACGGCTTCAACAGACAGTAAAGACAAAAGCAAAAATCTTTGGCAAAGAGCAGCGTTGAGTATGAACACGCTAAAAGAACGTCGTTCATTGAACATGTGCATGTTTTTGGTGAACTGGACAAATCAGTTTACAACTAATGAACATGAATGTGAGCATCATTCACTCCTGAGAGATCCAATGAAGCTGGTAAAGAAACTTTTTAACAAAGAAACTGGTTAAAAAAAAAGTGTGAAACAGACTCACAGCAGAGAGAAAGCGAGAGCATGCAAAACATACTGCATGGACAAAAGTTTTGACATGATATAAAAACTTTCTTTGTTCAAGCAGCATGAAGGATGTGACCTGGGCGACACTGCAGACTGGTATCTCTGTTACAGTTATTCTAAATACATCCATGGTTACAGTGAGAAACAGACAGACATGCCTTCATTATGGTGCATTCAATTTAAGCTGGAAAGTCAGAATTTCGGAGTTTCCAGTTGGAAATTTCAACAGCCTGTTGGTATTCGCTGTCTGTTTGCTGTCTGCTGTGTGAACTTGCACAACACTGGCAAAGAACTACCACAACATCACAGCATTTACACCACTGGCTGCAAAAGGGAATCCCAAAACATCGTCAAGGACACCAGCAACACTGCTTCTGTTCTCGCTCCTTCAATCTAAAAAAACACTATCAGAGCATCAAATCACACACGAACCAGTTTCTCTCCACAGGCAGTCAGGCCGCTGAACAGCTGACACACCATACGCACCTCTCAGTGTTGTATTATTGTGTGTTGCACATTGCGTATCCACGTATAAAAACTCTGTGTGCACACAGGCTTGTTTATGTAGGTCTGCAGTGTGTGTCATTTGTGTTAAGGCAGCAAGAGCCAGAACACAAGAATGTAATTGTATTCAAATACACATGACAATACAGCTGAACCTGAACTTGGAATGTTTGGAATGTCCCGTCCCCGTAACACCGAACAAAAATCACAATATAGAGATAAAATCTCCTGCATGAAATCTGTGAATTGAGCTTTAGCTGCAGCGTGCAGACAAACTGTCAGTTGTTGCCCAGAATATGTGACGACAAGGTGACGTTGGTGTGTGTCTTGAGTAAAAATAACTTGTTGTTCTTTTGGCAGTCTGGACTTTGTGTGTGTGTGTGTTGGCAAGTTCAGAGAAAGCAGCGACTGATACTGCCAGCAGCAAAATACAAATCTGTCCAGCTTCACAACGGGAATGCTTTTAACTTAACCCTGAGCTGGAGGCACACTGTGCTCAAGTGCTCCCTGCGATCATGATGATCACATTTATACTAAAATGCTCAGTTATCAGAGCACAAGGCTTCAGTCTTCAGTCTATTATTTCTATAAAAATGGAGGATTAGATCAGTAATGCTGTTAAACCTTAAAACAAAAGTCTCACTCAAACTAAATAACTATGTTGCATAAATCTTCTAAAAGTCTATTCAAGCAGCAGTGATGGATTGTTTGCATCTTGATTTACTCACCAGTGGGGGCGCTCTCGCAGTCCTGTAAATTACACTTCTGGAGGCTCTCGGGCTGCGTCTCATGGTCGCACTGATCTTGATCCACTTCTTCATTTGTCTCAGCCTTCGTGTTCACACATTTGATGAGGCGACGCTGCACGCCGCCACCACAGGAAGCTGAACACTGCAGAAAATATGAAAAACACAATTTAATGGATGGTACTTTTTGCTGAAAAAATGTCTTTTATGTCACAAAAACATAGCTTTAGACATTTATTTGGCAACCATGTTATGATATTTGCAATATGAGCAGTGTTGTCAGGCCATCTTCTCTTCTCCAGTTCAATTATAATTGAGACTGACAGGGCGCCGGGTTCATAGATTCATCATGCGGTGACCGATAACTGGTGGCCAGAAACAAATGTCACCTCAGTTTGTTATAACAGGGCTGAAAACTTCAGTATGGATTTGCGGAGCACAGTGGGTCTCAAACTTTTTTCAGTAATGTACCCCTTCTGAAATATATTTTCAGCAGAGAAACCTACTCCCTGAGCAAAGCAAAACATCTTTGGTAGAAAAATAAACAGCGCTGCACAATCAGTGTCAGCTCCTTGAGATAAATCCCATCAAATCATATTCTTCCTGATAGAAATGGTATTTTGTTGGCTGTATTTTTGCTTCCTTTATCACTGCCTTTTCGGTTCTTTCAGCTGTGTTACTGCTACGTTTCAACTACAAATCCATTTCCTTGATTTTCATCATTCAGTACCAGAACTGGCTCCCCTGTGTCCTCCGGTGACTATTAACTCCTTTGAGAAACACGAGCCTAATATATGCAATTTATCAAAGAGCTGAGGGACATTTTGAGAACTGAATGTTTTATTTTTCATCTTGCAGTTGTATTGAGTTTAGTTCAGAAACAGGAAATTACTTCTACAGGAAGGCAGCATAAAAAAAACACAGATATAAACAGCAACATACATAAATACAGCAAAGACACACTAAGATAGCTGAGGACAACAAAAGCGCTGTACTATGTATGCAATTCAGAGCAACAAAGGCTGCAATATGAAGAAAAAAGAGAAGAGAAATTAAGTGCTAAGCTTTGCAGGAAACCAAGAGGTAATATATCCAACAGTTGTTGAGACAGAAAGCAGAAAACATGAACCTGTTGATTTTCTTTTATGAAAACTAAAAATAGAGCTATTTATTGAGACTATGATTGGGCTAATTTCTGTCAGTCCCATGTGGAATGACTGGATATCATTCTAGATATCTGGACACATTTTGACAGACTTCAAGCAGAAAGGAGACAGTTGGCAGCAACTTTAAAAACTAATCTCAGTTTAGTAAATCCAGGTTCAGTGATGTAAACAGAAATTAAATAAAGTTTAATCAATATGGAGATGCTTGCTCACCCAAATTTAAACAAATAAACACATACAAACTAAATCTGAGTGCAGCTGGGATCTAGTAAATATAAAAGAGGACTGGAACTGTGCACTTTTTCTCTGTATTGTTTAACAAAACATTAAATGGTTTACTAGCTAGCTAAAAGGTTAACTAAAAATTACACAGTTTGCTAGCTAGCTAAAAAAAAGTTTTGCTGTTTGCTAGCTGGCTAAAACTATTTTTTTAATGTTATATGGTTTGCTACCTGGCTAAAAATGTTGGTACATTGTTGTTTTGTTTGCTAGCTACCTGAAAAGTTTTTTTTAAGTAGTATTGTTCGCTAGCTAGCTAACATTACATTATTTGATGGCTAGCTTAAAAGTCGGCAAGCCTAGTCAGCCTACTTATGATGGCTCAACAGAGAACCAAAAATCCATTTGAAAAGTTAGACCCTTGTCAGTTTAAAGTTAAAAACAGATCATATTTTAAATCTTAGTATTAGTGCAACAGAATTCAGTTTAATGTAGGTTTAAAGCAAAAACTAAACTGAGGTTAAAAGAGAGGTTTTAAGTCAATCTTTCTTAATTTTAATCAACTTTGAAATTTTGCAACATAATTTTAAGTTAAACCATGATTTAATCAGGTTTAAAAATTAATCCTTATTCGTGCAACCTAGCCTTAGACTCTAGAGGGGTGTTTTGCTTGTCTTTGTGGACTGGACTCGTGAGTAAGAAACAACGAGAAGAACTGAAATTTAGATAACAGTCATAATTCCCAGTGTGGGTCAGGTTATTATGAGACTACTGCCTGCAGCTGTTTGATTGCGCACAAACCGCACTGATCACAAGTGACGATGTTGGGAAACAGAAATGCAGCCCGTCAGTCTGTGCAGTTTTAAACACTGCTGCCACTAACTCGATGTGACAAAGGTAAAAGTAGGTCAGGATGTTTAGGATTTCATCCACCAGGCCAATCAATAAGAAAAGTCAATACCAATTCTTGACACAAAAGGTGAATATTGAAGTGTGGCACCAAAACTGGAGACGCTCCTTCACCTGACACACATACAGAGGAAATTAATTTATGTTCTGTTGCCTTTCTGAGTCTGGAAAAAAGACGTCAAAGGTAAACTGCCACACAGTTTGTTTATCCAGTGTTCTCCCTGTGGTTATTCTACATCCATCAATACTTTTCTCTTCATGTCTCTGGTCACTAACAAATCCTTTGTTCAGTTTCTCATCAGCCTCCCTGTCAAAATACAGCTGATACACTCTCAGAAATAAGGGCATTCTAGATAAAACCCTTGGCATATGAAAAGGTTCTCGGTAGAACCCCCTGGGTGGGTTCTAGATAAAAACCCTTGGAATATAAAAAGGTTCTTAGTAGAACCCCTGGGTGGGTTCTAGATAAAACCCTTGGAATATTAAAAGGTCCTTTGTAGAATCCGCAGGGTGGGTTCTACATAATATCCTTGGAATGTAACAAGGTTCTCGGCAGAACCCCCAGGATGGGTTCTAGATAAAACCCATGGAACATAAAAAGGTTTTTCATAGAACCCCTGGGTGGGTTCTAGATAAAACCCTTGGAATATTAAAAGGTCCTTTGTAGAATCCGCAGGGTGGGTTCTACATAATATCCTTGGAATGTAACAAGGTTCTCGGCAGAACCCCCAGGGTGGGTTCTAGATAAAACCCATGGAACATAAAAAGGTTCTTAGTAGAACCCCTGGGTGGGTTCTAGATAAAACCCTTGGAATATTAAAAGGTCCTTTGTAGAATCCGCAGGGTGGGTTCTACATAATATCCTTGGAATGTAACAAGGTTCTCGGCAGAACCCCCAGGATGGGTTCTAGATAAAACCCATGGAACATAAAAAGGTTTTTCATAGAACCCCCTGAGTGCATTCTACATAAAACCCTTGGAATATAAAAAGGTTCTGAGTAGAACCTCCTGGGTATGTTCTAGATAAGAAACCTTGGAATATAAAAAGGTTCTCAGTAGAACCCCCTGGGTGGGTCTAGATAAGAACCATTGGAAAAGAAAAAGGTTCTCAGTAGAAACCCCAGAGTGGGTTCTAGATAAGAACCCCTGGAATATAAAAAGGTTCTCAGCAGAACCCCCAGAGTGGGTTCTAGATAAAACCCTTGGGATATAAAAATGTTATTTGTTGTTGGCACCCTTAGAAGGTGTGAAGGTTCTGGACAGAACCTCCAGAGAGGGTGCAACCATTATATCATAAAACGGTTCTCTGCGGAACCTCTGATGGGGGTTCTGACTCAAATTTTTCACTGATGGTTCCAGGTAAAACCTTTTATGTTGGGTTCCAGGTAGAACTCTCTGAAAGGGTTCCAAGCGGAACCTTTATAAAAGGTTCTAAAAGGAATTAAAAAGAGTTCTCCTGTTGGGACAGGCCAAACAGCCCCTTCTGGTTCTAGCTAGAACCTTTATTTTCAGTATTGTATCCATCACAAAGCTTTCTAATGGTCTTTCAGTGAGCAGTGATGCTCCTTCCTCGTCTTCTTCCTCCCGCCTACGTCCAGTGACAGTGTGAGGTCATGAATTACCTTCACCTCCATCAGACACACCTGCTCCTCCACTCTGTCATTAAATATACATCTCTGAGCCAGAAGCTGCATTCACGCCACATCGCCCGTATTACAGTGATCAGTTCATCAGTATTATCTCATTGGCTGTTCCTGGTTAGGTCGAGGGAGGTTACGTTCTGTGGAGTGAATCATGAACTCATTACAGGATTTCATAAGTTCTCTATCAATATTTCTATTGCAGGTTTTTACAGTGTGCTGATTCTTCAATTGGTTCTCATTTTTTAAAACTCTTAATGACTCATCCCGTGACCCTGAACAGGTCTATTAGAATTTGGTTTACAACTCTTGCTGGATCAGTCTCTCTTTTCTTGAACTGTTGAACTGTTCTGTGTGTGTGTGTGTGTGTGTGTGTGTGTGTGTGTGTGTGTGTGTGTGTACCTGTCCCCAAGATCCAGTAAGCCATTGAGCACAAGGCTGGCTATTACACGATTGGATGTTGCTGGGCTGACGGTCCCTGACGCATCGATCCTCCTCTGGACAGGCGACTATACGCTGCTGCTCACCTCCTCCACACACCTCAGAGCACTGAACACACACACACACACACACACACAAACACAGAGAGAGAGAGAGAGACAGATACGGACACAGTATGTTCTAAGAGGTTTCTATTGATGTTATTAACTGTGGAGTTGGCACAATCAAAGGATCATTGTATTTCTTGAATGACTCACCATTGCACAAAAAATTGTGTTCACATCACTGCCAAAGAAACAGACTATCTAAATGCTTTGAACGTATTTTATCAGCTTCCAAAGAAGCCATTGATTTTTGGTAATTTTTCAGTCATTTCAAACATCAAGCTGCAGAGGCTTCAAATAGATAATCAATCAATTGTGATATTTAAGTCTTTTTTTGTTACAGAATTGATGCTTCTTAAGTCCCGCCCTTTTTTTGTTCTGTGCTCCAATAACAGTTGAGCAAACCTGGAACCTTGAGAAAGGACTGTCTGCGTACTGAGTATATGACATGCCGACTTTATTACATGACACACAAACTTCATTACTCAACACACTGCCCAAGATTACTTCCTGGATTAGTGTATGGTGTTTGTTCCCAAATCTTCCTAAGAAGCTTTTTTTCCCCTAAACCCACCGCAGTAGTTTTCTGTTTGTGCACCAAAACACAACAGTGTAGTTTTGTTGGTTAAATGTTCCCAAACTTCTATCATTTCGGCACTGGGGTAGTCGGCATATGCTGTAGTTCTGTGAACCTGCAGTTACACCTTCCTGTGAACCTTAGTCAACTTTCTCCTTTAGAAATTTAGCTAAAAATTTAGCAATTGAGGTAGATTAGTTAACTAGTTATCTAGAATTTGGTATCTATCAGATGTAAATAGCTAGCTAACATTTTACACAGACTAGCAACCTAGTTAGCCATTTATGTAGATTAGCTAGCTAGTTAGCTTGCATTTGGTATCTATCAGATGTAACTAGCTAGCTAACATGTGAATTAGATTAGCTAGTGTTTTGCTAATATTAGCTAACTTAAAATGTGTCTTTAGAGAGGCAAAGTCCCACCACTTCTGATGTGCCCCAAGGGACATCACTTTAGAAGAAGTATGAATAAGTAAATTGACTATTTACGTAGCACCCCACACGTAGTCAAGCCCCCCCTTAGCGCTAGGAGAGAAAAAAAAACACTCTCTTCCAAAACCTACTCAAGTACTTTTTGTTCCTAAACCTACCTAAGTAGTATTTTGTTTCTGTGCCTAAATCTAACCATGTTTTTCTGGCTAAACGTTACCAAACTGCAACCGTTAAGTGCAAGTAGCAGCAGCAGACTGCACTAACATGCTTTATTTAACAGGTACTAAGATGCTGTAGCTATTAAGTATTACACCTGCTTATCTAACAGTGTAACAACTATGGTATATTAATTAAAGTTTATTAATTAAAGATTAAATACAGATGAACTATTGTCGAACTTTATTCATGGATTTCAGATGTATTAAGACTGCACAAGAAAACTTTGAGCTCAATTTTAATGCAGTGTGAACTGATTTCAGCTCGCCTACGTTCTTACCTGACAGACGGAACAATGCAGAAGGCTTTATTTGTACAAGGATCACACCTCGCACAAGTTTACGGTATCTTGAGCTGCTATGGCGCAGGACAAATTTCAGACTCGTTCTGTCAAGCGTCTGGTCGTGAATAAATTTAAATTGCAAAGGAGGTAGGCTGTATTTTCACATCTTGAAATTTATTTAAAGCATTGTCGTCTTAGGGCATTTTAAAGTATAACTCAATCAATTTATTGGTGTGTGAAGACCAATAACCCAAAGGAAGCAAAAAGAAAAGAGCCTCTGTTTTAAATGGGGATTGTGTTGAGTCTGGGATGTGAGTGATGTGAGCCTTGTGTGATTTTAAACAATGCTGGAAACCTGCACTTTTAAAGAATCAACTATGTTTTCAGGTGAAGTAGCTGTGTTAAATGCACCTGTTTGAAACTTCAGTGATCCATGATGTGATGTTTTCAAGTTATTAAATTATCCTCATTTAAAATGTACAAAAACCCATTTTGATATTCTTAAAAATCAACAATATACAATTTTAAACAGAAATGTTTATATAATTTCAGTAGTTAGACCAACACAGTCCATAGTTTACCCTGATTATTTCTGCTTAGAATCGCTAAAATACCAATATCTACATGTATTTTTTCAAAATATGTTTTCCTAAGCCATCTTTTGTTTGTATTAATTGATTAGACCACATTATTTGTGCTGAAAGCCAAATATTGTTGTGGCTCAAAGGTTTCCTTTATTTCTTTTCCTAACAATAGACTAAAATTGCTACTTTCACTAACATTTTTCATTTATTTTTGATTTGCCACTGTAGCGTCTGAAAGTGGGCGTATTATGGAGGGGGCGTCAAAGCGGTCACTGGATTCATCTAGGGACAACAGAAGAACCTCATACAAACCCACATGATCTTTCCTTTTAAAACACAACAATAAGATGCACTTAAAAAAAGACGGAGCAACTTTCAAGTCACTGCAAGTCTGGAATGAATAGAAGCAAGAACTACCAGGATAATAAGAAGAATTGAACTCAGAAATCTATTAAAAATACACAATAGCGTGTTGTATTCTTTGAGAAACGTGTGCAGTTGCATAAATGTTTTGATTGTTAATACTCTTGCCACTCTTTCATTCACACGCGGAGTAGAATTGTTCCTGTCGAGCATTTTGAAAGCACATCTCAATGCTATATTTCTTTCCTTTCTAACCTATTCAGACCCCAGACAACACACCGCTGCATTTTTTCACAGTTTCTCTCATTATGTTTGACGTGTTACTCACCTGACCCCAGGAGGAGGTGTACCACTCCAGGCACTGCTGAAGGTTACAGGGCATGTGGGTTTGTGGCCTGGAGGACACGGCTCGGCAGTGGAAAGGTCGAAGGGGTCTTTGATCCCGCATGTCAAAACACTGGACCTCTCGGGATTTGACGCCGCCGTCACAGTTTTTGGAGCACTGGGACAAAAGCAAAGGTATGATTGTTATTCAGACAGCATGAGTCACCACTTTCATCCAGCAGCAGTGAGTTTGAGGCAGCTTTTAAGGTTTTAGTGGTTTTCATCACTGAATGAACTCAGTTGAACTCTGAAGTGATGGATGTGCGTCAAAATGTCCTCGAGAACAGACAGCAGTTCCAGGTGTTTTTGATTTGCTACATCTGGAGCATAACTGTGAATATTTAAAACAAGAACAACAGTTAACACTTTATATTTACGTGCCTGTAATAAGCGTTAGTTAATCAGTAATAAAGCCCTTATAATATGCTTATTCTATATAAGTGTCAATAATATCAAATAAATATGATTATTGTTATATTAGAAGACATTTATAAGCACTTATAAGCAACTTGTTAACAGTTTATAGACTACTTAAGAATGTTAATAAATGAAGTTTCTCATCATAGCATTATAAACACATTTATTGAGTTAAACTAAGTTACCTACCATGTGATTTGTTGCTTCATTTAGATTCCTACACACTTAATTATGCATCTATTAGCAGTCAACTATTCACTTATTAACAGTTAATTACAGGTATGTGATCTAAAGTGTGAACAGTGCTTATTGAGGTTAATTAATCCTTTAATATGCTCTTAATGATGAAAAAATGTTAACTGTTAACGTGCATTATATATGCACTTACAACATGCATTATAAGTGCATAATAAATAATTAATTTACTTCAAAAATCACAGTTTTCACTTTAGATCAAATGCACACTTAACTGCTGATAAATGCATAATTAAGTATGTTGAAATCTTAATTAAGCAACAACAAAAGCTTAGTAAAGGTTTAACAATGATATAATAGGTAAGTTAAGCAATAAATATGTTTTAATAACATTCTTATGCAGTCTATTAACTGTCAACAGGTTTCTTGTAAGTGCTTATAAATGTATCTGACAATAAACATGTTTGTTGTGCTATTATTAACACATATTAATGTTAATAAGTATCTTATAAGGGCCTTACTACCATTAACTAATGCCCATTACAGGCACCTTAGTATAAAGCACTAACAAAAATTTCTATTCTAAGTGTTTATTGTGAATATTTACAGCCACGGAGCACACAGGCACAATGATACAGAAGTATAGCTGAGGCTGATGCGAATAGAAGAATATCTGTTTCTTGTGTATAAAAGGAAGATATTTTGCAAACACAGTATTTAACCAACAACATGTCACATCCAGACAGGACACCTTTTAACACATTCACATAAAACACAACAGAAGCTACATTAAAAGGGCTGAAAACAGAAAGAAAATAAGGAAAATAGGGAGCAGGTTGGCTTTAAAAGTGTCTGACCTTATGGATTAAAATATTTTATGGCAACAGAGACAAATGATTTTCTCTAGATGTTTTTCTTTGCACAGGGGACCTTTGCCCCGAGGGCAGTAGGTCAGTAGGCCTAGGATTTTGCCACTTAAGCGTTGGACTGCTTCACCACGGCGTTAGGACAGTTGGGTTTGTTTGCAGCCTGTAATTGTGCTGCTACTGATTTGCCCTGGATTTGACACTTAGGTGCTTGAACCACGACGCAGCGTTAAAAGTGAGCACGCTGTCAATTAGGGATTGGTATACTCTCTGCACTGTCTGACCTTCAAATTCTTTAGTTTATACAGCACTGCAAAGTAGTTCAATAAACTTCTTTTCCGTGCCAAAAAAATCTGTAATGCAACAGTAGAGAGCAGGGGAGGCTAAGTGAATGGAAGTAAAAAAAAAAATACATTAGCTATTATAAGAAGATGACAGAGAAGAGTCTAAATGTGTATGAGTTGATTAAAGATAGTCCAGAGATACAGTTGTTTGGGGAAAATGGACTTTCCCAGTGTCAGAAATGAATAAGTGCCTTTGGACGGAACTTCTTATATATTTCATGTTGTCAAAAAAAAAACAAAATTAGGATTTCTTGGCTCAATAAAATGATTACTGATATTGTAGAAATATGACAAAAAAAACCTCATTATTTTTGCAGGGATGTGGTTATAAATCAGTGAAATTTTGACTTGTTGGGAGAGAAAAGTCTGAAGAGTCATCATGAGGGTAACATGAAGGTCTTCACCAAATTTCCTGACAATAAATCCAATAACTGTCAACAAACGTCAATCTCAAGGTGGTGCTGGATGAGGTCAGGGGATCAAAGTCATCAGGATTTTTAAAAGATAAGCTCCCTACAACTGTGTTGCATTTTCAATGCATATACATGAATTCCAGCTATTTTTGAGGGTAAAATTCTGCAAAAAACTTCACCAGGCCAACTCAATTGGTGGCCTGCAGCTGAGTCCAGTCCTTTAACAACTGCAATCCAGCCCTTTGATCATTTATAAATATGAAAAAAATGTCTATCGTTGTGATTTTATTTAAAAACATTGCTAACATTCAGAGTTTATGTGTGTTCACGTGGTTTATCAGAAGATCATCTGATGATCTGAGGAGCTAATTAGCCCAATTCACCGGTCTGTTGCTGAGGACAGAGATATTTATTATACTAAAACACTTTAATTTAGGAGAGTCAAACTGAATGAAAAAAAGGTTTTAAATGTAACATTATTAAAACAACAAGGTACTTTAAATCTAAGATTACAAAGGTGTTTTGTTTTTTTACTGGACTTTTGTACATGTTTCTTTTTTGTAACTGTAAAAAGTAATAAAATGAAGAAATAAAAGGTTGCACTAGGCATTTAAATTTTTTCAGTCCTGTTTTTTCAGTCTCTCTTCAAAAGTAAGTGGATAAGCCAGACTTATAGTAAATCAATGACCATGTCATACAGTTTCTTTTAGGTGTAGTCTCACCTTAGTCCATTTCTCAACTTTCCACCTGGAGCAGGGGCGCAGGTAACATCGCTGAGCTGGCGCTGGCCTCTTGGTTGGATCGCAGTCTGAGTCTGAGCCAGTGCTGCAAGCCAAAGTCCTCCAGATGGCACCCAGACCGCAGCTGGTGGAGCACTGTCCGCAAAATGCAGCGACATGAGAACAACTCACAATTTGTGATTTGATTACTGGCAAACAAAGCAAACAGCTCTAGCATGCACAAGAAATCTCAGCAATAAAAATGCTAATCATGAGCAAGCCTGAGAGTTTTGGTGTGTGCTGTCACTGTGGTCATTTTTTATGATATGCAAATATGTGTAAATTCCTTAAATGTGAGTGCAGAAGCAACTGTCTGTTAAATATGGCATAAAAAAAGCATTATGTAAGCTGAAATTAGCTGTATTAGCTTGAGGTCAAATAGCGTCTCGAAAGACTTCAGTTAAATGTGTGCAGGGACCAAAACTGGACGCTGCGTCTGCATAAAAAAAGCAGACAGAGGCATAAATACTGAGACACAGATGTGCTCCGTCCCACAGTGTGAGTAAAACACCAGAAAGCATGGATTAAAAGGGACTCACAGCGCTCCAGTTTCCCGTGACCCAGTAAGCAGCCGTAGTGGCGTGTGTGGAGGCTGAAGTTTGGACGGATGTTGGCACCGGAAGCGGCCGCAGAACAGGCGGACGTGTTGGCAAAACGGACGTAGCAGGTGTTGGTGGTGTTGTGACATGTCGAGGAGAGGCTGCTGTGTTAGCTGGAAGCCGGTCTGAAGCGCCAAGATCGCTGGCCCTCATCCTCGTGGGAACAACTATTTCATTGTAGTCAAAATCAGCCAAATCATACTGGGGCACTCTGGATGCGGAGTCCGTTCCAGTTCTGTCAGTCAAGGCAGGTGCTGTCGGTGTCTCTGGCAGGAAATCAGCTGGAGAGGGCCGCGTGGCTCCTTCCAGGTTAGTAGGAGGTATGATTTCTGTTCCAGTTAAAGATGTGGAGTCATCAGAGGCCTCTCGATTACCTGAGAATAGCAGAGAAGGAACAGGGAGAGGAGCCTCCGAGGCAGGGAGTGAGGTCGTACTGAGGTCAAGGCCAGTATCCCATGAATACTGACTAGTGGTATAAACCGTTTTATAATCAGTCTGATCCAAATCCAAGTCCTCCAGTATGGAGGAAGTTGGAAAGACTGTCGATTGACTGGTTGTTTGAGGTATTTCTGAAGCACTCTCATCCAGCTGGACTTCAGTCTCAACCTGAATTGCTTCTGGCGTGGGAGAGCCTAAGAGTTCTGGACTCTCGTCTTCGTCTGCAGAGATATCCGGAGCAAGCGTACTTTTTTCATTGTAACTGTACTCGTAATCATCATAAGCACTCGCTGTTGTAACGACAGCAGTATTAATAGTAGTTTGATGTCCGGGAGTCATAGTGACATCCTCAGTAAGATTTTCCTCCACCGTAGAATAGTCATTTTCAGCCTCCGCCCTATTTTGCTCCCATTTCACATCCTCCTCAGGCTCCTTTGAAGTGAAAACCAGACTTGGCACAGTGCTGTCTTCATTGTCATGTCTCTCTTTCAGTGCTGGTGAAGTTGCAGAAAACGGTGGTGAATGAGTGGTAGACACAGGCAGAAGAAAATCCTCAGAAAGAAAGTCGTCCAAATCTTCTAAATTAATTTGCACAGGCTCCTTTGTTGCTGCATTTCCATTGTCCTTTGTATTGTCCAGATTTGTGTTCACTGGCTCTTCTGTGGGAGCTCTTGTTGTTTCCACATCTGCATTTTCTTTCACACTGTCCCCCAAATCTTCTCCATTGCTGTCAAAGTCATCCAGCTCTTCATGGAAGTTGATGAAGTTATAGTCGTAGTAAAAATCATCAACTTGAACGCTGTTTTCTGGAGCGTGATCGATATTTTCAATGTTATTGTGGTAGTGAAAATCTCCCTCGACGATGTTGTTGAGGTTGTTGTGATTTCGTGGCTGGGCTCTGGTGGCGCCGTACTTGGGAGGAGGTTTGACTTCAGGTATGGAGACGATTTCGTTGAGCACTTCTTTGCTCGACCAGCCGCTCCCGGACCAGTCGATGCCAAAGTTATCCACCACTTGTGGACAGTCCTGGACGTAGCAGGTAGAGACAGCAAGCGGCTTCTTCTGGGGGTCACAGTCGACACCTGTGTTTCTGGAGCAGGTTACGTTACGGTGACGTACTCCGCTCCCACAAGTCAACGAACACTGCACAGAAGACAAGACGCGACATCAGATGATTAGTTAGCCAAACTTTTTGTTTTAAAATGTTCTTTAAAATTAAAGGTACTAACATCTGACTACAACACGAGCTACAGTTTTAATAAATTAGCTGGTAAATTCTGGTAACCCAAGCTTTTTTTGTGGATGTCAATCTAAATCCTATAACAGATGTGAAGGAAAAAGCCTGATCATCTTTATTTACCCTGGGACTCATCAGACAGTCACAGCCAAAGGCGTATAACCCAGACTGAAACAAGACTGAGGGACAAATTCACAAAAGGATTTCACAGTTTTTCCAACTGCTAAATCTGCACAAATAAGACAAATAGAAACTGTCTAATTCTCAAAGCACAGATTAAAGTATTATGCAGACATTTGGCACAAAATTGACCTCTTTTTATGCAAATACGCCTCATTACAAAAAAGGCCAGTGGGAATGCTTTAAGTTCAGCAGGTGTGTGATCATAAAGCAAAGTACTGGACAAAGACGGGACATGAATGTGCGGACCAAATTGCTCCAATAGTGGGAGTCACTTCACGTAAAACCCTTAATGTCAGACTGGTTAAAGTTAAAGAGACAGTCACGAGGCTTCATCCTCTTTGGACCATGAATGAATTTAAAATTTCCTGGCAATCTCTCCGACAGTTGTTAAAATACCTCAGCCTGAACCAAAAGCGATGTACTGACTGACTGACAAACCGACACTGTCGTCCCCAGAGCCACGCTGCGAGCATGGCTTGTATAATGAGGCACAAAGACACGGTGGGAGAACAGTGAGGTGGAGGGAGTTCAGTCCACGATGAATGTTTTTTATTTTTTTTTTAGAAACTCAGGCTGTGAATGCTGCAAATCCTCCTCTAAATCACACTTCAGTTTGAGGAAACATCTTAAAGTCTGTGCAAAAGAAAGTCAGAGATTTGTTTATGTGTGAGTTGGACCGTTAAACTGTGTCTGCGTTCAGGATTTTTTTGAACGGGCCTGAAATCATGGCTTGATGAGGTGCTGGAGCCATATGTCCCCTAACACTCCATAAACTAGAGCACATTAGCATTGAACATTAGCGGTGCAACTGATGAGAAGACGAGTTAAGTACCCCAGTTCGTTTCATTCATATCCCTCCCCCCCAGTCCAAATCAGCCCAGCAGTTACTGATGATTTCGGTTCCAACAAACCGATGCAAAAGAAAAAAATGACTATATTATGAGTATTCTGTTGCAGACTGAGAGGAACGAGGTTCATTCTCAGGTCAGTCACTGTCCCCTGGCTCTGAATTGGATTCTGGCTCTGGTGGCTCAAACATGACTGTTCAATCCAATAAAGCTGCCAGATGGAGCGTCCATTTTTCAGGTCGCGGTGTTACTTGACACTTGAGACAACGCCAGTGGACACGCCCACAGCAATTCAGAGCAGAGAAAACTGCTTTTTTTCACGATTTTGAAACCTAAATTTATATACTTGGCAATTTTTTTTATCATTTAAATTCAGCTAGGTGGTTAATAACACATTTATTATTTCATTACACAGACTTTAAGGTCATTAATTTATCCCTAAACAAGTTGCGTCTGAGTGAAATAAGAGCTAGAGCTGTTTACCACTTAAATCTGTAGCTTTTGTATCCTGAATAAGCTTGAAACGTGAAAATATGCCACACGCTATCATAATGAAGAAATGCACTTCAGAAGAATTAACATAAGAGAATGAATGAGTTTCTACATGATTAATAAATAACTTCACATAATCTTTTAGAGAAAGATACTAATGTGAAAGTAGCTGGAAGAATTTCTGCTGGAAGAACGGTTCTACAGCTTCTTCATTTCCTTTTGAAACAGCACAATTACAGACAAGCCAAAGCCTCACGTTCGAGCCCAGACTCACCTTCGACCAGCTGCCAGTGGTCCAGTCAGCGGGACAGGGGATGTGTGTGTTGCAGGAGGACAGAGACTCGGGTTTGGGCATGTGTTCACATTCACTGGGCTGCAGGGCTTTCTGCTCCTCAACGCTCACCGCCTGGATGCAGAGCACCGTCCTTTTAGTCTGTCCCAAGCTCCCGCAGCTCGCCGAGCACTTCTGCCACTCGCCGGCCCACCATCTGGTCAAAACAAGATGCAAATGTTTACAATTCAATGCTGGAAAATTACAACATTTTATACCTGTGCAAAAGCAGATGACTCACAAATACAGATATAGATGTGCTAAAAAGGTACAATGAGTAAAAAGTTATTGTCCCCCAGCACATAACTTCCATATTGTGTCTTTATATCTTTGCTCATCGCTAAAATGGTGAGATTTCTTCCTGTCAAAACCTTCAGCCTCTGACTCACAAACACAAATGAAAAAACATTATTGCTATGTTTTGTTTGTAGGAGGGTGATAAGAACAGAAAAGGGGAAAGAGATTGCTTTGTGCATGTTGGCGATGTCTGTTTCAAGGCTCAGCATTACTGAAAAATTCAATTTGGTGGCAGCAAATGTGAATATTCATGTGTTGTGTTTAAGGAAAACCGTGCCAGCTGCTTTGAAGGTGTTGCTGAAGTGTTGAGCTTAATTAGCCACACCGTTCTTCCAAAATAAACTGTGGCTACTCATTAACTACGACACAGACAGTAAGGCAAACACAAAACAATTACACAGAAATAATTAATTACCCCCAACAAGGAGCTTATGTCTTCAGTTTGGTTTGTTTAATTGTCTGTTTGTCAACAGGGTTACAGAAAAACTGCTGGCCCAGTTTTCATAAAGCTTAGTAGGGGGGGGTAGACTGAGCCAAGGAAGAACTCATCTGAATCACAGGGTGGAGACACACATTATTTTTCACTTTCATTAACATTGGCAGGTCAATTATAATGTCAATGGAAAAATTAACTCAATTCTTTGCAACGAGTCAGGATTAATGAACGCTGGTTTCAATGACTTATAGTAATTCAAGACTTTATAACACCATTATGAATGAAATTTAAGATCTATTTCATGTACAAGAGTGTAAAAAAAGTATGAAAGGTATGAAGTACAATTGGAGACCAAGAATTACTTTAACAGTAAATTAATTTATGTTGATATAGATTCAAACACTGGACTGATGTTGTTTACCAGAAGTTGCAGGAGTTAACGCTGTTAGTGCAGACTGGACTGATGTTTTGCTGGTGGCTTTTTACGGTGGTTTTATGTTTTTCTGACTTTTCTGAGGTGCAGCACGCTTCAAATTAGCTACACTAAGACAGGTTACAATTGAGCAGCAAATGCACTGTTCTCGAGCCAGATCCTGCTGAGCTTGCATTTACTCATGTTAGATGAAAGATCATAGGAACAATTTTTAACTTAATACTACTGGATGTAGCATTTTTTTGGATGAGTAGATGTTAGTCCGCACACTAGCTGCAGGTACTGTGAGAAAGTTTGGTTGTACAGTTTGTTTTATTTGTTATTGGTTTCATGTTGGTTCTGTTCTGTGGCTGTTACAGCCTGATCCATGCTGATTTTAACACACACTCCAACACTCCAATATTTCGTTCGATCGCCTTTAGCTTTGTTTACGGCACACATTCACCATGGCATCGTGTCTACTGTAAAAGCTCATGCAGTGTCACAGCATTTATTTCTGTCCAGAGCTGCACATCCTCTCTGTGGTGGCCAATCCAGGTGTGAAAATGATGTCTCATGCTCCCTGAACCACTCTTTCACAATTTGAGCCCCACTGAATCCTGGCATTGTCATCTTAGAATCTGCCCGTGCCATCAGGGAAGAAAAAAAATCCACTGATGTAAAAACCTGCTCATTCAGTATATTCAAGTAGTGAGCTGACCTTATTTTTTTGGACACATAATGTCGCTGAACCTCGACCTGAGCAACTGAAGCAACCCCAGATCATATGGTAGATACGGTAGGCACTAGGCATGATGGGTGCATCACTTCATCCGCCTCTCTTCTTACCCCGATGCCCCCATCACTCTGGAACAGGGTAAATCTGGACTCATCAGACCACATGACCTTTTTCCATCACCCCAGAGTCCAATCTTTATGCTCCCTAGCAAGCTGAAGCCTTTTTTCTGATTAGCATCACTGATAAGTGGTTTTCTTAAGGCTTCACAGCTGTTTAGTCCCAGTCCCTTGAGTTCTCCTCACAGTGTGTGTGTGCAAATGTTCCTACTTTCACTATTAAACATAGCCGTGAGTTCTACTGTTGATTTTTTATGATTTGATTTCACCAAATGTTTCATTCATCATTGAAGATTTTCTTCTGACCACATTTCTTCCTTGAAGATGATGGTTCACCACTATCCTTCCAGATTTCAATAATGCGTTGGACAGTTCTTAACCCAATTTTAGTAGTTTCATCAATCTCCTTATTTGTTTTCTTTGCTTGACACAGGACACTTTGACCCTTACAGAGTAAAATTTCCACGAACACAGGATATGTCTTCTGACGTGATTGTTTAAGAAATGAGAAGCTGCTTACTGCATCAGTTTGGGTTAAATAACTTGTTTCCAGCTGAAACATATTAATCACTGCAGTAATTATCCAATGGAAGGATCTTACCTGTTTGCTTTGTTAAATCCAGGTGGTGACTTTTATGGCCAGGCAGTGAATATTATCCTTACTTATCATAGAATACTGGAGTATCGGCCTTGACAGAGGTCTGCACTCTGACTGCCATTCTGTTTACAATATTGCACAATACTGCTGCTGCTGTTCTCTTACAACATACACAAGCAATGTACTCATGCATTGTTTCCTGTGTGTACTGCAACAATGAAAAAAAATCAATATAGTGGATGGCTCTTACAAAAAACATTGACAAGTTCTTATATGAACATGTAAATGTCACAGAAAAATAGAATAGAATAAGAAGCTGTTGACATAAAGATCAATAGTTCTGCAAACATTTTATCTGTCACTAGCTAATATTGATGCCCTTTCAACAACACAAATACTGTCCGTTCATCATTGACTGCAACAACTACTAAACTACTATTCTGAGAGGAAATTCAGAGGTTTCTCAAACAATACTGCGAGTTTGTAACAGCATGACTGGTTGCCCGAGGTGCCAGTTAGGTCAGCGCAACATCAGGTTGTGAGTCAAGCTGTAATAAAATGTGTGGGAGGACAAATGTCTGAACAGAGGTGAGTCAGCTGTGACAGTTCATGTGAAAAGGTTATGCTTTCAAAAGAACCACAATTTTGTTAAATTCTGAGAGAAAAAGAAAAGAAAAGAAAAAAAAACACTCAAGGTGTGGTGGTTTAAATGGGGATTTTTTTTTTTGCAGAGAGAAAACAAGTTTTATTCTCCTCTTGTCCTGGAGAGCTCCTGTTAGAAGTGTCATACAAAATGCTCCTAGTAATTCTCATTCAACAGCAGGTTAGAAAATGTCACCTGCAAACGCAGAGACATGACTCACCAAGGCAAGATTTGATAAACTGGAACAACTATTTCATGCTTTCTATCACACTCTAGTCCTCTGAGCACTGTGCACTTCAGAGAGACTACAGTAAGTTAATCAAATATAATCTCGCTGAACATATTATCATTGCACTCACTGTCACTGTGGAGAAAATCTCTAAATCATATAAAGAAAATAAGCTTTCTTATCTTGAGATAAGCAACCATTTATGACAAGAAAACAAAAGGTTGCTTCCTCTCATTATTTCAAATGCTTATCAGCGATCAGGGACGCCATGCCAGCATGCACAGATGGGGTCTTGACAAATTTAGCAACTGATTTAAGACGAAAATGTCAGATCAAGAAGTAGCCATTATTGATCAGCGCATCACGCTGTACTCGGTTTGAGGTCTAACACAGGCAGACATCGCATGGTGTCTTTTTGTTACAGATAAGATCGGTCCTCTTCATTTAAAGGGATAGTTTGGATGATGTGAGGTGGGGATGTATGAGGTACTTACCAATAGGTAACTGGTCTCCAGTTTGGAGAAACAAAGAGTGGCACCAGCAAAGAAGATAAGCAATGAACTGATGTTCACAGGCTCAGCAACAAAAGGTTTTTTAACCATCTACAAACGGTCCACCTAAAAAAATTTATATCAGTTGAAGTGTACAATATATTAGAAAAGTTTCACTGCTTTACTTTGCGATCAGACAGCCTTATCCAGCGAGAAATCACAGTGAAAAAGATACATAAAATATTTCCATATGTGAAAAATGCAATTCCGAGGAAGGTCATTTACTTCAAAGCTTTGTTCTCGGCTCCAAAATACAACCGTACTGGGTTGATATCTTCTCTTTTTTGTCTTAAGTGCTCAATGCCCAGACAGACCCAGACATACTTTTGATAATTCTGGCGATATCCATATGAAGAAACTTAAACAGTCACAACAACGTCTCTTGGCTTGTAGCCTTATTACTGCAAAGACAGTAATCCTATTATTCTGTAAAAAGAAAAGATGTTCCAACATTAAAATTATGGGTCACAGAACTGATGAACACACTTCACCTTGAGAGAACACGATTTATCATTAAGGAGAAGCTGAATGATTTTGAGAAAATTTGGCAGCATCTTGCAGATAGAATCAAATTTTCAACACTGTCAGGGTTTGGGACGGGGATTTCAGTAGACAGGAGAGCTTGGAACCAGTCATGGTTCTGAGGTCTTTTTTATTTCTCCCAATCATTTAGTATTTTTATATTTATTTTAGATGTAAGGAGTAGGTTTCACATGTGTTTTTGTATTATGTTAGTTTGCTATATATGGAAATGAAGCATGGGAAAGCCTTGTTCTGTAACCTTTACAATCAGGCTTCGTAATAAGAATATTTGAAACGAGAAACCACCGTGAAACAAGACAAATATCACTTTCTCTCTCTCTCAGGCAGACTCCACTGGTGAAATCAACAATTTCACCTGGCAGAACAGGGGAGCTGCTGCTGCTACGATCGGTTAGCTTGTTATTGTGCGACTCTTGTGTTTTAAAAGCATAGCTCAGATTCACTGCAGTCACACAAACTAACTGACCGAGGCAGCAGTAGACCATCAGCTCATGTTTTCTGCGAGGTAAAATGACAGATTTTGCTAATGGAGTTTGGTTGGTTTGGAGAGGATGATATTTGGCTCAGATAATGGCGCCTTCCTGATGTAAAAAGGCTGTCTGACAGCAACGTAAAGCAGTGAAAATATTCTAAATTTTGCGTAAGTTATACTGCTGAACCTGTCCAGAGCAGTACATTGGACAAATACCTCATACAACCCCACTTCAAAAAATCTGAAGTGCAAGCACGGCAATTCTCTGATTCCATATTCCTTAACCTTTTAATACTGCTGCAGTTTCCTTTGCTGACAGCGGCCGACAAACATTATAGATTACTCAAAGCCTCTTTATGTAGTTTCAGGTGTTGGTGTAGAATTTTTCTTTTAATTTTTACATACACTTATTGAAAATTAAACTTTTGCATTTTGGTAGTTGTAGGTTGTCTTAGGATATGCTAACAGTTGAATGGGACCTGGTCTTGCATGTACAGATTAAATAATATATATGACGTTTGGGGTGATCAAGGTGGTTTTGCAGGCAGGTGAGTTCCTAAACTGTCCAGGTGAACTGCATTTACATATGTAAGTTCAAAGAAACAGCAAAGTATGTTATCTTTCTTATTGAAATGGCCATAAGATGGAAACTTTCTCAATTTTTATGGATGTTACAATTACTGGAAATATAGTTTATTTTTACATTATACTGTTTTAAGTATGAAATCATAATTTAAATGGTATTTTTTCTGCTGTACAAAAACACTTCAGCAGTTATGAGACTTTGGGTTTGCCAGCTTGGATAATTTGCTTTCATGCACACTAAAAAACAAGGATAAGTGTCTGCTCCTGCCAGGTTTAAACAACGAGCATCTTTTATCTGCGAGCGTGTGTCTGTGAATGTGGCTGGTGTCATTTTGTAAATGATGTCCGGGAGGTAAACTCACATGGCTGGACACGGATCCTTGTTACAGCTGGTTTGGTTATCGTCAGGTCGAGTTACAGGGTCACAGAAGTGCTCCTCCACTATCCCCGTCATCTTTTCTACGCAGTGAACAATCTGCCTCTGAACACCTGGAACACCGACGACAGGAGAGAGAAGAACGTTCGTGAATGAGCACGCACACACACACACGAACACAAACACATAAATGGCCCCCAGCTGCATCTCAGTAATAGTCAAAATAACAGCCTTGTACCTACAGGTCACCAGCGGGTCATCAGTAGGTGGTTGCAAAGCAAAGAGCCAAACAACAAGAACATAACTGAATACAAAACAAAGCATTTATATGTTACATAACCAGGACTAAACAAAAGACACCACCGAAACACTTAAATATGAACCCAGCTGGATGTTTTTAATCAATTCTTTCTACAAACGAACAATTAGTATTGAAAAGATCAAACTATTTGCTATTAAACCTCGTAACAGGCCAACTTTTTAGTGAATAAGTATTTTTTTAAAATGTAGACGTGAAAAATCTAAGATGGAAAATCTAAAGGAGCTGATGTCTTACAGAGTAAACAAAATGTTGCATTTCTTTCATTTCACAGCATTTTCATTGTAAGCAGGCATTTTATTTTTTAAAGTTCTCTAACTGCTAATTAAAATACACATTTTTAAACCATAACTATTATTTAGCTTTGATTTAGAGAGGTTTCACTAGACTCACGACATCCCTCAGGTCTCAGGTTCAGCCCTAGATGACACACACTCAGACTTACAGGGTGAAAACAATATCAGTCACACTGTTGCGGCTGGTGACAACAACTCCGTACGATAAACAGAGCATTTGCATAATAGGTTGAGGAAACCACACACAGATAATCTAATCAGCAGAGCACAGAAGTATTAAACAAAGGAAGCTGTACATAAACAAAACAGTCCCTCAGCCCAGTCAATGATCTTCATGCTGACCTGCACTTAAGTCCTAGAAGATTCGGACCGTCTCCAACTCACTTTGTCAATATGACTTTACTAGCAAACATTAAAAGAAAGTGCATTGTTTCTTTGTGTGCCTCCAAAGAAACTAGTAATCTTGCAAGGAGGCACAAAAGTGGACCGGGGAACAGTTTCCCCTTTACAAGAAGGGCCAGAGTCGTCTCTATCTTCTCAGGATGCTTTGTGAGTCTGTGGCAGCCAACGCCATCCTCTATGTGTGCTGCCGCAGCAGGCTGAAGGTAGCGGCTGCCAGCACAACTGATCCATAAAGCCAGTGATGTTGTGGGGGCGGAGCTGGACCCTTTAACGCCAGTGTGAGAGAAAAGGACGGTGTCAAGTTATGTGTCATCTTGGACAATGTCTTTACCACCCACTCATGACATGCTGGTCCATTACAGGAGTACATTTAATGCAAGACTAATTCCTTCGACATGCACCGCAGAGCGACACAGGAAGTCATTCCCGCCTGTGGCCTTTCATCCGTTTGATCCCTTCCTGAGTACCTCAAACTCTCTCAGTCAATAGAGTGGCCCTGAGATCATTTCAACCCTCTCAACAGCTAGTTATAAATTATTTAACATTTATATCCTCTACTGTGTAATACAATAATTTGTGCAACACCTGCACTGTGCAATATATGCTTGTGCAACAATATAGTATATACACATGATATATACACTGGAATCAACACTACATCAACACTGCATTTATACTGTACACTTCAATTATTAATCTTATTATCCCTGCATGAGTGAGTGCGCGCCTAATCACTGACCTGCAGCTTGTCAGCTTGCACATTCATGACTGCATGTTGAAGGACGTCTGTGATTCACAATTTTTTGACAATTTATGACTCCATGACTTTCATTCTGTTCTTGTGAATGTGATATCTCAGGAACACCTTGAGGAAATTTCTTCACACTCAACATAAAAGTTCTCTTGGAAAAATACATTTAATAACTTATTAAATTCCTTTAAAGTTGCAGGTTAATATAGTGGTGAGTTCTATATTAAATTTGTTAAAAATATTCACTGCATACATCACATGAGTCTGAACACACATGGATACAAACTGTAACTTGACTAATTGGTGGACGCAGTAATGATATTTTTTGACTGCTCTGTTTTATGTGACCATTGACAGCTGACTTCACGCTCTTCTTTACTGGCTGCAAGTGATCAACAACTGCTTCACTTTGAAATCTTTTTTTCAGCTCAGGACAAAGTGTGTGGGGATCATGGTAATGTTGGACGTTAAGTGGAACTTCACAGATCTCCACCATGTGCATCTGGCAGGTGTGGTGGCACTGCAGCAGGTGCTTCATCATCAGTTACCTGACCTCTTCTATTTGATTATTTTCCCACATTTTATTTCTAGACCCATTTTCAGCTTTATTCATAAGAGACACTTGTTGATCTGTAATATACTTGTACATATTTGTTAATATTATATGTTTGCTGTAGTGTTACGCATATCTTTCCTTACTTCCTTACTACTTTCCTTACTTATTTTTATTGCTCTATTTTGGTTTTAATTTTTTATGCTTAGATATTTCTAAGCTTGGTTGGAGTAACTGTGATGTAACTCAATTTCATCCTAAGGATCAACAAATTATATCTCATGTTGATTTCTTTATATATTTCCTTCCAGAATAATATATTTTTGCAGCTCTTATAGACAATGTAGTCTGGTTCCAGTAATAATTTTATATGTGGGACAATTTCGAGACATCCCTGTTGTATACTTTAGAAACACATCTCTTTTCCACCACATTAAGAAGCGTCAGACATCCAGGTTTAAGACAGCATTACACAAAGCAGTACGTAACAGGACTTGTCTCCTAAGGCTGTGATAGATTTATCTCCTCCTGTGATACCTCCCTCCATCATTACTCTCACCCTCCTGAGGGGATTTCCACCCCGACAGAGCAGCAGACACCTCTCACCTCTCTGTGGCCTCTGCTCAGGACCTGCCGAGGTCCACAATGCATGTCTGATAGCTAATTTACACCTTCAAAGACAGCTCTCAAAGGACAAGCCGGCAACGGTAGATTGAAAGCCAGATGGAGATGGGAAAAAAAAAAAAAAAAAAAAAGAATCGAGGGAGACAAAATGCATGAAAACACTCTGAGCCATGTAGATTACATGGCCTCTGTGGCTCAATTCAACAGCCATTTGAACAGGTAATATTCTGTGGTCACACACTGGGGTTGAGATTTTGATCTGAAGCATTATGAATATAGAAACAAACGCACACAAACAAGTCTTGGTTTGCTGTATTAATACATGGAAAAGTGGAGTAATAGAAAACAGATTTTCTACAAAAAACATCTAGATACTGTTTACTTTCAGGTACATTTTTGTAGCATGTCAAGTTGCAGCTTGACCCACGACTGAAAGAGGTCCAAGCCTTTTCTTCCAATGACATTAAAGGTGGAAAATAAAGCCACAGATGAGGTTAAAATATACATTCTTTCATTCCAACAGCTGTCAGGCACATAATGTAGCACTGATGTGTCTCTGGTTAGTTTGTTAATTCTACTTTATTTTATCTATATTCTATGTATCACTCCTTTTCTACATTTTGAGCTGCTGTAACGTTTGAATTTCCCCGGTATGGGACCAATAAAGTTGATCTTGTCTCATCTTATGTGTATGAAGGTATATTTAAAGGGATAGTTCAGATTATCTGAAGTGGGGAGTCAGAGTTAGTCAGTATATCAGAGTACCAGCACAGAAACTACACAATGTACTGCTGTGGAGGTGGAGGTACTTAAAAAAGGTACACCTAAAATAAAAAAAACAATATAATTTTAAGTACATGCCATATGTAGAATCCAAACCCACCAAAAATCTGTAATTTTACCTCAGAGAACACCGGAGCTGCTGGTCTACCGCTGACTCGATCTGTTAGTTTGTCTGTGTTACTGTGAGAGATTTTAAAACACAGTAGACTTATCAAAACGTATTTTTATATTCTCCTAGATCCTGACCCCGACACATCTCTGTTTGGAATTCCGGGGAAGGACAACTTTCCCATTGCCATGCAGAGGATGTTACTGCCTTCACCGCGCTGTTCGCCAGATGCAAATGGAAGCACGTCTCCCCTCCCAGCCATAGTAGATGGACTGCGAAGGTCTTGCACTGCAACTTGAGTGAATCAGATTTTCCCTGAGAGATTCACTAAAAACCTTTGACTGACACTGTCTGTCCTGCCTGATGACACTGCAATATGATATTGGTTATATTGTTGTTGTTTTGTGTATCTGTGTGTTTCCTCTATTCTATTTATTTATTTTTATTTTATTGCTGATTTGACCATATCATTGCATGACCTCTGCTCATGTTCCTGTGCTTTTCTTAATAAACTCTCTTGGGTGTAAGATCTGACGGGCGGGAGCGCTTGTGGGGGAGGTGTGACCGGATGGGATACTGGAGGGGCGTGTGGGAGAACGTGGGAAGTGGGTAGCTGGGTAAATTGGTTTTAAAAAAAAAAAATGCACAAACTGCCCATGTCAGATGATAATGAACATAAATAAATGAATAAAGAGATTTTTTTTAATTAATTAAAAATTGGTGGGAGACAGACTGACTCAAGGAGTTTAAGCGTTAGCATTAGTTTACAATAGGTAGCTGCACTTATAAAATCTGCTAGTGAAAGATTTTGTCTGTTATCACTGTAAACTGCAAATGTGCAGTGGGGAAATAAAAAGCTTAACAGATGTAGCAACAGTAATTAAGGATACGAGGGCTTAGCGGAGGGTCAACTCGGCAGAGAACAGAGAAAAGAGGCTATTATATAAAACTAAACAGTATAATGATGGTGAAATAACGACTCTTAATTACAGTAATTTCCTATTTAGCACTAAACTGTAGGATGTGTCCCCTCATCTCTGCAGAGTGACCACATATTTATACTATCTTGTTTTTAAAAAATACTTCACCAATGAGAAACACATCACAGATTACATTTTAGTAGTTTGCCACTTTTGGAGTAATTTGAAGTGTATCAGTCATGACATCTTTTAAAAGTACATTGTAGATGATGTTTTTTTGTCTTGACGTGGGCTTTAATAGGGTTTCAATCAAGCAAATAAATCTACAAAGTAAAAATGAAAGCCTCCAGCCCTGAGTGTGAAGTTGGATATTAAGTTGACATGGTCACATTCAACACCTGTTTCAACCGTCAAGCCGGTCTGTTGTCTTTGAAAACCTCTTTGAAAAGCACATTTTGAATTCTTTTCTTTTTTTCATGTAATGCAAGGTTCAGTGGTTTACTGTTCAGACATGAGACACGCTTTCACATCCTATATTTATCCAACAGTACAAGAAAGCAGGTTCACAGTTTTGCTTTCAAGCACACTGTGCAGCCACTAATTGATCTTCAAGGTCCATCACACAGGTCAAAACAGACCATAACGTAATCGAAATCAGAGAGAACAAAACACAACACTGAAGGAGTCCTGAAGGAGCGTCGACTTGATGAATGACTCAATACATTATCTGTAGACGCTGAAAATGAAATATAGCTTGTGTCGACTTGTGAAGTTACTTTAATGTTTAATTATTGAAGCATCCTTCTTTCTACTCTTTGCATGCACTTATTTATGGTTTATTTGATAGGGACAGGCACAGTAAACATTAAAAAAACTGAAAACTGTTATCTAATATAAGTATCATAGTGTTTTTAGCTAATGCTAATTTGCAAAGCCCATCCCTAGAACGGCTTGTATGAAAGTAAGAGATCTAAGTAATGAAGGTAGACTGAGTACAGCAAAATACAATAAAGCACACATTTTAAAGATATTACACACAGTGTTTGAGCAACTGCATCAAAAATATCTGGTTCTTTTGATAGAAAAAAAAGAAAACACCTGCGCAAAAAGATAAATAAATAAAAAGAGAAGTGGTAAGAAACATCTAACCACTGGACTTAAAATGAACATTTTTTTTGGTTTTTTTATTTATTTTACCTTTATTTAACCAGATAAGTCGATTGAGAACCGGTTAATTTACGACGACGACCTGGCCAAGTCTTTTGCATGTGCTACAAAGGACGGGCTGAAGCTTAAGATTAAAGATCCCAGATCCCTAGATAAAGTATGCAATCCCTCCAGTGAGTTCTGGCTTTACCCCAGGGTCCCCTCCCAGAAAACCTCCAAAAGGAGGCGCAGAGGAGCCCATCATTCTCACACACGTCTTACAGTCACTTGTGAACAAGACCCCAAGATACTTTGGCTCGGTCAACACACAAACAGAGCTTTATGTTACTGAAAATGGATCTTTTTGAAAAAAGCCTGGCAGAGACACCAGAGTGTGTGTCCTTGTCTCATATGTCCGCTGTCGTCCCCATGGTCGCCCTCTAACCTTACACAACTCCCTACAATCATCTACAAGAAAACCAAGGGAACGAGGGTCGCTGCTACAGTCCCTGCATCCTCAGCACACAGTCAAAGTAGACTCCAAGTTAAGTTTAGATTAACTGAAAAACTGCTATTACAAATTATTTTTCCTTTTCCCTCTTTGAAAAAGATTTGGTAGATGACAGAAGAAGTCAAGAGGCTTCAGTGAATGTATGGGAGGGGAAAAATAGACATGTAGGAAGGAGCATCTCTTTTCTTTACACATTATTCTCACATATAAAAGAACTGCATATGTGCAGGTTTGTGCAAAAAACTTTATATAAAGCTTGTCACACAAAAAGAAGCAAGAAATGTCACCAAGTTTTTTTCAGGTTCAGGTAGAATCCATTTCTTCTCTTTGTAACCTCTTCAATACAACCTGCAAAGTAGTTTTTCTTTCTATTACTGTTGAAATGTAATGAAAAAAGATAAATGCTACTTCAAAATGCTTCTCTGAGCAGTCTGTTGAGCGTTATCGTATGGATTTAGAATACAACAGTTCAAGGTCCTACCTTTTTAGTTGAAGAAAGTGTAACAGTACAATAATGCACGTCATCCTCACCAGTTCTCTGATGTGTACTTTCACTGCAACATTAAACACTTTTCACCAGAAGAGCAAACAGCATCTTCAGTGTGTTGATGTTGATGAAACTATCCAGCATCTCTCCTTCAACCTTACAATAATACCAACCCGTCTACTGCGCAGTCTGAAGTTGTTTCTCTTACCTGTTCCACAGGTAACACTGCACTCGGTCCATGAACCGTATTTCCAGAAGAAAACTGACGCAGGGATCTCGTTGTCCTCTGAGACGTTTCGACTGATTGTGTACTCGTACCGCACTCCTGGATTGGTCTCCTGAAAGAGAAGCTGAAACATACCAGACAATAAAATATAGAATATAACACATTCTGAAATATTTAAAGAAAACAGCCTTTCTTGACAAAATTTTTGCAAGAATTAAATCACAAATCTTATTTGCACGTTTCCTTTTTGTGTTTCCAGCACATGTGAAGAACCATAAAGAAGGGGTAAAAAAAAGGGATGGCTTCATTTGAGACAGCAGTTTTCTCTTTAAAAGGACAACAACACAACATGCAGTTCTTGAAAGGATGTTGGTGACATGCAGGGGTAGAGAGCGAGAGTGTTTTCTTGCTTTTTTTTTCTGCTTTAGTGGGTAACCACACTGAAACGTTTAGGAAATTCATCTGTGCCAGACATGGGTTTTTGCAGTTTAAAGTTTTACGCTGATTACACTCAAAGAAAAAACTTTGCAAAACGTATCCAAACAAAAATCCATCATGCGACTGCTGTTGGCAGTCACCAGCATTGCCGGGCCAGATGTTCTGGCACTACCAAAGAACAACAACATATTGGCAAATCATTTTTCAATCACTTTCAGACATCATGGAAAGACCCGTTGATTCCAATTTCCTGGCAGCCATCTTTGAAGTCAGAGGATCCGAGTTTGTACTAACCAGCTTTCAGTATAAAATGGCAACATCTGTAAGCCTTCTAGCATGCAGCCACAGGGTCCAACTCACTCTGCCATTATGAAAGCTGCCATGCAGCACTTGCATTTAGAAAAAAATTCTCACTGAAAGTGCATGCAGACAAACTCTACCTGATCTAGCAACCCTTTACAGACTACCTAAATATAGAAGTGCCCTAAACCAACCCACAAACTCGTCCAGTTTAAATGCCACTTTAGTCCGAAAAGCACAATTGACTGATTCTGCATCCATTTCCCACCCTTTTTCATTTTTTTTTTCCTGTTCTAGTTCCATTACTTCCTTTTTACTGGAAGCTTGTGACACAGTCAAAGTCCTAGGGGTCACCATTCAGAGCAGGAAGCTCGTTGCTCTGCATCGCCTAAAGAAGTTCATTGTCTGTGACATCGAATTGATTTCCATCACCACAGGCTCTCTGCATCCAGTGCCGGAGTACACAGTCCCTGTGTGACACAGTTTCTTGACTGCAGATCAGGCTAGGAGGCCGGGACGCATGCAGAAAAGAGCTTGTAAAGTCATACTTGGCCAGACGTACTCGGGGTATTCAGAGGCTCTCTGTGCTCTTGGATCGTGTAGTCTGGCTGAGAGACATGCTCCAGCTGTGTTGTGATTTTGTCAGAAAAGCCCCCCTCCACAGGGAGGAGCTCACAGGTCATCAGACAAGACCACTGACCATCCCAAGGTACTGAACTGAGAGATACAGGAGATCACCAGTCCCCTACATGCACAGGCTCTTAAATGGCAGCAGAATTTTGACATTAGACAGTACATTGTCAGAAAACATTTTGGGTCTACTTTAAACTTTTAGTGGATTTAAAAGTTTCTCTATGAACCTGTGATCATGCTGAAAGGCCAATAAACTAAACTTATTTTCTCTAATTAACGTTGTTCATGTTGTCTATATTTGAACTGAAGTTGCAATATATCAAAACTTACGTGCAGTACTCCTTTTTTTCTGCACTTGAATATTAGAACTTTTTTTTTTGCACATCTGAATATTTGTTATCTATTTTTATGTTTTCTTTATATCTACACAAGGAATATTTTTTCCTATTTTCAGCTGTTTGTTTGACTCTGAAAACTCTAATAAAAAGAGTTGTTTAAAAAAAGAAATTTAATTCTCTTGCAACCCCTTCCTGCTCCTAATTCTGCTTCTTTCTTAAACTGTGCAGTACGAAGTCGTCTACACACAGTTGCTGACGTTTTTTGTTGCTTTCAGGTGGTTTCAGTAACGACTGGCATCACAAAAGGACAATATATTCACCCACAACATGAAGTTAAGCTGTTAATCCTACCTGTATCCACAGCGGTTCCATGGTGGGCCCCGGAGACGTTAGGTTCTCCAAGTGTCCTGTCCTCTCGTAGGTGAACACTGTCCCCGCTGCCTTGTACTCTCCGTTCCACTGGATGGTCCAGCCGCCGTTCAGAAAATACTTGTTGGGGCTGTCACCTCGCAGCGCCAAGAAATTCCCCGCTTCAGCCACCTCCTCAATGCGGATGTCCCAGGCTCCCTCTGGGATCAGTCCAATGTCTACGTAACCTGAAAGACATTTCGTGTGAGAGAAATTGAAACACACAGTACCCTGTACCTACAGTTAATAAATCAGGTTATAGATGTTATTTAAAATACTCATCTGCCTTTAATGCTCCCTCACATCTGTTCTATTGTTTCTGTAATAACATTTCACTTCATTCATTTTATTATTTATACCTGTGCTTTTTCTGCCGTGACCAGTTAAAATATCTTCTGTGAAAAGTCCTACTAATAAAGCAACGTTAGTAAGAGACATACCAAGTCCTTCGCTCTCTTCAAACGTCCTCCTCACAGTTGTGCAGGTGGAGCCGTTACCGTTACACACCCCACAGCGATCCTCAACAGCGTTGGAGTCGATCATGTAGTCGCAGCCGACGTTCTGTATCACACACGCGACAAATAAATTACCACAATACATTTTGTAGAGTAATTATCATTTGCATCTTGAGGGATTTGAGTATCAGACAGAATCAGAAATACTTCATTGAACCTCGGAGGGAAATTGGTTGCGTTTATATTTAGATCAAAGCCAAATTTTCCAATCTCTCATCCATATAAAGACTCGATAATCCTTTTCATAAATGCATCACCTTGCAGATAAAACATACCAGTAATCGTTAATACTGATCTCTCTTAAAGACACAATATGTGATCCAAATAAACGACAAAAAAAGACTGCACTCTCAAAATAACCAACAGGACTAAGACTAAACAACAACTAAACCTATACTACTATTGTTTTCTGGAAGTTTCCTTAGGACTACATTTTTAAGACGATCGATTGAGAACTTTTTCCTTTTTCTATTCTGAGTGAAACTCCTTGATTATATATTTGTACTATTAATGTTATGTGGGGAAAAAAATATAAAAAAAAAGCAGGATTAGGGATTTCTGAGGCGTCTTGGGGGATGGATTTACAGTTTTCAGTGGTCCTTGACCGGCTCAGTGGATTTGAGAAAACACTGCAAGAAAAAATAATCTGAATTTCAGTCACTAGTTATATTTGAATACCACCATGACCATTATTTGGGAAGGTGGCCCCTGAGGTGTTTTTTTTTAGCAATCATAAGTGGGTCTTAAGATACACAAGTTTGAGAACTCCTGTATTCAGAGAAGTTTTAAGACCCTGTATCAGGAAAATAAAAGGATATGAGTTGGAAAAAATGTGGCTTAGTTGAAATTCCTCTCCATACATTCAGGGACTGTCCCAAACTGAGTTTATATTGGAATGGTATTCACACAACTTTCTGCAGAACTAAAAGACTCAAATACCCAAATACCCCTTAACTTGAATCCCCACTGGAAAGTGGCTGAATCCAATATTAACTACAGTGGAAGATCGGAATGTATAAAAACTAAATTAGAAAGAAAAGAAAAACTATCTATAGTCAGTGTTGGATAGTAACGGAGTAAATGTACTTGAGTACTGCACTTATGTTCATTTTTTGAGCATCTGTACTTTACTTGACTCTTTGTTGTTTTTGGAAACTTTTGACTTTCACTCCACTACATTTCAAAGACCAATATTGTGCTTTTGACTCCACTGTACTTCTAGGAAGGTTGTCATTACTTTTTTCTTTTCTAAAATGCAACTGACCACATGCTGTGTTCCTCTGAAGGAACTGGGACTGATGTAAAAGCAGGAATACGCTCTGTAAAAAGATCAAGCAAGCTCTCTCTCTTTCATTCAAACAAAACTCGGTAATGGCAACAGCAGGAGAAAGACTAATTATTAAATCTCAAGTTTTTATTATAATTAGAAAAAGAGAAATAATTCCAGGTAGGCTTTTAATGCTGGGTTATTTTTCTCAGTTATTTAACAGACTTGGAGAACTCTTTACAACTGGCTTCAATCTAATTTCATGGTGTTGACTTTAATACAGTTCAGCAGAAAATGACAATAGCTGTCCTTGTTGTTTTTGATTGCATTTCTACGCTGAGGTTTCTATAGGTGTTTCCATAGGTTTTGTGTAGCAGAGTGGTTCTGTTACAAGGTTCTTTAAATGCATTGTGAAAACAACACAGCAACTTTGACTCAAGCACTGGGGTTGAGCACTTTGTCCACCACTGTCTACACTGATTTGGCCTTTCATGTTACAGCGACCCTCCAGATCACAAAATGGGAGCAGGCAAGGCGGAAAACGTGTGCATCCGACAAAAATGTCACAAAATGTCATGAAATCAGGGCCCAGAGTCTGTGATTGGTGTCCACTCTGTATCCAAACAGAGTCCGTATCAGTGACTGGCATTTTGGCCCCGGGTGATAGGCAAGAGCGGACAGATAACGGCCACGACGGCTTTTCTATCAACAAGCTCATTTTCACCAAGAATGTCAAATATACAAGACTCGCCTGCAGAGAAGAAAAGGGTCAAACTAAACACGCTGCATGACTGACAAAGCAGCAATGCAAGGAAACAGAAAGACAAGAATGGAATAATCAATGAATCTTGTTTTGGAGTCAAGAGAGGAAACAGATCAGAAACTGAAGGGGAGATAATGAAACGTATCGATTATTTATCAGACAATATATTTACAGTGTTGATACCTTACAGATGCCATTGATGCACCTATCTCTGCTTTTGTTGCCTTCGTAGCACGGCGTCCCATCAGTGACCGCGTCCCGCATCTTCTCAGAAAAGTGTTCGTTCAGCGGACGGCAGTGCAGCTCACAGGGGCTGACTGAGAGACGTTTAATGGAGATCCAAGATAATAAAAAAAAAACACACGAAGTTGGGATACTGATGAAAACTTTACAAAAACAACCAAATGTACTTTTTTTTTAAAGTTTATCTAAATATGGTCACAAGCTGAAACAAGTTTGAGTTGCTCACCTCTGTTGATGACTGATTCCCACTTGTAGAGTTTGCCCTTGTACGGCATCGTGTTGAAGTGACTACACTGTGTGTCTCTGAAGGTGGGCAGGTCGTGAAGACACGGCATGGCGTTACAGATCTTGTACCTCCGCCGCTCTCCCAGACAGTACTTCCCTCTGTACTTAGGACTGCAAGACAGTCAGAGATGTTATTTCAGTGCACCTTAATGATTTTTATTTTCACAAAAAGCTTTGTGACATTTTAGAAAATGTCAGAGTTAAGTAAATCAGTGAAGCTTTATTTATGCAGCACAGTTACAAAGTGCTCCACACAGGCAGGCAAAAAATAAATAAATAAAAAAGCAACCAGAACAAAGACAGGGAAAGGAGTATATAGAGAGGGGTTTTGAAAGCTGCTTAAAAGAGTTCAAAGTTTAACGATGATTTCACAGGATAATGAAAATTATGATGAAAAAAAGAGAAAAAATTCAAGAATAAAAATGAAAATGACAAAAAAGGAGCAGTTTTGTGTCTTATAAATTATTAATGAGTAATTGAATAATTGATTATTAACATTTTCCATTATCAGTTAAAGAAAATGCTCAAAATGTGTAATCTTGCAGCCTTGACCTAAGTATGCAGTCCTTTTATAAAAAAAATAAAATCAAATAAAAGAATTAACTATATAATATATCGTATGTCTCATCACAGTTTGGTATGATATTCAGACATTTTTTAATGCGATATGGTTTGGGAATAAAAAAGCGAAGGTGCAGGACAATATCATAAAAGTTGTAGATATATAAACATGTATTTGAGTCATCGTGTGTGTTGCTAAGACAGAACAGAACAGTGATTCTTATAAAGAGCTGCACTGTAAGACTGACACAGTTACTGCCGAGCTAATCGCTCCCAAACGACCGTAACACTAATGTTTCCCTAAGTGGGAAAAATCTCTAAATGCAATTGCTTTTCACACTTTGACAATTCCTGTCATTTTCCTTCATCTCGCACAAACAAGTCTAAAAATAACAGAGAAAACTTTGTTTGTCCAGAGAGAAATAATCGGTAGCAGAGCCTGAAAAAAAAAAGACCTTTTCATGCCAATCAGTACATATATATATATAAATATATATTCTTTCAGTTGGATCATACACACAGCAGATCATGCACTTGCTGGCAAAACTTCTCATATTTGATTTGGCATAGGCTTTTTATGCCGGATGCCCAACCCTCCGTGTTCATCTGGGCTTGGGACCAGCAATTAAGAATGCATCCCCACTCGCTGGACACTCCAGGGTTCAGTGTCTTGCCTGAGGACAAGTCGACATGTAGCCTGTGAAGCGGTTTTGACTGAACCACAAACCTGTGATAAACAGACGACCAGCTCCACCAAGTTTGCACATAAATATATACGAACTGACGTGTAGCTGAACTAGTAACTAATAGCTGAAAAAGACAGTATTTTTATGTACAAGATATACAAAAAATTCTATCCTATATCCATATACACTGTTTCTGTGATACCTATCTGTGATATTTTTGATTGTAATGTCTGCCTTTTCGTTTGTGCTCCACTCTGTAGATTACATAACAGCTTCTACTGTCTGTCGCCGCCAAGCGAGAGGCAGAAATGTGTGAATTCATTTACTGCCCGTTGCTTCTTTCATTATCCGTACATCAATCATTTTCTGTTCGTGTCTTTCACAAAACAGGTGTGTCTCTCCTTTTGTTACACACAGACGACACGACGCATGAGACTGAAAAATGAGAAAAGTTCAGTTAAATGCTCTTATTATTAAAGTATATGTTAGTAGGGGTGAAACTTTGATTATTAACTGTAAATAAGGTGTGTTTTTCTTTTTGCCTTTATTCTTCCCAGATAAAGACTTAATTGTAAAAAAAAAAAAGATTTAAAAATAAGAAAACTCTTGTATTTTTGTCTGAAAAGTCAAACTTACACTGGGTTGTCGCAGTCTCTGTGGGCACTCTGAACTCCGGCTCCACACGTCCTTGAACAGGCCGACCACTCGCTCCAGGACCCCCAGCCTCCATTCACACTCTCTGGCTCATATCCAACCGACACACACTCTCCACTGAAACACCACTGGGGGAAAGAAAACGGCAGAGTTTACATCATTAAATACATGAACAGACACTCTAAGTTCCATCTGCTTGTACTTACTTGACAGAAAAATGAGTGTAGCATTGTCTTCTATAGATTCTGTGGCCCACCCACTGTAAGGTTTGCGTGTAACATATTGTCTGCACTGTGTTTTCTTTGCTGAGAAAATATTGTTCAATTCAATTCGATCAATGTAGAGACATTTTTGCATTAAAATAATAACAGATAACAAGGATAACACCATATGTAGAAACTTGTATTGACTGAGGTAGAACTTGAGTTATGTAATAGAGTTGTGATAATGGCATTGTAAACTTATTGTAAAGAGATACAAAGACTGAAAAACAAGGCTGTAGTGCAAAAGGAGAGCTATGATGGAGCTGCACAAATGGCAATGAGAATGCATTCAGTTTAAGTTCATTTCGTTGTTTTACTGTTATATAAAATGTAGTTTTTCTTCTGCACATTGGCTCAGTTATTTATAAAACCAGGGTTTCTTGCAGGGTCGTATAGTGGTTCATCTCCGACAGCACAATAAGACATGAAAACACCTTAATTCCAATAAAACATTTAGCTTCAGGGGAACGAGAACACACGCTCTCACACACACAACAATTCAATAAACTATTTAATGAGGGTGACTTTGCTATTATTCTGACATTTATTAAATTAGCCCTCAGATGAGAAGCTTCGGGTCAGGATGCGGGTGACTTACTGTACAACCTCTGTTAACAGTTTCCGAGGGGAAACCCACGAATCTGTAAACTAATTGCTTTGTAAGAAAAATACCTTTAAGGTGACATTATTTAGCTGAAATGTGTCACAGCAGCCTCATTTCATCCTGCCACCTTGTTGCTGCAGGGCAGTTCTTGCATGTAGAAAAACTGTGTGTGTTTTGTGTAGTTTTCTGTTCACCAACTTGATTTCAGAATCATTATATATCAGCATTATTTATCTGAATATTACAGAACACTGTCTGGGTAATAACAGAATTATTTAATCCTGTCTTCACACTTTAAAGGTAGACTATGCAGGACTTGTTAGTTGCTGTTTTTAAACACATAATTCAAAGTTTGCTCGTTCTTCCTGGCTCAATGAATGGGAGGGGCGAGAAACAGCAGAGTGTGAATGATTGTGAATGAAGTGAGGGAGCAGCGTTAGTGGGAACAAAACAGTGAATCAGAGAAACAGAGTTATTTTTTGATTGTTTTACAGTGGTTATATTCTAAAGCTCAAATAAATACACCTACACATCTGCAGAGGATTTGGTTAAAGGGGTTTTTAGGTGCGAATGAAATGCATTAATGTTCACGTGGACTCGAGGATGAATGGATTAGATTTCGGTGGTCAAAGGTCACTGTGACGTCACAAAACACGTTTTTGCCGTAACTCAAGAATTCATACGCTAATCATGACAAAATTTCACACAAATGTTTAACAGGATACGAGCAGCGCTGGATAGTAACTACTTACACGTAACTAGTTGTAATTACTAAATAAATTTAATTGTGATCTGTAACAGTGAAAATATGAGCACTTAAGTTACAGTTACTAATTAAAATGTTATATCCAAATATTCTTTTTGGGCTGCCGGGTATGAGTCTAGTATGAGCATAGTATGTCTTTAAAATTGAGCAACATACTCACTACCATCTGAAACATGTTTGTGGGTTGTGGTTGATCAGAGCCATGTTCTGTTGAGGCTCCAAAAGTCTTGGTCCAGCTGTGTTTCCACATGTTGACTCCTATGAGTCACATGCGATTTACAAAAAACAAATAATGCAAACAGGAAAGTAAGAGTCCCACGAACTAAAGCCTTTCCATTTAGAAATCAAAACAGTGATGGTTGTCAAGAAAAAAAAAAACAAACAGAAAAAACTCACGTCTCATATCTTTCACGCTCCTGAAGTGAAAGGCTCACCTTGTCCTCACCACAGCTGGTTCCATCGACGGCCCCGTCCAGTTTTGAGTGGCAGGTTGTTCCCACGGTGCACCACAGAGTGCTGCATACGTTCTAGGAAAGCAGCAGAGATAAATATTATTTCCACAACATGTTTGCATACCAAACATACTGTTTACACGCATTACAATATACAGTACAAGCACAGATGTTGCATGCTAAACTATTAATGCTGTTTTCCCATTTGAATATAGAGTACATAGACACAGTGAGTAGTCTACTGTGTAACCAAAAGATTGTTTTTACATTATTTTCATCTGAAGTGTAGGTTGTTTGGGGTTTGCTTTATAAATCAAAATAATAATGTTTCAGGTTTGTAAGAGGAAATAGTTTATGGACCTGTGCTGTGCAGGTTGGATTTGTCAATACAGGCTTTTCCCTGCAGGTTTCCCAGTGTTTGTCTGACTAAATTTCCTGAATTCAGCAGTTCCACTGGAGTTCGAGCACAAAAGGATGTCATCCATATTGATGGATGGAGCACTCCCAAAGCTGAGTGTTTGTTCTCGCTTTTTCCGATAAGAAGTGTCATCCTTTCAGAATACAGCCGATCAGATAAGGATTACAGGATGGAGCTCTCCAGGATTGTTGACATCCCTATCTTCCAGAAACCATCGCTGTGTGAATGTTACATGAGCTGTGTGCTATCTTTCATCCTGGCATCTTTATCCAGCAGCCATTAGTTCTGTGCACCCGGTTCTACAGTGCAACAGAGATGAAAATCAGCACTTTACAGCAGCAGTTCAACAATTGGACAAATCTGCTTTCTCACTCAGATAGATAAGAAAATCAATACTACTCTCTGATCAGTTTGTGAACTGTGATGCAGCAGCCAGAGGCCAGTAAACTCAGCTTAAACTGCCTCTTTCTGAAGGTAAAAAAAAAATCTGCCTGCCAGCACCTCTACAGCTCACTAATTAACACGTTATATCTCACTGAGAGTGTAAAAGGAAGCTGTACAGACAACAGTCTGGTCTCTATTTGCAACAACACTGAATAAAGAGACTAATAAGAGGATGTTTATTTCCTACAGTGGTCAAATCTGTGAGGACTGATAACAGCAAAAGGTCAAATGTGCTGCTCATAAAGGAGCTCCCTGGCTGACTGCTGCGATTGTCTCGGCTCATTTTTGTTGCTGCTGCTCTGACATTTGTCATGAATGTGTGGAGGACATTTTGCATTTCGGCCAAAAGCGTCACACTGTAGATCAGGGTGATTTTTGAGGTGCGAACGATTTCAGCATTTGAACTTTCAGAATGCAATAATTAACAGTGACCTGTGAGGAATATTTTGCTTCTTTTCTGAGTGATAACGAGGGCTGAGGAGTACTGGACTAACATGTATTTAAAGGGATAATTTGGATTATTTGAAGTGGGGTTGTATGTTCGTATTTGTGCTACTCTGTGACTTTAGGATTTTTGAAAAGTTAGTTCAGATTCACAGAAGTCACACAATAACATAAACTACCCAATCAAGGCAGCTGTAGGCCAGCAACTCCTGTGTTCTGCAAGGTGAATTTACTGATTTCACCAAGGGAATCTGGTTGGTTTGGAGAAAGCGATGTTTGGCTTATAGTATAATGACAGTTTCTGTTGGTGAAGACTGTCTCACAGCAAGTTAAAGTGGAGAAGATATTCTAAATATAGCATACATTTAATGATACTGATTATTTTAGGTGGAAAAAGGTTTAGCTGTTTTACTGCCGTCCACAGAAGTGCACTGCTTACTACTAAATTTAAATTTACTATATTTACTATTACTAAATTACTCTTTGACCAGCTCAGCTCTGTGAATACTGGCCCAGGCAGCCACCAACACACACTCGCCCTCTGTGTAATGAATGAGCAAAATGTTTTACAGCTGATTTTACAGCTGAGTTGCCTGGCAAACTGAGTAATCCTGCTCGGTGCACCAACCCCACTGGGATTAGTTTTTGGAGGCCAGGCGAATGACGGACACCGTATATATAAATCCAAAACTGACATTCCTTGCACTTTCTCAGGAATAGTGTTTTGTTTGTTTGTTTCTTTGTGTTTTTGTTTATATATGACCTGTGAACAACTGCACTTTTTCCAATAAATTTAATTAAGTGGCATTTTTTGCTTCCTGTTGCTAACCCATCTGCTTCCAGCTGGGTACCTGAGGCTGGTGGAGGGTGAAATCATGATAGAAAAAAAAAATCATTTTCTAATAATTATAACTTGTGTCCTCAAAGCTTTTGACAAAGAGCTGCAAATGAGCCAACGATGCAGAAGCAAACTTGGTGCTCCTTGGTCATGTAATGCCTCCTTAAATAGCAAAACTGTCCATTTCATGAATGCACATATATATTAGACAATTAGATGCTAAATTGCATGAAAAATAAAGATTAAAAAAACAATTTGGTTATAATAATCATCCGCTTATATCACATGTGCACTTTTACTTTGGAAAAAAAAAATGTATATAGTAGTCTAAACTACTTTTTCTAAGTAGCTTTAGTTAACCAAACTAGATTTCTCCCTGGGGTAGCTTCCCTGTTGTAAAACTTTTTCCAGTGTGAAGTAATTGGCAGCTTGCACAGTTATGCTTTCAGAGGAGCATCCCCAACACTGGAGATAACCTGAAACTCCTGTCACTGATACCATAAAGATAAAGGTTGGAAAGACACACTGTATTGATTCTCAATGTAGAGATAAACCTCCAAAAGAAATGGAAAGGTCTCAGTGACTGAGCATCAGACTCTGCAGGAATTCTGAAAGACTGCTGCTTCTGAAAAAAAACCCCCCCAAAAAAAAACAGATGTGATGAGCTCACAACCTGGATCTGATGCTCTTGGGTCTTACAGCTGCCTACCTGAACCACCCCATCAGGAGATTTATCAAGACCTGACATCCTCCTCCGGCTGCAACTCATGCAAAAACAAACAAATCAATAGAGAATGTCCCCCAGATCCCCAAACTAGCCGAGTATCGAGCAACTTATGTAATCCGCGTAACCAAGGACACAAAATAATCAGATGCACCACTGAGCCTCTACAGTTTGGAGGAACTGCAGCCCTCTCCAGTGAATTCATCCAGACTACTACGCTACTGTATAAAGCTTCTGTCGATCAATCTCATGGTTAAAACTCTGTGAAACTAATATAAAATAGCAGCACTTGGATAGACAATCCTAAAACACTGCTTTTGTCTTTGGCCTCAAACAGTTTCCAAGTCTGCACTTCCTGGATAGAGACACACATACAACATTTCTGGTCAGCATTCACAAGAAAAATATTATTTCTAGGGTGGCACTGCAGTTTGGAAAGATCAAACTAGACAAGGCAGACACGGCCTTTTAGTATGGATTTTTATCATGCTTTTCTATGATTTTGTGGATTGGAAATCTAAGCGTGAAAAATAAAAAAAACACTCTTAACTTGATCGTGAAGCACTGCAGAATAGAGAATATAAGAATGAGACAGGCTGCTCTGCTCAAATTATTTAAGAGACCAGCCCAGCAGAAAGCCCATGCTTTTCTTCCTGCTGCTGATCATCCATTACATGCAGAGGTCCAGATTCTCCCATCAGGTACCTGTTTTAAGGCAAAGAGGATTAAAATAAATAGACACAAGCGCATTTTGTTCCAGCAGCTATTAGCTTGTTAAACAGACAGGCACGTGCACTTTGCTGTACAAAAACTTTGCTCTAACACATTTTATTTTAGCCTTGACTACGACTCTGTCTTTTTTAACTTTTGTATTTTCCTGTGTATTGTCTATTGCTGCGTTGCTCTTGACCTCAGAAGCAGCTGCCCTCTGGGGATCATTATAAGAATCGAACCTCCACACTCGCAGCTTGGTTGAAAATGGTCAGAAATGATTAACTCTCAATGAGATGAATGAGGCAGAGTTTCGCAACAAACGAAAAGAAGAATCTAATTGACCCTTCTTATGTTCCTAAGCTCCTTTTTTGTTCTGTGCTCCATTAACAGTTAAGCGAGCTTGGTACCTGCAGAACCTCTGTCATATTTCTCCTTTCCTGGACTTGGATGCGCTACATGCTAGTCTCATCTATGTTGAAAATAAAACCAAATATTAAAGATGGTTAGACCTGTGAAAGTGGCTTATAGTCACATATAGCCTTAACTGTAGTTCAACTTGTGTTTTGCTGACATTAGGTATCAGATGTAACTTCCTAGCTAATCAATGATATAGATTAGCTTAGTTAATTAAACCTGTTATTGAAGAGCAGAGCAAAAAGGGGCGGGACCTAGGAAATGTTAATCAAGTGTAAAAGTAACTATTTGTAAAAGTTCAGTGTGTATGATTGTAATATTCATAAGTATGAATATCTTTAACCCAAACCATGATCTTTCTCTTAAACCTAACTAAGTTTTCTGTTCCCTAAACCTATTCAGATTTTAACCACAACGGCGTCACTTAATAAAACATAATTACTTTGTACAGCGTCTTATGTCTACTGTGTTTTAGCTTGTGTTTGGCCTCATTACCTCCTGAGTATCCTGTTCCTGCTACGTCTGTCAAAGCACTTTGTAGACTTTGTTTTTAAAGGTGCTTTATTATAGTTATTATAACATGTAGAACGGTTTCATCTAGGATTCTTTTCTAGGATGAACCTCCTCAGACTCTGACATGTTGAACTGAAATATTTCTACAGTGGCCCAGATTGAACAAACCAAACACTGGCTCTAGATTCAGCCTTTCAGCTATATACACAGACTGTGTATATTTGTGTCGTTTGTGTATATGGTTGTATTATATGTATTGAGTTTTGTATGTATGTCAATTAACTGTAACCTCTTCTTTTTCAAAGGACTGATGGATATGCACCATTTGCTCTGTACGAGATCATATTTTTATAGGTCTACAACACCTTCTTCTGTATTTGTCTGTGTTCTGTTTATAGATGTAAATTGCTGTATTTACTGGAGGATCTGCACTATGATTTATGCTTGAGATTATACTCAATTTAGATCTGATATTTAATATATATATCTAATCTACATCTTTCAAACTCTAATATTAAACTCTGGTTGAGACTCATAAGGTATTTTAGATCTATGCTCTATCAGGACATAGAGGCAAGGTTCTCCTTTAAAAAATGAGTTCCCTGTCTGATTTGTGTTTTGTTATTCTGTGCGTGTGCCAGCTGCTGTAATAGGATGCATTATGGTTATTTAAGGATGGCGATTCTGTATAGATGAATAGCGGTCTGAAGACGTCATGCTCATAAATTGTTTGAGCTCTTCTGGTGTGCAGACTTTTTCCTTTTCTGTTTAGATATTTTGTGATCCAGCTCCGAACCCACTGGGTTCAGAGATGTGTGTGTCTTTTTCGCATTGTTTTTCATTTATTGCCGCCACCGAAGGTTCTGCTACTCACTTGAAAAAGGGGGGTGAGATGAGGTGTTTGCAATTTGCAAGCTCGCCGCTGGATGACACTAAATCAAACTTACTGGTCCTTTAATGAGGAAGAGTTTTTGCAACAAAGGAAAAGTGGAATCCAGCTGAATATGAAAGTAAATTCTTAAATGGAAAGGGTTCTTCCTGCATTCTAGAGGCGTTCCACTTTTCCACTATAGCACCCTTTGCGCCTTTTATGCACACTTATATCTAAAACAGCATTTTATGAGGGAGGAAATACATTCAGCTCAGCTCGGTGAGGCCTCAGGGAAACCCGCCACACATTTCGGTGAGAAACTCTGAATGTCAACATAACCATGTCTGTTTACAGGAAAACTTGTTTGACTTTGTGGATTTTCAAAACAGCCGCCTGATGATGTTGTAAATCTGTAAGCATCCCACTGTTTTTCTCTCCTCGGGGTCCTTGTAAAACCTGTGCATGTTGTCTTTATAGGGACACTACGTTGGTGGTGGAAAAATGCACGTGTGTGGTCTCCGTCTGTCCAGTCCTCTGCCACTCTTGTTTCTCTGGCCTGCTGTACTTCATTGTATATCTGCTCCCAGCCACAATACACAGCAGTCTAACAAACACACAGCTTTGAGAGGATTTAATCTAATTTGCTATGTACTCACTTAAACTCACATAGCTCAGAAAAGACTCTCCTGGAAGAGTCCTTTTAAAAATAAACTTTTCTGCATCAGTTCTTTCCTTCAGACAAGTCTATGAGATTCTTCGGCAGTGAGCTTTGATATCGACACTGGTTTATGTCTTGCTAATCATTCGCTTGTTAATCTTCAAACAAAAAACAAAAAACACAACAGTCGCTATAATTGCCTCATGTCATGCACGACCCATGTTACACACTTCCAGCTACACGTTAGGATTTGCTTTTTGCAGAGAGTTTAAATCCAGCTCATGTCATGAGTGGAGGATTGATGAAGAGAGGAGGCGTCCTGCGCTAAAAAGAGATGGCAGTTTATCTGGCCTGTGGAGATGCTCACAGATACAATCTATCAAGAAAATGAAACCAGTGGGCTGCTAGAAAAACACGCGAGGGTCTTAAGGCTTAAGTATACTCCATCAGGTCTGTTTATCAGATGGTCGAATAGCTTCAGAGAACCACCTCCCTACATTCAAGCGTTGGATTAAGGCAGGGGTCTGCAACCTGTGGCTCTGCAGCCGCATGTGGCTCATTTGTCCGTCTCCAGTGGCTCCCTGTAGCCTGTAACTTTCATTTATCACTCTGTTGTATGGCTTAAGTGTTTTGTATATTGTAAAAGTGTGAAGCCTGTACACTGAATGAAAAAAGTGGTTCAATATTTCATCAACTAAAATGTGTGCCAGACTACGTTGACAGCTCAGTACCTTGGCTAGATAGAAAAAAACTCAAAAGTTACTTGTGGCTCCAGACATGCAGACTGCAGACCTCTGGATTAGGGCGTCCGTGTCTGGCCATTTCTATAACTTTAAAAATCTGACATTCTCATCCACTGAATGGCCAGCTGTGCTAAGAGAAGACAGAAGCCAGGGTTTGAACTTTTCTCTTGAGCTCTTTTTGTCATCATTGTGACATCATCATTTTTCACGTCAACAGCCGAGTGCAACAATATGAATGCTTTCCAGGAGAGACATCTGAGAATGCGGCCTGTTAACTCCATAGTAATAGTGTCAGACAAAATGCTGTACGAACTGGTTCTTTTCAAACATAATCCAGCCATTAAAGTTTTTACGTATTACGTTATTGCAGCCTTATGTGGCTCAAAAGCGCAGACTCCTCCGTGGTAAAAAGCTCCTCATCCTTTTAGCAGACTTTACAGGAAGTGGCACCAGGATTTGGTCCACGTTGCAGCCACGATTTGTATTTTTCAATCTCCCAGCAAGTTACCATCAGTCGTCACTCGCTGTTCCATTGAACGGCACACAACAGAAAAGACTGACAGATCTCTCTCGGCGAAGCCACACGCAGATTCAGAGTGGCAGCTGAGGCTCGAGCCGAGTCATTCATTTTGTGAAAATGGCACAATTATGCTCTCTGACAAAATTTACCGGTTTGCAGATGAGTCAGATCACAATCTTTTCCCCCAAGGTCCGGAGAAATGAGAGTTGATTGATTTTTCCTGAAACCTCCTTTTCTCCTCAACCATACTGCATTTTTCCAGTGGTGGCTTTTCCATCTCACTTTCATAACAATTTCATAAGTGCTGAGATGTGAACTGTAATTGCTATCTTTATCTAACAGCACTGATGACAGAATATGATTCTTACAACACTCACGAGGTGCCACAAACTTTCTACAACTTATAAAATAGTTTAGTTTATTCAACAAATGAGCAGATACAATAGTAAAAGCAGTACCAGCATATATAATACTGTCAGCGGTAACAGGATAAAATCCAAGACTTATTTCCATCTTGGTCCCTGATGTTCCATCAAACTGTCAATCACCACATTAAGATGGAGTCAGTCAAACAACGTCCATGACAGGAGACGCACAAACACATCATGTCACATCAAACTGTGTTGTTATAGTTAAACCCAAGTAACACAGGTGAAATCTATTATAATTTTAAATGTTTAAATGGTGCTGATCTATTAAAATGCAGCTAAATAAAATTAAGCAGCAGTATAACGGAGTCATTTTTGGGGCTATGTATTCTTTCCTTTAGGGAAGCAGAATATTTGTTTCACAGTTTGAGCATGTTTTTTTTAGAGGCCTAGGCTAACCAAAGTGCATCCAATAACAGGTATTAATACATTAAAAGTATTATTAACAGCTTAGTTGTTTAAGAGAGGGGGGAAAAAAATGAATAATCAGAAGATACTCAAGGTGTATTATTGATATCGGACATGAAAAAGTGGTACCGAGCTGTCCATAAGCTCAGGGTTGCAGCTTCTTGTGTTTTCTGCTAAAGCAGAACGAAGCCCCTGTTTTATGAGGACTTCCTTTCCTCAGCAGAGTGATCCGGACTGCTAAAAGCTAGCTGCCAGCTAAGTTAAGAGCCAAGCAAAAAGCAAACAACTCCGCCCCTTAGTACAGTTCAGAGCCAACAAGCTGGCAGAGGTAACACTAGGGGCTCATCTGGGATTAACACAGCTGAGAAGTTGGTGGAGGCAACACTTTTGTTATTCTGATTTGTCAAGGAAAGCAGCAGAGGTCATACCTTCTCTTACTTCAGCGTTGTATTTTACTATTATTCTGCATTTGTGAGTGTGGCCTCAATCTTTTTTTTTTTTACTGGTACCTGTAGGGATGCATCCTCAGCAACTCCTGTGGTATTTTAATGCAAACTACAATTCCCCTCCATCCCTCCAGTCTGTCAGGGTTAATAAAAAGAGCACAGGTTAAATGAGGTGAGCCTCATTGCTGAGATTGTGAGACGAGATCATTAGTGATAGACCTGCCTCTTAATTTTGAAGGGTCACATTCAGCTGTTAAGGTGTCATCTGAATTAACATTATTATGAATTATTATGGCAGAATAGCACAGTTTGCACTAATGTCAACTCAACAACTGCAGTGCAACAAGATTAAAACTACAGTATATATTAGAGAGAAGCAACAAGCTCTATGGATCTGTTAGTCCCAGCCTGGATTTAAAACCTCACGTACGAACACTGGAATCATCACTGAGGCTTGAACCTTGGAAACTTAATTCACTGTTGAACAGGTGTGGTGCAGCGGTAGAAGAAATATTCGCATCATTTACTAAAAGTAGCTATACTGTGCTGTGAAAATACTCCACTACAAATTAATTCATTGCTTCATTCAAAACTGTACTTAAATAAAAGTATGTTAATATTATCAGCAGAATTTAAAGGACCAGTGCGCAGGATTTAGTGGCATCAAGAGGTGAGTGTACAGACTGCAAACAGCTCTCCTCGCCCACGCCTTACAAGAAGTAGGAGAAACTCTCGACAAACTCAAAAGGCTGTTCTGGGCAACTGTAGAAACTCGGAATGATCCTGGTGACTAATTTCACTGTCGATTAAATGCAAAATTAAATTTCAACTAGTCGACTAGTCTAACAGTAAGAAAACACTCAGACAGCAATTAAAACTGAGCACAATTTATTAACTGATAATGTTAAACACTGTCCAAAATACTGTGTGTATTAAGAGCCATTTGATGCCATTTATCACAGTCTACAATCGCCAAATCGTATTTTAAATGCAGCTGTGTCACTTGCGCTGTGCAATACGAACACTGCACATTACAAAACATGACAGCAACTCACTAAATGCTTCACCTTTTCAGACCAAAAAGGTAAGTAAAGGTAAAGGTAAATGACCCGGAGCTGAGGTTAGCTGCCAGCTGCTACACAGTGTGGCTAACGTTAGCAGCGCTAAAAGCAGCAGCTGCTCTTCTTGCAGGTTAATGTCCGTGTCTGTGATGAATGCGGTCACATGTTGCTCCAGTTGAGTGGTTATATATCATTTTATTCTGACTCAGTCTACAGTCAACATTATTTCCACTTCCTAGATTATAACACCGCCGAATGGTGCCGGTTTTACGAGCTGTCATCTGTCTAGCTGCTGATAAAAACATCTGGGGTTGCCCAGGTGAGAGGTGCTGTCGTCTGATGGGGCCGCAGCCCCGACTTGTGGTGGGGGGCTGCATAACATCTTAGAGGCAACAGTTAATTGGCATTGTGCACGAATAAAATATTGCTAAATAGTTTAACCGACTAATATTTCTGGTGCTGACTAGCGAGGGTGGCGACGTTTAATCATGTAGTTGATTAATCGCGTGCATCCCTAGTAGAAACATGGCAGTGTAACATAGCAACCTTCATAGAAGAGGACCCACCTCCTCTGAAGATATAAACAGCTCATTTTAAGGTAACAAAAATGTGATGATTCTCTGAACCTTCAAATTCAAAGTTAAAACATATTAACCCTCTGTAGTACAGTGGTGTCTCCAAGCAACAAAGCTATTTTTGGCCTTTTACACTCATACAATACATCCTCAATTTTGAGGATGAATAAAAAAGAAATAGGTGCCCAAGGAAACTAATGTTTTAATATGACATGGGACTTTCTGGAGGTCATGTCGAAGCCATTTTTTTGTGACCGTCCTCAGCTCCATCACCTCTTGCCACAAAAATGGTCTTGAAACATCTCTTTCTGCCATTTTAGAATCTGGAAACACCACAACATTACAGTCTCCCACCATGACATTTTTTTGGCATTGTGTTTTTAAGTTTATATACTCTACAGGCAATATAAGACAGGATGTAAAATGCAGTGATAACTATTTTATTTTATTTTAACTCACACTTAGCACCTCTATTAGTTGATACAGCTGTGTAGGAGAGAGGCAAAAGTACTAAAGTATTTCCGCACACTTTCTAACTTGCAATACAATATTTCTGTGTGATGTTTCGGTACTAGACCTTCATCAGGTTTGACAGTTTGTGTCACTGAGAGGCCAACTTAAATAGGGAGTGCATTCTCACTACATTTATATAGTAATTTAAAGCAGCATAATTTAATAAATAGAACTCCATATCATAGATACAACAAAGCAAGATATTCATCATTCAAGTCTCAAAAGACTCCACACCCTCCATTTGGACAGCAGGGAATAAAATTCTTTGCACGTCTTCGCTGAAATATTCATTGCAACTCTGACCGAGTACTGAAGAAACAAGAAAATCCCTGGGGGCTTACGCATCCAGAAGGCTCCAACAACAGAGAAACCTGATGAGACGATGGGGACAGATTTTAAACAAGTGGTCTCTGGATTTGATGTTAGTCATTATCGATCAAGTGTCTACCAAAGCGCAGTTAAAGCTGAGCTTGAAAAACAAGAGGATAGTCTCAGAGAAAAGTTTGGGTCCTCCTTCACAACAGAGAGAAGACGCTCAGCATTAAACTGAAGAAGTGCAAGCTTGACACCAAAGACTACCAGAGAAACAAGATTTGGAAATCAAAGGAACAAGCGTCTACATCCCAGACACCTGCAAACACGCAACTGTGCACAGGTGCACAAAAGACCAGACACAGAATATGACAGACGCACAATTCTAAAGAAAAGGTTGAAATAAATGGGAGTCACTTCATTTGTGGGACCGTGAACTTTAAATTGTGAACTTGAACTTGAAATTGTGAGCATGAACTAATACATTTTAAGCTCTTCTGAGGTGTGAACTTGCGCAACACTGCTCCTGTAAAGCACTCAGAACTGCCTTGTGCATGAATGGTGCGAGATAAATAAACTTTTTCATAACTCAATAACTGCTTGCTTCTTCAGGGTACGATTCGTTCAAACACAGTTCGTCTTGTGTCTTATCAAAATGTTTTGACTATAGTGATTTGATTTTTGTAGTTTTTCAAGTGGAACACAACTGAGCAGCATTTTGGTTTTATAAGGGTGTAATTTCCACTGCGGATGTGGGAAGGAATGTTCCCCTAACTTTGATTGTTTCAGGTTGATTTTCTTACTAAACTTTCTCTAAACTTTCAACAACAGCAAAGTCTGGAAGACAGAAGATTTTAGCAGATAAATATATGGATGCACTCATGAGTCATCTTCAGTTATTACTGTGTGCTCAGTGTAATAAGTTTAAAGAGCAGCGCTGAGTGCTCTGAGACCTTTTCTCCTCTGGGTTTCGCCTCTGAGATTACAAACACGCTGCCCTCCTTCATCTGTGAAGGTTACTGGTGCTGTACGCAGCAAATGATTGCGCATAGGTGTATCACAAAAACAATAAAGGTTTAAAGGTAGAATTTCGATTTTGAATGAATGTTTTACGATAATTAGATGGTAAAGTTTGCAGCAGCACACTGTACTGAAGAAATAACAGGATCAGGGAACAATGAAGGAGGTTGTGAGGACACAGAGGAACATTATGTCACTGAAGAAGCAAAAAGAAATTGTTGCAAGGATAAGTACAAATACTTATTACTGTACTTTTCTCCTCTACTTTTACTCCCTACGTTTTAATATCTGTAATTTCTTACAATTTTAAATCAGGCTTGTGACTTCAGTGTTAATGCATTTAAAGGGATTTTTTTTATTTTGCGTCATAGTGTGCAGCCCACCATCCAGATTTCAAGCTGAGTGGATGTGACAAAAACAAATAGAAAATATAATTTGTTGGTGTATCCATCGGTGTATATCACGCACAACAGCTGTAACGAAAACAAAGTAAAAGACATAGAGATTTAATAAGATAAAAGAGGTGCAACAAGATGTAACAAAAAGATGTAACATGACCAAGAAGAAGATGAAGATGCAAGAAGACAAAAAAGACGCAGCATGATGAAAAAATTACATAAAAGGCGTAACAAGACGAAAAAGATGTAAAAAGGTGAAAAAGACTAAAGATGAAAAAGGCGCAACAAAACTAAAACTTACGTTACAAGACGAAAAATGACATAAAAGACAAAACAAAAAGAAAAAGTTGCAACAAGATCAAAAATTATGTAGAAGATGAAACTAGATGAAAAAGACGTATCAAAACAAAAAACTACTTAATGTGATGAAAATGTAAAAAGAGAAAAATGACAGACCACAACCAAAAATTATGTGAAAGATGAAAAAGAGGGAAAACTGTGGACACTGTTCTTTGCTTGAGTAAATATTTCTATTTCTAGAGTCTTTTTTTCTCTTTCTATGTCTACATATTTCTGTGTACTTTTGCTACAGAGAATGAAGGACAATCAAATTCTTTCCATACAGCCGTACATGGCCTTGGAAGGATTTGTTTTGAGGTATTTGTGGTTAAAAAGAGTCTTACGTCCATGTCATCGCAGAGCAGGGACCCCGATCCATACTGCAACCGACACTGATGGGCAGCGCTGTACAGAACCCCAGGAAGCACCGAGTTCAGAGACAGCTTCTCCTTCACGGGGGGATCATCAAGGCACCAGCCCCAGCCGCGACTGTGAAGGGTGGGAGGAGGGACGCACGGTTAAGAAAGGATAAAAAAGACATACACACACACACTCACACACACGCACACACACACACACTCACACACACACACACACACACACACACACACACACACACACACACACACACACACACACATCTCAGTGCCAAATAGCATGGGTGCTGGGAAAAAAATCAAGCAGAGTTGAAACAGAAAGATCTGCACACCGAGTGGCTCCTGTTAAAAGGATTTTCTCTTTATTGAGCACAAGGCACTTCCTGAGCCTCAGTAGTCTGAGGAAGAGCCATGGACCTATCTGTTTCAACTCTGTTAAAAAAATAAAATAAAATAAAATAAAAAATAGAGTTTCTTTTCAAATGTAATGCACTTGACATTTCCAGCAGAGGCAACAGGGTTTGCATGGAATAAATAAAGAACTAAAGGCAACAAGAATCTTCATCAACAGAAAATCTGAGAAACACTAACCACTTTCCTTCAGTGACTAGAAAATTATTGTTTTGTGCCACAATAAAAAAAAAAAAAACAATAATCCAAATGAATGCAGAAATCCTTCAACTAAATTTCCTTAAACTCAGCTCAGTGCTGCATAGTCCCTCACAAAAAATCAACTGAGATCTCACAGCAGAAGTGTTGAGTTTAAAGGTACCCTGTAGAGTTAGCATTGCTATGGAGCAGCGTTTTTATGAGTGGGTCCCCTGAGTGTGAACAGAACCTTTATTTACGAGATTTTCTAGGGCAGTGGTTGTCAAACTGGGGCCTGGGGAACAACAGGGGACCTTGAGTGTGTTGTAGGAGGCCTGGCAGCAGAGAGAGGAGTAGAATATTTTGGGCTCTGTTAGATTATCTATAGGGCACGGTGTAAAGGCATTTAGGGCATTTCCAACTCCACTTTGCTGTCTAAATGGTGCAGAATCTGGTTGCAAATTGTTGTATTTAGTCTCTTAATTAATCATAGGTATGGTTTGGGCGTAACATGAATGAAACCGTTCAATGGGAGTATCATCTCCCATTCCCTTTAAAACAGCCAGCTGTTCCTGCCTCTGGCGCCGTGCTATTAAAATGACAGATTCAGCTGATTTGAGAAGCAAAAAGAGATGCTGGAACGAGCCACCTGTTGTGATGCACACACTGCGATTAACCTGCGAGTCAGACGGCCACGACATAAAAAAATAACATTTTGATTAACAGCAGATGGGCTGCAGATGAGTGAAACAGGATGGAGCGTCTCCCCCTGTCCCTACCTGTGTGTGTGTGTGTGTGTGTGTGTGTGTGTGTGTGTGTGCGTGTGTGTGTGTGTGTGTGTGTGTGTGTGCTTTACACACGATCCGAGGCACAGAAGAATGACGGCTGTGACATTACAGCGCACATGGAAACATTATTCATTCAGTTTCAGTTCCACGTGTGCAGTGATGTTAGTGCTGACTTGTGGATTAACCGCAGTGTCCTAGAAGCAGAGTGTGTGCTGCGCTGTGATCCTGCCTATGTAGTCTCCTCTTACTGTTGAATAACGCGACCTTTAAACAGCAGGAAAATACTGCACCGCTGACTTCAGACCAGGTTTTTGTTGGACAATGGTGCAGTGACTCTCTGCACCTCATTTTAAGACTGACACACACACACGGGCGCATAGAGGGGTGCAAGACCATTTGTTATCTGCACAACATAGGCGCTAGTCAGAAAATAGCAATGACAGCTGTGCAGTGGGCCTGAACTTTTATCACACACAAGGTAAGAAATTGATCATAGTTTGATCATTGATTGACTATGACAACTCTTTCATCTTTAAACCTAAAAATAAAAACAATACTTAAGTAATTTTTACTTAGGGGATTCTCTCAGACAAATCCTGTCGTACTGGAGGTCAAAGGTCTAATGTACACACACAGAAACTGATGAGCCAAATTTATTTTAGGCAACAAATAATGTAAAATGTAAACAATTCATGCAGCCAGCCGACAAGAAGCTAATAAGCTAATATCCACACAAACTCCACTGTCTGTCTAAATGTGGATCAATGACTACAGGCTATAACTTTGAACTTGTTCTGGCATTCATTAAAGTGACCGGCTTGATGGGGATGCTCTGATTAAAGGTCAGAATGTAAAACGTCGGGAAGTAATAATTAATATAATATTATTCAGAACTGGCCAGCAACCGGTGGGTTTTTCTTTATTTATGTCTTATACTCACAGAGGCTTTTTTATTGTTTTATGTTGTAAATACCTAAATTTAAATTGGTCCTATAGCTCTTTTTATATAAGACTATCTGATTATCAAACACAGGCTTGCATTCTTTGTTTTGTTTTGTTTTTTGTTGTAAGAACGATTCTCAATACCTTCTCTCTTCCCCACAGCTTTCTTTTCTCTTTATTAGGTTCCCCATTAACTGCAGCCTTTTCATCTGCAATTCTTCAACTTGACAATCAACAAGCAAAGAAACAAGGTCTGAGTGTCTTTAATTAAATGTTTACCGTGCCTGAAAATGTTTCATCATATGGATTTTTCCGGGAAGATTAATTAATTACTGTTACAGCAGGGTTTCACTGAGAGAGCTGTCAGCTGCTGAATGAGATATATTGACAAGGATAAGTGGGTTTTCACATTTCCTTTCAGACGTTTGTGTTCATTAAACTTGATTTGAACTTCACCATTAATGAACTGTGAAATCACTACAGGCTGTAATTAAACTTTTCTCTGTTCTGTTGTTGTTCCTCGTTCTTCTGTTCTGTTCTGTAAAATTAGCTGTGGTGTCGTGTTTGTGCCTTGTTCATATTTTGTGTGTCTCTGGTTTATTTTATTACATCACTTAATCTCCTCTCTTTTCTCAGGAACATGTGAATGGGCTCTGGGTGAAACTGAATGGCTGGGCAAAATATATCTTAACAATTTATCATCAAGAAATGTTTCACTCAGGGGCAATAATTATGGATAATTAATGACCTATTTTTAATAAAGACTGAGAAAAAATGTTGCATTCAACCACTTTATTTTTAATTTAACCAAATTACTTTGGATTTACCTACTTAAAGCGATAGTTCACCCAAAAATGAAATTTCACTCAATATCTACAGTTCACAAAACACTCCCTGAGCTTCAGTGGAAAACAGCGTTGTATCCAAATCCAGTATAATTGAAGTGAATGGTGACCAGTTTTAAAATGTAAAAAAATAACAAAAAAAAAAACAAAAACACAAAATGTCTCCATACTGCTCGTGTGGTGAAATCCAAGTGTCTGTAAGCCGCGAATTAAAATTTGACCCAAAAAGACGCCATTTACATCATGTGTAGAAGCGGGTACAAAGGATTTCGCCCAAGCGGCGCGACACGAGATATACGAGATCTCGCGATCTCACGATACCTTCACGTCTGTGTTTACAAGCTACCTGGAAGCGACTTAGAGAATGGAGAGAGATCCGCTCAGAAATAGTGACTTGTTATGCGCACAGCTGACTTTGCAAACTTTCAACAAAGAAGAAAATGTCCGAGGACTTCGACATAGAAGAGGAACATAATTTCTTTGCTGCAGCCGCGCTGCTTGGGCGAGAGCCTGTGTACCCGCTTCAGGCGTGTGCAGCAGTACGGAGACATTTTGTGTTTCTTTTGTTTTCTTTTTGTATGTTTTAAAACTGGTCACCGTTCACTTCAACTGTACTGGATTTGGCTGCAACGCTGTTTTCCGCTGAAGCTCCGGGAGCGTTTTCTGAACTGGAGATCTTCACCCATCTTCACATCAGCACAGGGGTGAGTAGATATTGAGTGAAATTTCATTTCTGGGTGAACTATTGCTTTAATTTAACTATTTATGCATGCAGCTTGTAGCATTATCATTATAAAAGGGTGTGAAAGGCTGTTAATGAGCCAGAATGTATTCAATATGGGCTCTCATGGCAGTTTGCATTTAAAGCATTTAAGTGAAACTACTGAACAATTTTCTTACTGCTACTGACATTGATTAAGTTTCTATTGCCAACACATGCTACTGATTTATGTCTCGTGTTCTATAGCAATGCCACTATTAGTGCTGCAGGATATTTTAACTGATAATAGTTTTACTGACAGTAAAAAACATGGATGCTTGTTCTACATTAGCGTTGAGGGGAAACAAATTAGTGTTGAGATTATCAAAATTTTAAACAACCTCCAGAGGCTGAAATACAGCAAAAGGTCATTGCTAAATTATTACTTAAGTGTCTCATTATAGCTTTCCATTACCACAGCCAATTACACTAAAATCTGTCAGTCATAGTAATTGTGAAAGCAGCACTAATTTAGGTGCTTCGTACAGCATTAGGAGAACTCAATGAATAGGAATCGAGTTATCTAAAACTTGCAGAGTGCATGTTTTGCATGGATAGGATTGTTTGGATAAGGAATAATAAGAACAGTTATTTAAATATGTACCTCGGGGCGCAAAGATGAGATAACGAGTAAAATGGTGGCTGGAAGATTTGCTTCACTCACCGGCCAAAAAACATTAGAGGTGATCTAAAATTTAAACATTCACTTGACACTGGAACTACACTGTAAACTGTGTACAGACAGAGATGAAAATGTAGCAGATAATCAGGTCTTTACAACATACATACCACAAGCAAACATACAGATTTACAACCTATCAATGTGAGAATGACAAAACCAAACAGCATAACAATACAGATAGATTCATTAAAAACAGATGAGACTTCGAACGCACTGATCTGCTGGCATTAAACCCCTCACAACGTTAAATAATTGTTTTGTCATCTTGAACAAAGACAGATTAATCATTTGATTCTTTGGGACTGACACTAGAAAATTACCGGCACCCATAATGAGAGCTTTGATTCTGATGAGTCTGTGGTCATTAAACCAATGTGAGCTTTGTGATTTGAATTTTATTTGCTTTTATGACCTTGCGGGAGCAAACTGGTATAAGGCTGCGTTGCCAAAGCTCAATGTAAATACATTTATAAGGGCAGAGGCCTGTGTCATTGTAATATTTTATTAACTTTTACACGGCTTTGTTGAATACTCAGGTCTGATTAGTCATTCTATGGTTTGTTATTTCTGAATAGGAGACTGCTGCAATGTATAATAGACCGCTGCTATGAACACAGTTCTGATCATAGATTATAGAGAATTAATGCAAGCAATAAAGTCATTTTTTAATCAATGAAATCATTTTTAAATCAATATTTTGTGCTGAGTTTCTTTGAACTTCCTACAGTTAGTGGGTCCCTATGCAGAATAAACTCTGACAGGGTGACGCAGGATCCCGACCTGTCCTGTGATGATCTGTCACAATGAAAAAGGTGAAAAAAAGAATACTGGAGATCGCATGTTGAATGCTCATTGAATACGAAGTGAGCTTTAGAGGTTTTACTGAGGTTTTCATTGCGGGAAAAGGGATCAAATTAATCTGGATGAAGCTCACAGGCTCTGGAGGAGCCAGCACTAAGTTTTGGCCAACTGCACTTTTCACTTGTAAGGGAAAAAAAAAAAAGCCCAAGCGTACTGCGGATAGACCTGAAGGTAGAATCAGTAGGATCTGTCTGAGCTATCTGTAAACACACCAGAAAGCTAGTTGATTGTTGAGTCTGATTCACATGACGTCAAAAATACTGACGTTTTGGGTTAATAAAGTGTCCCGAGCACAAAAAAATAATAAGAAAATAAGGAAATAAGGAAACACAATACAACCATCACCACACACTTCTGGTGGGTCTTAGGTGATGACTGAAAGGGATTATGTTTATATGAGTTTATACATCGTTTGTTTTAGGAAAATGTTGCGTATTATACCTTTAAGTGTGCAGATGTTATGAACATACAAGTAAATCAATCGATATAAGCTTGTAATAATGGCAGAATCTCTAATTATGGAAGGAAATACTGGAAGACAGAGGGTTCTATGTAGGGCACACTGGCAATTACATATCTATGGCCATTCTGGATTTTTGTTGGAAGGACCCAAAACTTTAAGTTTTACATTATCGCATGTATAAAAATAATGTAAAACTTCAAGTTTTACAGTATCTCATGCACGCTGGACACAGGTTGCAATGCTAGTAGCAGCAACAGTAGCAGAAGAACAATTTAAACAACATGTATGTACGGCATCGAGTGAATAAAGGTACAGTTTAACATAAAAGATAGAATTCATTACCAATGAAAACAGCCCTGACCCCTTTCAAAATAAAAGCCTGATAACAATTGAACAACAAGATTTAAATTTAGATGCTAATTTAATGTGTGGCCAAATGATGGTGTTGCTCCTGCATTCCCATCGCAGGCTTTACACTGTAATGACTGAACACCTACTGTGAAAAGTTGGAATCAAATCAGTGGTTTTGCCACTGCTAATGAGATGTAAATAAGTTGCACAGGATGTTTTCCCTCATTGCCGTGGCAAAATGAAAAGACTATGTTGGATAGGAAACTGCACCTTTTCATAATTTTCATTGCTCCATCAAACTGGAAACAAATATCTTCCATATGTGACATTTAACACAAAACCACATGTTGTGATTAGTGTGAGTCTGTGCATTGTAATCACTGTGGAAAAAACAAAGAAGAGCGGCACAACAAGCTGTAGACTTTGCATATTATCATCTTATACAGCTGATATAGTAAACATGCCTATTTACACAACCAGCAGAGTCCAACATTTACTCCCCTTTTAAAACTTGTTTTGGTTACTAACTCTTGAGGGAAATATTTGGCTCTTTGGCAGCTAAATGTTCCACTGTGTTCACCAGCTAGTTGTTAACTGTGTGTGTTTTACGTTTGGTGCTGGGCAGGTTCCATGCAGTGGATTTATCAGATGTTTTTTTTTTATTGAAAACAGCTGCCCGTTGCATCTGAAGACAACACTGATGAGAGCATCCTGACTATAAGTCTTCATTACACAAAGGCCGTGCACAAAAAAAAACAAAATTAATCTCAATATGAGAGGTGAGATGATTTATACCAGATTTAGCAGTTCATTTCCATCTGCAGTCCCTGAGCAGGTACACACAGAACAATGACCAGACACTAAAAACCTTAATTACATCCAACACCATTACACAGTCTATATCACATGAACAGTTATATACACAAATCTGCAGGCACACATCAACATAAAAGCCAGCACATTCATCCCGTGCAACTATAAAATTACAATTCTTTACAATTCAAGTCGGAATCACAGTCAAATTAATTTCAACATGACTGATCACTCAATATAATATTTTGCATTATGGGAAAAAGTCTGTGCAGGTTTTAAGCTCAGCTTGTTGTATTTTGTGCTTCATAATGCACCACACATTTTCAATGGGAGACAAGTCTGGATTGCAAGGTCAGTCTAGTACCTGAACTCTTTTACTGAGAAGCCACGCTGTTGGAACACGTGCAGAATGTGTCTTGCCGAAATAAGCAGGGACGTCTCTGAAAAAGACATTGCCTGGATGGCAGCATCTGTTGCTTCAAAACCTGTATGTACCTTTCAGCACTAATGGGGCCTTCGCAGATGTGACAGTTACCCATGATGCCACGGGCGCTAACACAACCTCACAGACGCTGGTTTTTGAAGTTAGTGCTGGTAACAATCTGGACGGTCTTTTTCCTCTTTAGCCCGGAGGACATGACATAATTTCTGAAAACAATCTGAAACGTGGACTCGTCAGGCCTCAGAGAGGTCTGCAGAGTTTCTGGATCATGTTTGCATGGCTGAGTCTTAACTTGCATTTGTAGTTGCGGCGACACACTGTGCGTGACAACAACAGTTTTCCAAAATGTTCCCGAGCCCATGTAGTAATATCCTTTACACAGTCATGTTCAAGGGGGCGATGGCCCTCACATGCAGAGGTTTCTCCAGATTCTCTGGATCTTTTAACAATATTTTGGATTGTAGATGGTGAAATCCCAAAATTCCTTGCAGTTCTGTGTTGAGATACAAAACTCCTAAACAGCTGGGCTACTTGCTCATGCAGTTTTTCACAAAGTGGTACTATACGATCACCTGTTACCACTTGTTTACCTGTTGAAAGTTACAAACAGCATCATTGCCGCCCCTGTCCCAAAAAGCGTTGAGGCATCAACTTCAGAATGAGTGTGTAGAAGTTTGTCAGGCTGAACATTAAATATCGTCTTTGTACCATGTTCAATTGAATACAAGTCAAAATGTGTTTGAAAATCACTGTATTCTCTTTTTATTTACATTTTACACAAAATCCCAACTTTTTAAGAATTGAGTTTGCATAAAAATCTGATTACAGCAGCTCTAAGGAGAAAGAACTATAAATAACACAAAGTACGGTACATGCATACATCTGATGTAAAGGTACGAAGATATGGACAACAAAATCATTAATTTGAGATGACCTCACACTGACTATTGAACAGCGGCAATTAAAATGTTCTCCATGAGTGCCTCTGGACTGAAAGGCAGCTCAGAGTGCAAATTAGGTTCGACTGCAGCCTTTGTCACAGCAGGCTTTCCTGGAAATGTTTATGCCACTTAATGAACTGTTTTCTGAATCCATTGACCTCAAAATTTATTTACAAATCAATATATGAGCCATGATCAAGTAAGCTACGTTGTGTGTGAGATATCTCCAGCTTGTGACTGCGGATCCCCTACGGAGCCATCAATTCAACTTAAAATTTGTTTTTCTTTTTTTTGAAACTCGGCCTCTTTGGCCTTTCAGGAATTCTCTTCTGGACATTAAAGGGTGGCCCCGTGTTTATGAGTAGCCCATCTATGTGATAATATCTAAAGCACTCAACAGCTCAGCATGACCTTCTACATTCCACATAAAATAACACCTACGGACCAAACCTCTGAAGCAGCACGAGCAGCGGAGGCCTGTGGGACAACTAAAGCCATATACAATAGAAGCCTTGTCCTGCAGTCAGTGAAAGAGATAAAACAGAGAAAATGGGGCTGGCATTTAGAGGAATGAGATGGGAAGATAAACATCAGTAGTCAAGTCTCATGTGAGGAAAACGATCAATGCAGATTTAGTGGTTTTGGAGGGGCCTGCTGGATGTGGAGGTCAAAAGACAGGATGAGAGAGAGAAAAAACAAGACACGAACAGGGACACGTCAGCGGGGAGAGGAGAAGGAGACATCGTGTTTTGTTGAACTCTTTTCCGTTTCATGGCCGTCTTGCCTCAGGAACTGAAAATGAGCCGGCCTTTTTCATTTGTTCATTTAGACCATTATAAATATGTTTTTATCATTCTGCTCAGTCTGCTGGGTTTTGTCAGCAATAAACAGACATAAATTGTAATTTACTATATATTTAGTCTAAATTTCTATTCAGTATGTGTGTGCAGCTGACTTATTAACAGTAATAAAGTCATACCTGTTTCAGTAAACAAGTCTACAGCCACACAACACTGTAAAAACACTCTTTCATTGCAGCTGCCTTCTCTAGATTTTTTAATCAAAAGTTTTGTGGACGTATAATCTTTTTTGTGATAATTTTTACTTTTCTTCTTTAGATAAACTTTTGAGTTTTAGAAACCCCTCAAAAATGTACTTCAATAACTGCTCAGAGAGCTGTGGGTCTAATTCGTCATTATTTGGGTGCTTGAAAATTAAATGCTTACAATTAAAAATATTAAATGATTAACCATTATTCACTTTCACTTCACTTCAGAACAACTTTTGAATTGCACATTTTTTTTAGTTTTCAAAAACTAAAAGATTCAAGTTTATCTAAAGAGGGAAGGTAAATTATCTCAACAAAACATAAATAGTTGGTGAAACTTTTTCAAGAGTTTGAGCTGAAAAGTCTATTAAAGTAAGTTACTTTTAAATTTTGAGTTTTCTCAAGTTATTAATTTACAATGTGGCAAATCTGTGAAGATGAACTCTAGCATGCTTGCAATAACAATGCTAACATGCTGATGTTTAGCAGACATAATATTTACAATGTAGCATGTTAGCCTGCTAGCATCTGGTAATTAGCACTAAACACAGTGGACAGATGAGGCTGCTTTAAAGATGGTGCTACATGAGAGTTGTATGTAGCTCATTTAATGGACAGATTTCTTTTACATGCAGCTGATGCCGTACTCCACTATTTTGTTGTGCAAGTACGTGCACACACACACACACACACACACACACACACACACACACACACACACACACACACACACACACACCTCTTCGTCAAGCTGCAACGAGGACTATAGTGGAAATAAGTCCAGTGACTTTCTTGTGTTATCCTTGATGTTCTTTTTAAAATTGTATATACACGGTTTTGCAACCCTGTAGAAAAAAACAAAAAAGGGAAACATGACGTACTGCACCACATTTAATTACAGTGCATCCAATAGTCAACAACATATTTTACTTAAAACCACAAATATGAACCTCCATTGGAGCTAGAAGAAAAGTCAAGGGAATCACCAAAGTCATTAGGATTAATCATCTGGGGACCATGAATGTTTGCACAAAACGTTGAGACAATCCATTGACTGGATACTAAGAGATCACACTGGATGAGTGAAAACTTTGTCCTGTTTGTGGTGCCAGATGGAAATCAGATGATAATCAACATCATTTTGATTCATCTTACGGGCACCGTGAATATTTGCACAAAATTTCATGGCGATTCATTCAATAGTTCAGATATTTTACTTACTGATTGACGTCACTTTCCAAACACAACAGCTGTAATAGGTATAATCAAACATTAAAATGGGCTGCAGTTAACCAGCTCTTCTTCTGCCAACATTCAAACTGCGCCCTAAAGGAGTTCAACACTGGCTCCAGACTATGATAGCTTGTTAACTTCATCATGAGACTCTGTACAGCACTTACACAGGAGGCAACCATTAAAAAAATATGAGTATCATTTATTTTAAACCACTCTAGCTGCATGGCTCTAAGGATGGCAAAAGCGGTGCATCTCTGTACCATTTTCAGTGTCCGATCATTCTCGCCAAAATTATGCCAGTCAATGATATCATCATGATATTCATCAAACTTTTCTTATTAGTGCATGTACATGTTTTGTCTTGGATTTTGCTAAAGCTAACAAATGCTGAACAGTAAATGTACTGCGCCATTTTCAATGAGAGTTAATGTTTTGTAATGACATTCAGACTAGATATTAGAGTTCCCCACATAATGAATTCTAATGACTCTGGTATCTCTGTCAAACTGTTTAGTTCTTGATGAAAACCTCAAAGTCTAATCCCCAAATTCCATTAAGCCACAGCTGCACTTTGAGCACAAAGCTAAAATGATTGTTATAGCCCTGCATAATATAGTCAGAAAAATTCCTTTTGATGCAAACCTTTATCTAAAGACATGTCCCTCTCTGTCTCCTTCTTAATTACCATTGCGCCAGCACACACACACACACACACACACACAAAAAAAAACCCAGTGGCCTTTGTGTAGTGAACTCCCACAAGTGTAAATATCGCCCTGCGGCCTTTTTTCTCCACAATGGAGTCAAGAAGCTACAATGCTGTCAAGTAGCTGAACACCCACTAAATGAATTCCAGATGCTTGGAGCTGAGAAACTGGGGCAACTACAGCGACCCATTTCAGACATTCAACACATGTCCAGTCGAAGCCAGAATCTGTGCAAGTCTCTGACAGAAACAGCTGACTATAGTGTTGAAAGACTCACACACACACACACACACACACACACACTGTACTATAGATAGATATAGACAAGCATAGATATACATATTAGCATGTATTTTTATCTAACTGTAGTGTCAGTATGTGGAAAATGTAGCACTTAGACTGAGACTAAGCTCCTGTATAATCAACAAACCTGCTAATTCCCAAAATTAAGTTAATTATTTGTTGTGTGAATATTATAATTTTGTCATTCTGTGGTTTTACCGACACCAAAGGCTCAGAGGTCATGAGTGGGCAGCTGGTAGGGAGGGAAGAGGGAGGGAGCTAAATTATATAACTAACCCATTTTGGAAAATGTGATGTAATGTGTTCAAAATCAATAAAAATATGTGATCATACCAAAAATACCACTAAAAACTAAAAATACTGCATGTATCTGCTGCTGCAGTACTTTAACTTCACTGCCAGTCGTTTGAAACGTTGCACGGACAAAACAGATTTATAGCCTGTTTAACAACGCTCGTTGAAGGCCAATGGATCAAGAGTAGTTAAAAAAAAAACACTATATAGTTTGGCTGTACAGTCCAGTCACAGAACAGTGCGTACAGATAAAGTGGTCAAATGAAGAGCTGCAGAAACATACAATTAAAGTACAGCCATGGCTGCTCTTAACCCTCAGTGTTATTTATAAGGTCTGTATGTGAACACAACAGCGGTTCTCCTGCATGTGTTACAATTATTAAACAAGTTGAACACAATAGTGTGTCTGCCCTCAGGCCAGGAAATAGTAAAAAATATAACCAAGGTTGATGAATTTCAACACTGCGATACAATTATAAAGGGATATTTCACCCAGAAATAAAAATTAGAAACAGAATCACTGCTGTTTGTGCTTGTGTTTTAGGAATTTCCACACGTATTTCACTTATTTGTGCCAGTTGTGTCTGCAGAGAGGGAGACAGAAGAGCAGAGCAAAAACACAGCCACAGGCAGAAGGGAAGCCTCTTCTCGCAGATCATCATACAAGGTTATGGTCTGTTTTTTTTTATCCAGGAACACAGAAGAAGCTTCAAATTAATGAGGTTATTATAAAGATCAGCTCTATGTGTGATTAGAAAACAGCAGAGGAACAGAATCGCTTGTTGATCGGTGCAAAAAAATGAGCTTCTGGTGATTCAGAGCAGACTTGACGCAGCGCTTTGCGGATATTCAGAATATGTGTCTCAGCTGAGGTTTTTACCACAGTTTGCAACACATGGCCTCTGGTGTGTGTCGTAAACAAACCAACTAGCCATCAGTTTGTAAAGATATGATGCATGTAAACATAGACAGCAATGAGAACACCGGTATTGGATCTCTGTTTTGCATCAGCAGATACAGTACCAGTCAAAAGTCTGGACACACTTATCATTCTCTGTTTTTTCTTTTCTTTTTTTATAAGAAATGGTTCAGATTATACCGACATGTGCAAAGCTGCCGTCAAAGCAAAAGGTGGCAACTTTGAAGAACCTAAAATATCAGAGAGCAAAAACTTTTGCACACCTGCAGGTGGACGGGTGTGCAGGAGAAAACCATGTGTCGACAATAAAAAGCAAAATGACAGAAAATCTTCAATGAAAGATTTAATAACAATGGCGATATTAAATATAATATAAATACCGTATTTTGCCTTGTTTTTACTATTTACATATTCCATGTAATTCCATATTTCAGCATTTTGATGTCTCCAGTATTATTCTGCATTGTAGGAAAATAATAAAAATAAAGGTAAACTGAATGAAAAAATGTGTCCAAGCTTTTGACTGGTACTACATGTCTGATGTTACCAATTGCCCTCAACACCTTTATATAAACTGATGTATTCAGAAAGCTGTGGGTGAAGGAAACCTTGAACTAAAACTACACAAACTCAGTCATACAGCATGTGCGGTACTCACTCGAGGAAGCGGGTGATGTACTGGCGACTGCAGCGTGACCACCTGGGCAGGGAGGCACCGTACAGGAGCTGTGGAGACATGACGAAAGGTCGTTTCCCAATGGGTTCACAGTCATTACCGTTGCCATCATGTTGAATCCCAAAGCTGTGACATAAAAGCACATCCCACACAGAGGGAAAATTAAAGTGAGTGGGCACAACATGGAAAACTTCAAGGTAAAGCTACAGTGTACAACAACAAACAAATGCATGTCCCCGTTTGTGAACTGGATGTAATATAAATGCCTATACGACAACATTGAACATTTCTGTTTCTCTGTGGGCGCAGCAGTGCTGAGCCACAAAGTCACTGCAACAAAACAAACTCTGCACAGTGGTGATAAAGCAAAGCAAAGGTAAACAAACTGTTCTTAAACACACATGAGCATTCACACAGCTCTGTTAATTAGTTATGTTCAACATCTGCTCCTTCAAAGCACGTGGAGGCTTTACGGACGCTTCACATCTTCTCAGAGGACTTTCAGAATGACAGCTGCACTGAGAATTAAGCAGCTGATTTGGCCTCTTCAAATGCATTTCTACTGATTGCTGCCAGACAGTTGAAAATAGGTGAACAGAAAAACCAAAAACTTTTCTCCAACAGAGTGAATAATTCTTTTCATTATTATTTCACAATTTTAAAAGAGAAATTCTAAGAATTTAGGTTTTCAACAGACAAATTCAGTCCCTATAAATGTTTTGGCTATTGATTTTAAAAAATTCTATTCTATTAACATTACAAGAGTTTGCACATCAAGTCTGGTTTTTATCTTTTTTATTGAACACCAAAAGATCTGCACTTTGCTTTAGGTGGATTTGAGCATGAAGAAAACATTTTGCACACTAATCTGACACTGTAATTCCAAGTTATGATAAGTGGTTTGGTCTTTAAAATGGCAGAAAATGGGGGGGGGGGGGGGGGGGGGTAAATGTTAATCAGTATTTCTCAAAGTCCAAGATCTTCAAATGTCCTCTTCTGTCCACAAAGCTTTTAAATTTACTGTCATTAAATAAACCAGAAAATATTCACATTTAAGAAACTGAAATCAGAGAATTTGTACTTTAGATTGACCTTTGATTACTCAGTTATTAAAATAGTTGACAACTGAACAGGTTGATCAGTGCAGCTCTGTGCTGAATGGTAACTTGTGATGCTTTCAAGAGTCAACATTTGATTAAACAGCGAATAAACACTGAGCTTGTTTTCACTGCATTTGACATTTTAACACATATGGAGGATAAATAGCATCAGGCCTCTCGATGTTAGCTACCAACCATTCGCTAAAACGCTGTTAACATATTTCATCAGCTGCAGTCGGCCTAAATGTGAATTTAGAAAACACCCAAACAACAAAATGAAACTGAGCTTCTGTCTGGTAATATCAGCAGCTCGTTTCCACATGAATAGTATTTTGCATTTTGGATAAACTGGGCAAACCTTTTGTCACAGCAAGCATTTTAACATGAAGTAGGAGAGCAAACACAGGCGTAACCAACGATGCTAACTGACCCTTCCTAAGTCCCGCCCCTTTTTGCTCTGTGCTCCAATAACAGTTGTGCAAACTTGGCACCTCTACATAAGGTCACATCTCAAGTTAACTAGTTAGCCAACGTGAGCAAAATGCCAGCTGACAATCTAGCTAATGATTAATGTAGATTAGCTAGGTAGTTAGCTTGCATTTTGCAGACAGTAGCTAACTTAAGATGTGAATATATGTTGCTTTTACAGATCCTGGACCAACGTCTTGTAACTATGTTCAAAATTTGGTTTTCCTTTCAACAAAGATGAGGATGGGACATAGCAGGAAACAGGAAAGGAGAAAGTTGTTCAGGTCAAACAGAGTCGGGGTGCTGCTATCGTGCATGTTGGCTCAGTGGAACGGTTCTGCTTCACTAAACAGAACAGGACCTTAAATAGCATCACTGGTAACACCTGTGTTTATCCTCCTATTTCATATCTCATAGTATAGGCTGCTGTGAAGTAGGTCTATTTTAGGTCAATAAAGAAATGATCCCATTTACATCACTGCCGTTTACAGTAAGTGGTTTTAAGCTTCTCATGGTGGATGAAAGAAAAACAGAAAGATTTCCACCGTGTTTATCCTCTTCAGTAAATCAAAAGAGGAGATCTACAACCCAACCAGCACCTCTGAATGCTGAGGACAACCTCAGTCTGTCAGTCAACTGTCAGAGCCGAATTCATTTTCATTTTCTGCATATAGGAAGGGCAGCTTGTTATTCACAAGGGTTTCGTGTCAATCCAGGACCTGTTCATGCTTTCAACAACCTTAAAAAAAACAAAAAAAACCCAGAACATATGTCCTGGACTACCTGCAGACTGTGCACACAGCTGGTGGAGAAGACAAGAATTTTCAAGCTACTTCACACTCAGCTGGACCACAACAAACAAGATGAACAAATAAAACGAAGCTATCAGCCACATACTGTTCGTTATTGATTTAAGTCAAGTTGAATTAGTGTGAGGGGCCTGTGATTATAATTGCAAACTCTTTGTAGGCACAAATGGATTGACGGGTTTACAAAACACCGTGCAGAGCATGACTTAATTGCATACTTGTTAATTTCATTCTATCAAAGGTTTGTTTGTTTGACTAATGTATGTACATATATTATTTCTCATTATTGCAGTACAAGCAGTTGTAGCCACAGGTCCAGTGCTGTGAATTCTGTGGCAATAGTGACAAAGACATTTGTATTTTTCGACCAATAAATTGATTACACAGAGGGCATGAATTAAACTTAAATTGCATCTTGTCTGTGCAGTATATGAAAATGTTGTGAACAACGATATAACAATACTGAAAACTCAAGGTACAGTAATAACATGGCAAAAAGTTCACAATATGAGATTCAGAACGATATTAAAAAAGAAATAAAAAAGACAGCCTGAAAAATGTCCTTTATATAATAATAACATCATAAATCCAATGTGTTTTTTTTGTTCATATAAAATTAGTTTTTCCTTCCCACTTAAATTGCCTCTGCTTTCCTTCTTTAATAAAATAAAATAAAAGCAGGCAGTCATGAGTATGTGCAAAACAAATACATTAATTGTTTTGGCAATAATTTAAATAAAATTTAAAAAAAACAACAATTAAATTATACATGCACAATTGCTAATTGTTACATCCCGAGCTTTTAATCCCACTTTTCAAAATCAGGGTAGTCTAGACATCCAGGGAGCTACAGTTCAACATGAAGCAGGGAGTCTGGAACAGCTTCAGTGCAGTACTGTCTGAACCAATTTGAACATTTTTGATTTCATGTCAAAGCTCTCATTGAGCGGCATACAAGGTCTGGCTCAACAAACAATGTGGGCGAAACGTCTTTCTTTTTCTTTTTTCTGTTGTGACAGGACGACTCTGCATCGCCGCTCTTGTGATCCCACTGTCTCAGATAAGACGTATGACAATCGCTGAGCTTTTCTTCCAGTCCATTACTCCTCTTGACAGTCACACAGATAAAAAAAAACACATCTCCTCCATTCTTTTATTTTCTCAGTGTCCTCCCACATGAGGACGTAACTGTAAAAGGAGGGCTGCACATTTATCAGAGCAGCTATAGTTATGGTTGCTATGGGATACTAATTAAGGGGTTTTCACTGGATTGCTTTGACCCCTGCAGAGCTGCTAGCTTACAAGGGCAAGACATGCGCTTTCAAATCAAATGGACCCAACAAAAAATAATTAAATGATTAATTAATAGGTTATAGGTTATTTAGAATACAGTTTGTTAGAACTGTTCCTGTGCTTTGCCCTGTCTTGAGAAGATAAAGAAGAGGAATGTGGTTTTTGTTTGATGTGATGTTTTTTGGTTCCTTTCTCAGAAAGCTTTTGTTTGCACTTTTGTTTGTTTAAATATCATTTATTTCCTTTAATAAGTCTGTCGTGAGGAAAATCCTTAAGCACAAATTCCAAAAAAAAAAAGGTCATTGAAAAGCTGAATTGTGATAAAATAGCAGTAATGAGCAACTTAGTTCCAGGTTAATTAGCTAAAGCTTTACTACAGGTGATAAAATTTGATGGCAACAGTTAGCCAGAAAAATCAACCGATGGGGGAACAATCAGAAACACGACAAAACACTCAAGTTTTCGTCGTCTTTTTCCTGCTGATTATTTTGACAACGAAGCATAAGTCAGAGTATTTTGATGTGTGTGGAGTGAACCCTTACTTGTGTCCCAGCTCATGAGCCACAGTGAAGGCCAATGGGAGGCCCGTGTCCTCACTGATGCTGCAACTGCGATGCGGATGACACATCCCCGCCACATGGGACAGACCCAGAGTCTCACAGGGCATGTTGATGGCTGCACAGATGTCCTTCCTGTGAAAAAGTGAAGGTGGAGTGTTGGTCGGTCACTGGGTAAAACAGCAGACAACAAGAGAGACCACGCACTTGAGATCTGAATTACAAGGAGATGTTAAAAGGGTTTTTGGAGAGTTTTTCCTTACCCCTTTGAGGGTTTACACAACAGGTGTGTTGCACACCGAGGCAAATTGTGATTTCTATACAAAAAAAAAAATTAACTCGACTTGACTTAAAAGTTGCAAAAGGATCCTTTGCCTGATCAAGGTCTAGTACTGAAACTACACAAATAAATGTTCCTTTGTTTTAAGACTTGACTTGAAAGGAGGCAACGAGGCACAGGACTGATGAGCTGCTGTAATCTGACGTCCCCGACTTAAACAAAAAATACCAAGTTATAATGAACCAGTCTGGTGTGTGATTATTCTGTAGCTGCCTGGTGTTATTTGCATGTGATTTAATGAAGGTAAACACAGCAGACAGGCCTGTGTAATATCACTGCACTCTGGTGCAGCACATCTCCAATCACAGGCTGCAGATTTATCAACATGTCTGTCCATCTGTCCTCAGATAATGTTGAGGCTTGACTTCATACAGTATAAAGCAGCTGTGGATAACAGGTACTGCAGATTGATTTACACATGTTCATACTTTTTATGCTAATTGAAACACTTCTACTTGTTGGAGAATATTTAAGTAAAACATAACTGCTGCACATTTGTTCCAAGTATTGAGTTTGCTCTTCTTCTTTGCTCCCACCTGTTTACACCTCTTCTCCCACCTGTGCATCTGCTCTGTACCGGGTCCATTTTCCATGATTATGACTGTTATATATGCAGCACAGGATCAGGATCCACCCCCACCCCTCGGCGACCCCTCACAGATAAGCGTTATAGATTATGAATGAATGAACGAAGCCACTGCCGCTGTTCTGCTAACAAACACACTGTTTCTCAGTGTTCACAGATATGCAGTAATAACAAGGACAGCGGTGACAAAGACGTACTCCGAACTCAATGAAACATTTTTCACATACATTCTAATGTTGTAAAACAAGACGTGAACAAATAGCAGCACATGCATCGAGTGTCAAGGTGACCAACGCTGTACATCTCCATTCAGAGCAGGAGTAAAGTTTCTGCTGTACGTTCACAGGTGTACACAGCGCCCTTGTAAAATGCTTCATCTTAATTGTAACTTTCCGCTGCATTCACTTGCTCCTGACTCTTTCAGACTACTTCCTTATTACACAGCTGAGGTTTGGGGTCATGGGAGTTACACCAGGACTGAAGCTTTTCACAACCGGGTCATCTGAGGTTTCATTACATTTCGTGTATGTGCTCCAAGCTGAGCAATAACCGGAGATGTGAGGAGGACGCCCTGTGAGATTCAATGAAATCTGTATTGACAAGTTATGGAACAGGTTGACCATTGTTGCCAATAATTACAAAGGAAAAATCATGTTTAAATGTGAACATGTAGGGAACTTATGTAGATCTGTAACAAGTAGTTAATTAATTAGTAAATAAAAAGGAAATTAATCACCACCTTTCTTTGCACCCTTATTTTTTCCTCTCTCTATTCATTAGATGTTTAATCATTTCATATTGTGCTCTCTTAACCTCCTGTATACTTTTTTTCAAATATTTATATAATGATGTGTATTTTCATGACCTTTCCACACTGATGAACCTGTGAGCTGAAACGCATCGATCAGTCTGCGTTAGATGCCTGCCTTAGATTCTTTTTATGTTTGTCCATCAACGCTCTGCAGAGGTTTTTTTCACAAAGGAGACAAACATGATTCTCCTTATTGCATCATCCAGCCCTTTCCAAAGAGCACATGTTTTGTCCTCCTCTTGAAAATACAGTAGACCCACGCAGCACTCCGATCTTCACTGATTTTTTTTTAAATTAATCACCACCTATTTTGATAATGGATTAATCATTTCAGACGTTTCAAGCACAAATGTCAACATTAAATGTGAGGATTTGCTGCCTTTCTTTATCATTAATGATTGTCAAAGAAGAATCTTTGGATGGTTGGACAAAGGAAGCAATTTGAAGACATGTTTACATTTCTTTTTACATCTTAAAGACTAAATGAATAATTGATTAGTTGTTAAAATGATCCCAGTTTAATTGAGAATGAAAATAATCAATACTTGCAGCCCTAATGACATGTGCTGTAAATATGGGTTTCTCTTTCACTTCGAAGACGTCATTATGTGAGGTTGAGAAAGAAGGGGGGGCTTAATGAAGCCGTGGAAAATTTATATTCTACCTCTGACAGAGATGTGATTCAAAAGGTACAGCAGGTAAAATCAGAAATGACCTTTTTACTGAAAATGACATTCTTTGTAATCCATCAAAGGGAAAAAGTCCCATTTGTGCACAAATTAAACCTTGTACTCTGCCTCTTCACATTGGAACAGGTCGATACACTACTTCAGAAGAAGAAAGTCGAATTTGTCCGGTGTGTCATCTGAGAGAAATAAAAAATGAGCATCAGTTAGTGAGTTTTTTTGACTGCCTTTTTTTTACTGTGATTTTTTTTATTGGTATGAAGGATAGAGGTGAGTTGGAACGATTCAGATGGTCTGAAGTAGTTTGCTTGAAAAAGAAGCCTTCAAACTGGTAACTTATTAAGTCAATGCATGAGAGTCCAGGTAGAAAACCTTGAATCAGCTGGACTTACCCTGGTAAAAAAGCAACATACGTCAGTGTATTAGAAATATAAGAATAAAAAAATCAATATAAGTATACTTGTACCTTTTAGTGTGATTTAAAAGTGTTTTAAAGTGTATTTTTAAAAACTGTACTTCAGAAACAAAGGAAACACTTCACTCATCTATTAAAAAAGACAGGTGCTTTGGAGAGAGTAGACAAAAAAATTGAAAAAGGACTCATCAAACAGGTTTGCCTGATGAAGGTTCTAGTACCGAAACATCGCAAATAAACGACATATTGCAAGTTTGCCAGTGTGCGGGAGTCCTTTTTCAAAAACTGTACTTCAAAATAGATGTCATAATATACAACTTCAGTGTACTAAAACTAAATATACTAATTCTGCAACACTCAAAGTGGTATTTCAGTGTACTTTTAAAAAGTGTACTTTGTAAATGTATTGTGAATTGCACATTTTGTACTTCAAAAAGTATACTAAATTGCAAGTACTTGCAGTGGTAAGTAAGTTTAAGTATGCCTAAAAAACACACTTTAGAAAAAAGGTAATTTAAAGCTGTACTTGTACTTTGGACAAGTATTACAAACAAGTAAACTTTAATTTAATTAATAAAGCTTGCAAATTAGTACAACCCCAATTCCAAAAAAGTTGGGATAATGTGTAAAATGTAAATAAAAACAGAATGCAATGATTTGCAAAAAACTTTCAAGCTATATTCAATTAAATAAAGTACAAAAACAAGATATTTAATGTACAAACTGAAAATATACACTCATTCTGAATTTGATGCCACATGTTCCAAAAAAGTTGGGACAGGAACAGGTTCACCACTGTGTTACATCACTTTGTCTTTTAACAACACTCAGTAAGTGTTTGGGAACTGAGGACACAAACTGTTGAAGTTTTGAAAGTGAAATTCTTTCTCATTCTTGGCTGATATATGACTTCAGGTGCTCAGCAGTCTGGAGTCTCTGTTGTTGTATTTTGTGCTTCATAATGCGTCACACATTTCCAGTGGGAGACGGGTCTGGACTGCGAGTTGGTCAGTCTAGTACCTCAACTCCTCTAGAATGTGTCTTGGCATTGACTTGCTGAAATAACCAGGGATGTTTCTGATAAAAAGACGCCGTCTGAATGGCAACACATGTTCCTCCAAAACCTGGATGTACCTTTTAGCATCAATGGGGCCTCGTAGATCACAGATGTGACCCACCATGGGCACTAACACTCTCAATCTGAAATGTGGACCCGTCCAACCACAGCTCGCTTTTCCACTCTGCGTCAGTCTGTCTCAGAGGGGCTCGGGGCTGCGGCGTTTCAACATGTTGTTGATATACGGCTGTCACTTGCATGGTCGAGTCTTAACTTGCATTTGTAGATGCAGCAACAAACTGTGTTTACTGACAACAGTTTTCCCACGTGTTCCCGATTCTTTATACAGTTAGGTGGGTTTGTAATGCAGTTTTTAATACTGTGCTGCCCGAGGAGTCAAAGTAAAGTATGTGCAGAGATTTCTCTGGATTCTCTTAATCTTATATTGATTATATGGATTGCAGATGGAATATAGTTCCTGCAGTTTTGTGTTAAGAAACTTCTTAAACTATTTACCCATGCATTTTTACACAAAGTGGTGAACTCTACCCCACCCTTGCTTGTGAACAACTGAGCTTTTTGAGGATGCCCCTTTAATACCCAATCATGACACTGTCACCTTTTACCAGTTAACCTCTTTAGCTTTTCAGGTGTTTTTTGAGTGTTCCACAACTTCTCTTTTGTTGCCCCTGTCCCAACTCTTCTGGAACATCTTGCAGAATGAGTGTATATTTACAAAAAAACAAAAAAAAAACAATAAAGTTTATCAGTGAGAACATTAAAGATCTTGTCTTTGTCAAATATGTTTTTGCAGAATCATTGCATTATGTTTTTATTTACGTTTTACACAACGTTCCAACTTTTTTGGAACTGAGGTTGTACATGCACAGCCATACATTTTAAGTGTACTAAGTATAACTGAAGTTGTTCCACTTTAGTCAATTTCAAAGTATTAACACACTTAAAATGCACTGATGATTAGTCTGACTGCAGATACACTCAAATATGCTAAAAGCTGACACGTTTAGCTTGTTTATTTTTCACCACGGTAATTTCTACTGTGTGAATAATATTCATAAAAACAGTGTTAAATAATCAGTTCACTGCAGTTGGTGAAATGACAACTGTTGGATATCAAAGCACAAAAGATGACAATATAAGAAAATTCAATTCAGATGGATGCAGTGTTGATTCTTCTTTATGCCGTCTAATGTCTAAATGTGTAAATCAATAACTGCTCTGGGATGACGGGTTCAGAGAGAGCGTTTGTTTACCTGGTAAGCAGAACTGCGACGTCATGGTGCAGCGGGTGTTCGTCTCCTTTCATGTTGAGTTTCTTCTGCCACTTACAGAAGCTGTTCAGGCTGTTGTCGGCGTGGTGCGTGATCTTTAAGTCATCCTGTTCCCCAAGTGTCGCGGTGAGATTAAGGGAAAAGTACAAATCAATTAAAAGTTAGCAGCTAATGTACTTCATTTTTAAAAAAGCGCTAAAGAAAAACAGATTCTCTTTGATGGAAAATGTAATAAAACACTTGCTTACATGCTCGAGGCCATGTTCTCTGCATATGCTTTTCAATTTTTATACATGATGATCAGAATAACTAGTGATGAACATGGACCCATCTTTTCTTTGCTTGATTTATCACAGTATTAATAATTTACTCATCTGTTAGACTTGTATTACTTTAGCTCTGTTTATTCGCTCCATTCGCATCTATATTTTATTAACTGCTGCTGCAAAGAACAACACAGGAGACATTTAAGTTCTATCTAATAAGTTCTGATTGCTGCCAACAACATAAGAGCAGAAATTACATTTGAACTACAATAATAATAGTATATGAGTCAGTAAAATTGTGAGCAAGTTCGGTGTGTGTGTTTGTGCTACTGAATTGGAAATTTCAGGCTTCTCAGTACACAGAAAATGGGCATTAATATTATGTATTACAAAATTCCATACATTTTTATTGGAAGAAAGATAAATCTTCAAATGCAAATAGATGGACTCAAGTAAAATAAACACCTGAATGTGTATTTTGGACATTTTCTTTTCACTATTATGAAAGGAGACATGTTAAGGAAGCACAGTAAACCAAAATGTTAAAATTAGCTTTATACATACCTGAAGATGTGGTAATCTAGAATTAAACACATTTAGTGAACAGAAACAAACATGTTTTTACCTCGTCCTGCTCCAGCAGGATGAGCCGGACGACCACAATGTTGATTGCGTTTCCGATACTGGAATCTCGGTACAGACCTGCCACCTGAAAAAAGAAAAGAAAAAATCCACTAAACATTGACACATCACATGATTCCTACCCTTCACGAGTCAAGTGGATGAAAATACTACTAATGAGATAATTTATGCAATATATAGGTATATAATTTCCTCTATTTATATGATGTGATCTTGACAGGGAAACAAGAGAAACCAAGGCCGCCGTGAGTCACACACAGGACAAACATGTGGAATAGAAACATGTGGTGGATACATCAGGGAATAAATCTACAGGGAACAACATCAGTTAAAAGATGATTTATTACAGCTGTGTCAGAGAGTTTTTGACTGTTGGATTTCTAGTTCAAGGCAAACGCACGCACTTTATAAATGTCAACAAAAAAAAATGAAATAAACGGTTTCCTTTTTTTAGGAAACTCTTCTTTCCCCACTTTCTTTCCTCTTTTCTTGCAGAAAATCTTCTTAGTTTATTTTGATGACTTTTATTCTCTACGCATCAAGCAATTTAAAAGAAGGCCATTCAGAGTCATCTGGAGGGAACCCATCACTGATAACAGGCGTAAACAACAAACAGATGTCAAAAGTTTTGACACAACCTCACACACACAGTTCTTGAATTTTAACAGCAATTCAACCTCTTGACACTGAAGCCTTTAGAGCAATTTATTCCGAGTATTAAATGTCTAAGTGCTTAGACCTTTGAAAGCCCTAACCATCTATAATTATAGCTTGTAATTACATCAATTTAAACTCTTACAACCCTTTCTAAAGTAGCGTACAATAAAAAAGTCATCTTGTTACATAATTAATAATTACGTTTCAATCAGTTAACTTTGAGTCACTGCAGCTTTGACTTTCTAGTTTGTGCTCAGTGACCATGAAAGGTGCAAAAACTGGCTAAAAATGACTCCCTACTTTAAAATAAAGACGGTTTGGTCACTGGGTTCATTTTGTATCAAAAGCATCAAAACCTACTGAAAAGCTAAACTGCGTAAATGGAGTGTAAAAATCGACTGCCTTTGAATAAGTCCACAGCTTTGACAGTGACCCGTGCGTCTTTAGCCAAGGTGGGCTGTGACAATTGAGAAAACAGCTTTGCAAAAAGCAGGAGGCAGTACGGGGTTTATTACTGGGGGAGGATCAAGGTCGACGTATTGAGAAATGAGAGGGGACAAGTGTGAAACAAAAGGTCTGAGGTGAAAGGAACTCGCAAGGCAAGCGTCATTATAAACTGGCTCAACAGAGGCTTCCTCACGGAGCAATGCCAAACATGTTGATCCGTCACGGTAAAGGTTTCATTAAAGCCTGTAGGAAATGCCTCTTGAGAATAAATCACTCGCTGCGTGCGTATAACATCTTTAACACAGACTGTATTCATGTCACGGGTGGATATTGATTTAACCTGAAAGATTAAAAAAAATACATCAATTTTGCTTGGACTCACGGATGAAGTATGTCAGACTATTTTCTCTTCAGCTAAAGAGAGCTGCAGGGATGACGTATTTTTGCAGACCAACCTGGAAGTTATCATCATTCTGGTTCCCTCCACAAAAAGCAGGTTTCTTCCATTCTGTTTAAGTTTATGATATTTAAATCACCATAATCTTCACAAATTCACCACTTTCATTATGTTTGAAACATAAAGGCAATCGCTAGAAGTAAAAAGCTAACATTAGGCTATGCAACGCAGTGAAGATGAAGAAAACGAAGCTGAAATCTGTAAGATAAGGTTGGAGCTGGAGCAAAAACTGCACAGATAAGTAACATAAATGACTATAAGAGCATTAACTACAAACATAAAGAAGCTAGAAAAAGGAAGAGTGTAAAGGCAAAACCCTCTCACACCTTCTGAGTAAGACAATTTTCTGAAACCCACAATGTGACAATCATGTCCGTTTCACGCGGTGACTGGCCAGGTGTGCAGAGCTGACAAACTTTTCTCTCCCTTTGCTTTCTTTCTTCACACAACTACTACTGTCACTTTTCATAAGTACGACCGAGCGCAACGACACATGACTGCATTTAAGAAGACAACTTCCAAATGTCTGTGACCTTCCTCCCCTCCTCACTTCTAAAAACTGTCACTCCTCACCCTTTCTGGCGGCTCTGAACAGTCGCAAACACTTTTGCACTTCAGACGTATTCAAACTACATGTCGTTGGGGCTGAAGTGGCTCAGTAGATAGTCATGGCGTGTCTTCAGCTGTTAATAATCTAAAAAAAAATAAAATAAAGCTGCTTGTTTTTTTAAGCACCACAAACCAAGTGCCATTTCGTCCCATTATACTGCAGAGAAGGCAGACATCTTGATATGAAATAGTAAAGTAAACACAGCTGTTACTAATTAAGGTCCTGTTCCATTTAGAGCAGCCAAAATGCACCACGACTCTGTTAGACCTGAATGGAACCTTAATTAGTCTCACTAATAACACCTGTGATTATCCTGCCATTTCATCTCAAAATGGCTGCTGTGAAAAACATCCATGTCACAGTCAAAGTGCACCGTCTGGGATGTGCTGCTCTGCAATATCGGTTGTTTAAGGAACAGTTTTTCATTTTTAAGTAGGTGTATTCTGGTCCATATACTTTAATCACACTGTCCCCTGTTTGAACTTTGTAAAATACAATCCCTTATCTCTCCTCTTTCATTTACTTTCACACACTGCATCTTTTGTCCACTATCAAATAAAGGCAAACACACATACACCCACCCCCCAAAAAAGATTTTCTTTTAAAATAGCCCTATTCTACCCTATAATTCATGCAGTTCAAAAGCTTTAATTACCAATCATTTATTCATTATGCAAGCTTCATAATGCATAAACATCCAGCTTTCCATTCACATTTCAACACAATAAATGTCTTGTTCAATGGCAAAAAAAAAAAAAAATCACTGTTCAGCTGCAGCTAACATGATGCTGCAGTGCTTCATCAGTGAAAGTAAGTGGTTAGAAAGTTTGATAGACTCAAATGTGGAGCCAAGAAACTGCAACAGATTGATACCAGAGAGCAAGAGAGGCCACATTATTCTGCAGTAAAAAAGAACTGCATAAATAAATAACCACTTGGGTCTGCTGACAGCTCAGTTACTACACAGAGGTTTAGCAGCAACTCTCATATTATACTGGATTCTTTTCATTTTTCTCGTCGTCGGCCAAATCATCCACACACTACACCCTCTGTACGACTTGTGTAAGTCAGCCACTTCAGACAGAACAGCTCTGACACACATAAAGGACATAATTCATCAAAACTTTCTTCACAGTGGCGCTCATTCACAGATATTTGTGCTACACGTCTCGTAGCTGAATCAACTTTGCAACAGTTTTATCGCTAACTAAGCAAGCTCTCAGTCAATCTTTATACACTTTTCTGTATTGTCGATCTTGCAAATTCAAATAAAGCTGCAGGTATTTAAAGCTCATGGATTTTTCTTCTTAAAACAATAAGCTGTTGATTTGAAGGGTAAACAGTGCTTTTTGCATTTCTACTGCATCTTTCTTTATGTCCATGTGATATTTGCTTGTTAACAGACAGTTATAATGCAACCCCAGTTCCAAAAAGGATGGGACACCATGTAAAACAATGGTTTGCTAACACTTCTTGACCTATATTCAGCTGAATACTGTGCAAATAAGCAAGCAGGGACGTCTCTGAAAAAGACGTCTGGACAGCAGCACTTGTTGCTCCAAAACCTGTATGTACCTTTTAGCATTGATGGTGCCTTCACAGATGAGACAGTTAGCCATGGTCACAGCATCAATGATATCTAAAACAAATCTGAAATGTGGATTCATCACACCACAGCACATTTTTCCTCTTTACATCCATCTCAGTTTAGCGCAGGCCCAGAGAAGTGGGTGTTGTTGTCTTTCTCTTTGCATGATAGTCTTAACTTGCATTTGCAGATGCAGCGACAAACTGTGTTTACCAGCACAAGTTTTCTTAAGTGTTTCTGAGTCCATGCAGTATCCTTTATAAAATTATGTGGGTTATTAATGCAGTTTTTAATGTAACGCTGCCTGAGGAGTCAAAGTTCAGGGGCGTTCGATGTTGGTTTTCTGTCTTGTCCCTTGTGTGCAGAGATTCTCTGAATCTTTTAATGATATTATGGACTGTAGACTGAAAATCAGCATTGCAGAATCTCCCGAACAATGGAAATAAATGGTGACCTTTGGTCTACACTAGGACACTTGGATTACACCAGAGTGTTTTTTTTATGCTTTTAAGAATTCCACAACTTTCCCGGTCTTTTGTTGCCTTTGTCCCAACTTTTTTGGAACGTGCTGCAGGCACCAAATACGGGATGAGTGTCTATTTACAAAAAAACAATAAAAATTCATTGTATTTTTATTTGTTTGTCACATCCCAACTTCTTTGGAATCAACATTATTAACACTGCAGAGAAAAAATAGCAATTAACCATGAGATCACGACGTGAAAGGAGGTTGGGAGCTATTTTTGTCAAAACGTTTCCGATTTCTTTCTGCTGAGATCGACTCCTCTGGCTGTAAATCACACCGCTGGGTTCATACGGTGCAGCCAAACACAAAAATATGAACCTCTTATGAAGCTGAGGACTTCAAGACAACGCCGGTGATGAGACAATGGAGCAGCTGGTGGCTGAGGAAGATGATGCCATTGCTTATTGTTTGGACACGGCTAAGAGGTTGTTTCCCTTGATACTGTGCAAGATTGTTTTCACTAAACTGAGTCGTTTGGGGCTTTAAAGTTCAAAGCTGGAGTGCAGTCGAATCTAAAAAAAAATCCACGAGAGGATGTGTGGAATAATGGTTGCTTCCTCTGTGTATTATTGTCTGTTAGGTTATTTAATCCAAGTCGGTGAATTCCCTTTCCTGATATTCTGTCCTCTGACACTACTTTCAGTAGCTGCGGTCAGAGCAGATGTGATTTTATTTTGGAGGAAAAAAAAACCTTAAGTGCTAATCAATAACAGACAGGGAGTCAAGTTTACTTAACCCCTAACTAGGAGGTAGTGATAACATTGGTTGTTAAAGGCTGAGGAGTCATGGCTGAAAGAAGATGGATGAGAAAACTTTAAGTCATCCATTGTGTTACATACCAGGATGGAAAAAGTGAAACACAACTGAGCAAAAACAGCTGAATCATTCAAAACATCTGCCAAGATGTTCAAACATCCCAAAACTCTGCACTCAAAAAAAATCTATAAGTATGTTTTCTGTTTATTTAGTATTAATTTGGATCAGTTAAAATATTCTGTAATGTCGTCTTAACTGTGTAATTCAGTTACAGTCATCTGTCATTATGTCATCTGCTAATAATTACAAAATGTTATAACAGAGATTAAATTTAATCAAGTTTAAATTCAGCATTTTATTAATCCCACTTGGGAAAATTTAATTTTTACACGTTTTTTTTTCTCAGCATACACACTGGCCTGAAACACACACACACACACACACACACACACACACACACACACACACACACACACAGGACCTACAGATGCATTTGTGATGAGATGCCACACAGTCAGAGCTCAGTCCCTTCCACAGGGACACCTCTGAAGTGCCCAGGAGGTGAACTGGCACCTCTCCGTCTACGAGTCCAGACTCTGTAACACGGTCCCTGCTGGACTTGAGCCGACTACCCTCCAGTTCCCGAGCCAAGTCTACAGACTGAGCCACTGCCCCCTCCAACAGGTTAGTGCAGGTTTTTATATTTTTGTATGAGATTACTTTTTGAAAACCTGCTGCAAGAATAAGCACATTTTCACCTCCATTATTAAATTGTATCATTTTATATGGTCTCTGATATAAAAAGCATTATTTGTTTGAAGCATAAGATGGAAAAAAGTGCAAGTCTACAGGACTAAAATAAACATATCTAACAAAATATTATAATCTCAACGGTCCGCTGAGCTTTCAGCCACATTATTTCAGCTAACGAAGTTGGCTCAGGTATCATCATTATCTAATTTTCTAAAAAATCATTGACAGCGATCACACTTAAAGGAAAAATCTGCAACAATTTTTGCAAATGCACCAATCAAAGTCGTTGCCTTCTCCCTGGCTCAGGGAACAAGAGAGCGTTTGGGAGTGAGAATTAGGTTGTTTGTTTCACAGCGGTTGGGTTCTAAAGCACAAATAAACACACCCACACCTCTACACAGCACCAGGTTTTGTGTGAATACAGCCAAACTGATCCTCAGCCTGCTCTGCCTGTGTGTGTGTCTATGTGTGTAAAACTCTCTCCGCAGCTCTCAATAGAGGAAAGAGAGGAGAATGCAATGTAGCCGCTGGTCATTACAGTTTTATAGAGTTCAGACCTCGAACTGCATCACCACCACTGCCAAACAGCCTGAAGCCCAGAAACATCCCCAGTAAAGAACAACCTTAGAAAATAAAGAAATTACAGGCAGGGTCTCTGCAGAAACACCCACCACAAACTTCTAGTGGGTCATAAGTGATTTAAGCGATTTAGAAAAGTTCAAAGAAAACAAAAAACAAGCTCAGTTTCAGCTCAGCTCCATTGTTGTGCACAACTGACAGCGCTTCTGTATTCTTTTCTTTTGCAGTGTGTTTTATTCATTTGCAGATTTTTTTTTTTATAATGCAACACAGACACTGTTGAAGTGATGAAGAGGCTTCTTCTTCATTTGCTGCTTCAGATAGCTGTCAGTATTCGTGCCAAAACACAATGCAGGAGTGAAACTTATACTTAACAATTTGAGAAATGCACTAAGGGGCTGAATGAGAAGATCAGTGCCATTCTCAAGTCTGCACAGTCAGGAGAGAGTTAGCTTAGCTTAGCATAAATACTGGAAACAGGGTTTTATTTTTTTGCTCTGGACAGAGTCTGGCTACCCGTTTCCTCCTGCTCTCAGTCTTTATGCAATGCTAAGCTAACATTCATGTCAACATGAAGTGGCAGCAATTTTCTTATCTAAGCATAGTTCCCAAAATTTTGAACTATTCTGTCTTCTTTTTAATTGATAAATGAGTTAATAAGGGAACAAATAGTTTGAACTTGTTGATAAATCTATAATTCAAACATGGATGTTGATGAAATGTGCACTGATTCATGTTACATTTATGTTATTATAAGTTTCATTTACTTACAATGTTCATGACAGCGAGGACATAGCTTTCCACAGCTTTACTCCCATGATGCTCGACCATTTTAGGATCGGCCACCACCAGCGTTTCCACCCACTTCTCTTTGCTGACTGAGCGCTGACGAATCCTCCTCCTCCTCCTCTGCCGGCGGAGCTCCCACCGCTCACGCTGTCTCTCAATGTCAAGACTTTGATGGGAATCTGGAGATACGAAGACAGAAATACACATTTAGAATTTGCTTACTGAAGCTCAGTGTGTGGCAACAACAACTCCAGGTATGAATTTTAACTTACCACAGACACTCTGTTTTTCTTGGATCAAGGCCTAAACCTGCACACAGCCTCGCTGCCTTTACTATTCTTCCCGCTCCTGAAGTGTTATTCTAATGCTCAAATAACAAATGACGGGGAATCAATTTAACTTAAAATGTAAGCAACCTCGACGTTAGAGCATGTTTAGCTACTTTGGGGAGCACAATGGATCATGATTGGGTCCTTTGTCTGCTTTTGAAGGAATAAAACACCTTAAAAAAAACATCCTTCATCATTTTAGCCGACAGCAGCCTGATGGAATAATCTGCAATCTCGCCTAAAAATCAAAATACTAACACCCATCTGAAGATTTAAGACATTTCTCACTTGTCCTCCCAAACCTGACTGTGAGTGCTTCAATTATCTGCAGTGGCTCCTCTGTGTGTGCGTGTGTGGCCAGTGGGGCTGGAGCTTGTCTGCAGTTAATCCTGCAGGCTACTGGACCCATCAGCCTAAAATCTTTTGTCCATATTTATGACCGTTTGCTCAAGGGCCTCTTCTGACTGGTGTTTACAACACTGTCTGGAGTTGCACTGATTGCCATTCTGATTTCTGATTTTTTTTTTTTTTTTAAGTCTGACCTTCTGATTTTAATTTTCTTTCTAAGAACTATAATTGAGTCAGTAATAAAATACTGACTTTTATATTTTCTCCATGTGCTCCAGGTTTCTCCCAGGACTTGTCCTCTGCCTCTCTTCTTTCCCTCATGCTGGACTCAGACTACAGGAGCATTAAAATCCATGATTTCACAGGATCTCATGGGGAGGCACATGTAAACAAAGCGGAGGCTCACAACTTGCTGCAGTAAAAGTACAGCTGTTCAGCTGCTCAGTCTCTTTGCAGACTTGTCTCTCTTCTTCCCTGTTGAGCTGCAACGATTAATGGATCCGTTGTCAACCATTAAATGAATCGCCAACTATACTAGCGATCAATTAATTGGTTTGAGTAATTCTTTTACGACAAAAGACAAAATTCTTTGATTCCAACATCTCTGAATATTTTCTGGTTTCCATGATAATAAGCTGATCACACACTGATGCAGATTTTCCCATTTTCTGACATTTTATAGACAAAACGACTGATGGTTTAGTTGAGAAAATTATCAACAGATTAATTGAATATAAAAATAATCACTAGCTTTAGCCTTGCTCCCTGTTGTTAAGTCAGATGCTATTTGAAGAATTGCTGCATTTGTGTCAGTATCCTTCTTTGCACTCCTATTGGTCCACACTGGTATTATCATCACCTGCTGATGGAGCCATTCATCCATCCTTCTATTGTGCTATGACTCATATCATGGTAATTACCATTTACCATTTCATTTCTTTCTGTGAGCACTTTCATCCACATCAGGTGTGTGTTAAAAACTACCACTTAATCACACACACACCACTGCACACAGTGAGAAGGAGACAGGAACCTTTTTTTTGCTTCTTTTTTTTTTTTCTCCCTGAAATGATTCATGTGGCAAAAGCTGCGCAAATCCCTTATAACGTATTCTCTTCACAAGCTCAAAGCATATCTTCGAGGACGCTCAATTTTCTTTCAGGGTCAATTAAACCCACTCAGAATTTCAAATAGTTGATTTATGAGCTTCTCGACGTCAATGTTTTTATTCTTCTGACCTCTGCAGATTATTAGCTGGAGACAGACTCATGAGAGAGACAAGAAATGTCATCAAGTCTTCTTCAAGTCATCTTTATGCAGTGTTTAGTGTCTTATGTGTAATTAGTGGAGACAGCTTGGCATAATGTAAGGTACTTATACTGATCCTCACGTGGTTTCTCACTGTGTGTTATTAACGTACCAGCTGCTTCAGCAAAACGGAAAGTTTTAAGCCTTGTAGAAGTTTTAAGTGTCACTTATCATATGGTGCTTCTGTGTGTATTTAGTGAGCGACAAGGGATTCACCTTTAATTCCACAGGTGCCGTTGAGTTCTTGTTTCCCTGAGATGGGCTGTACGACTGGACTCCAGGAGGGAGGGGACGCGTGGCGTTTGTAGATGGCGTGGGCTTGTGGTGCTGAGGTCTCATGGCTTGGCTTCTCCAGAGGCTGAATGAAAAACTCCTCATCAGACAGCTTGAACAGTCCTGTCTGAGGAAAACAAGAGCAGCAAGTCAATTTTCTCTCAATATTTCAGAAGAACATTGAAGCTACAATGTATTTTCTACTAGAATACGAAGGCATAAGGCGGCACATCGCCTGACTGTAGAGCTGCAACTATCAATCGATTAAACAGAGAAAAGATTTAAACTAATGCAAAACATTTAGTGGTTCAAGGTTCCTGAATGACTGAATTTGCTGCTGGTCTTGGTCTTACATAATCGTAAACTAAATATCTCTGAGTTCTGAGCCAAAGATTTGAAGGCATCACTTTGTACTCTACATACTACAGTCTAGAATATAGTGAGGGGGATTTTTTCCACACTTTTCTTGTGTTTCATAGACCAAGACATAATTAAAGTAACCAAGAAAAAAAGAGCCTGAAGTTCTTCACAAAGTACATGCACCAAGTGCTTCACATAAAAGCACATAGAACATAGAAACAGGACTAGTGCCATAATAAATGTCAAATAAGATGAAAAAAAAAACAAGTAAAAATAGATGAGAACAGAATACACAAATGCATCTACACATGATAAGACCCACTTGATAATACTAGTAAAAGTAAGATAAAAATTAGGATGAAAGTAGAAATCATAAGGTGGAAAATAAAACATAGAGATAGTAATAAAATCACAGTTAAAAATAGAGGACACAGAATGCATCAAATCAAGGAAAATACAACACTGCAAAAGAATTGCAGCAGTCAAGCGCACACATTTAACTTCTGCCGCCGGATGTCTCACTGATATCAAGACAATAATAAAGTACATAGTTTGATGATGTTGTGAAGGAGTGTGGGATGATGGGAGTTGTTTTCTTTGTTGTTAAACAGCCATCATTGCTGGTGAAAATCCATCTGACATGACTGTACTTGTATTCAAGTTGTATTCATTGTTTGCCAACTTCCTTCCTCACTCTCTGACGTGTTCTGTGTTTAACAGAAGTTATAGCAACTGGCAGCTAGTAGGCAACACACCGTTACCTTGAACAAATTACTGATTTGAGTTTAACAACAAATATTTGGGATAATGTAAGAACACAACTCAATAAACAAAATTTTTTAGACATTTTAATGTGGAACCGTTACATATTAAAGCTTTGAAGCCCTCGAGTGAAAAGAAATGTCTTTTACCGCGCAGCAGCTGCAGGTCATGTTGAGTTGCAGTTACTGTAGTTAAGCTTTGGTTAGTATGAAGGTAAGAAGTTAAATTGTGAATTTACTCTCAGATGAAGAGCTGCATAATTCTGGCAGCACGGGCTAAATTAAAAGCTCCAACACACACGTTGATAAATGGCGCTCTTTATCATTCTGTAGCTGCCTCAGCCTCACAAAAAAAACCCTGCAAGAAATCTGCTCTCCAACAAGAAGCTGTTATTAATATTTAATATACCAATTCAATACAGGAAAGCATACAAAACTGAGGAAACTTTCCAACTTTCCATTTTCGATATAATACATAGTCTTACAAATCCCAGTAAGCTTCCAGTGAAACAGTAGAAACGGCCTGATGTTTTAAGTCTGCTGTAGATTTCCAGGGTGCAGCTGAGACAGGGGAAAGATCAGATGTCACATAAATTACTGCACCCTAAAACCGTGTTGGCACGGTGCCAAAAACTGAATTCCAGTAGCCCGCTCCTTTTTCTCTCGACCATCCCTGCCCTATATTTAATTCTTGTCCACCTTCTGCTCCCGTTGGCTCTCTCAGCTGTCACAGAGTTGCAGGGTCCCACCGAGGCTCTGACAGGAGGGCCGAGGCCGCAATATATTTAGTAGACGGGGAGGATTTTTATTCTCATCTCTCCCAGTAACAGAGAGCAGCTTCAACGATGCAATGAGGGAAAATACACTGGACATTTACGCATAAGATTGGATGTTTAGACTCATTCTATCTGATGTAATTTGTGTCATATTTAGAAAATAACCCCCAGTTTTTGATGTGAATATGACCCTGTCTTCTCTTCTCTATGTCTGAAATGTAAAAAGAGCTCTGGTACATATACATTCACTGGCACCTTTATTAGATACACCTTGCTAGTACAGGGTTGGACCTCATTTTGCCTTCAGAAACGCCCTAATTCTCCATGGTATGGATTCAACATTGTGCTGGCTTGTCGGCTGCACATCCATGATGCAAATCTCCCGTTCCACCACATCCAAAAGCTGCTCTATTGGATTCAGATGTGGTTCATTGTCATGTTCAAGAAACCAGTTTGAGATGATCTGAGCTTTGTGACATGGTGTGTTATCCTGCTGGAAGTATCCATCAGAAGATGGGTGCACTGTGGTTTTAAAGGGATGGACATGGTCAGCAACAATACTCAGGTAGACTGTGGTGTTTGAATGACGCTCAGTTGGTACTAAGTGGCCCAGAGTGTGCAAAGAAAATATCCTCCACACCATTACACCACCAGCAGCCTGAACCGTTGATACAAGGCAGGATGGATCCATGCTTTCATGTTATTTATGCTAAATTCTGACCATACCATCTGAATGTCGAGACTCATCAGACCAACAAACGGTTTTCCAATCTTCTGTTGTCCAATTTTGGTGATCCTGTGTGAACTGTAGCCTCAGTTTCCTGTTCTTAGCCGACAGGAGCGACACCCGGTGTGGTCCCATCTGCTTCAAGGTTCGACATGTTGTGCGTTCAGAGATGGTCTTCTGCATATCTTGGTTGTAACAAGTGTTTATTTGAGTCACTGTTGCCTTTTTATCATCTCAAACCTGTCTGGCCGTTCTCCTCTGACCTCTGGCATCAACATGCATTTTCACCCAGAGAACTGCTGCTCACTGGATATTTTCTCTTTTTCGGACCATTCTCTGTAAACCCTAGAGATGGTTGTGTGTGAAAATCCCAGTAGATGAGCAGTTTCTGAAATACTCAGACCAGCCTGTCTGGCACCAACAACCACGCCACGTTCAAAGTCACTTTAATCACATTTCTGCCCCATTCTGATGCTCAGGTCGTCTTTATTATGTCTACATGCCTAAATGCTCTGAGTTACTGCTGTGTGATTGGCTGATTAGATATTTGTGTTAACGAACAGTTAAACAGGTGTACCTAATAAAGAGGTCGGTGAGTAAAATCATCTTCTGTGGTCATGCCACTAGTTTTTGGTTGTCAGAGTTTAAGAAAGTATTTGTGATATACCTCTAAATCAACATTATTCTGCACTGAGATTAGAGTCCAGTTATGAACTTTGGCTCAGGTACAGTCTTAGACTTGCTTTGTACGCCACATGCCTCACAATATTAAAAATGCCTAGATGAAGAGTCACATGATATTTTAGCACGCAATGAAAAATGTATCTTAACTCTTAAGGAGTTTGTAAAGATCCCAGTGAGCATTTTTCCGTTTAAAAGACGACTATGGTCACTGGTAAAAATCAACTAAGTTTATTGAATGTTCACATATTTCACTGGGAAGAATTTTTCCATTACAACGTTTTGGAAGTTTCTTGTCAGCAGCACACAGCCTGTGTAGTTTGTATTTATGACATTTTACATGAAACATTAAATGCGTTGAAATTACATCTTCGTGTAGACCAGATTTCACCTACCAGTGAAAAATGACTTTACCAAAAAGTACCTTCAAACTAATCAATACCATCTTTCTTTCAACTTAGAACTTATTATCAAATTATCAAACTGATGAAATTTGTGTTTTCCAACACATTGATTCACTATGTTTTGTCTTAACTGTAGGTCTTCTTTGTATTGCGACACTTCTCTATTGTTGAAAATAAGAAATATAAAGAAATTGCCCCCATGACTACTAATGAGAAACCCAGGAAAGACGAAATCAAATCCTGTCCACTTGTTTCTCTGTTACATTAATTTATATCCATGTGGTATGTGGAATTGTGCAACAACATCTGCACAACAACAATCTCATGCCATGTTTTTACTCACTGTTTACTAGAGATGACTCATGCTTTAAGCCTACAGACACAGCGAAAACACAAACATGACGTTCACTGTTATAATCACACTGCACTGGGAGTATACATTGCTGTAATGCAGATACAGAATTTAGGCTGATTTGTAAAGACTGCCCTCCATTATGTTCCCCTCCGCTCTGCAAATAACTCTCATTCTTGCTCTCTTCGCTCTTGTTTGTTTGTGTGTGCTCTGAATCTCTGTAAACGTCAAGTTGTCTATGCTTCGCTGTCACAAACAAAACCTCTCCGTCATTTATTTCACCGGTGACTCAGTCCACAGTGAGTTCTTATGTTATTGTATTTTTAGCCTGACCCAAAACATGAATGTGAATGCAGCGTCCCACTGCTCTGAGCAATAAATTCTGATAGAAATATATACTTTTATAAGCAGTAACAGATAAAATCCGGTTTGTTTTTTAAGCAGCAGTCTCAACAAAAAAAAACTTGACCTTCTTTCTGTAGTTCAGGATTGTAACACTGCAAAACCTTTAGTCTGACACCACTGACAGTCTTTCTTTGATCCGGTGCACCACATTAATCTCAAACATTATTGTGCTACTGAAAAAATTTATTCATAAGAAACATTTTTATTTATACGCAATTAAATTAAATTGAATTAAAAAGAAGAGGAGAAGGCATATTCTTTGACATTCATGGTTCAGCAACAGAGTGTTACGTAACTTAAATTTTGTTCTCCATGTGTTTTTGATGTACAAGTTGAACAAGCTTAGGCTGACGTATTAAAATTTTGCTTTGATGCTATAAAGAATAAAGAGGGAACACTTTTGTACACCATGCATATGTACATGAGGTCGGACATTTGCTCGAGGACCATTTTTTTCTTCCAGTTTGAGGACACTTGAGATGTTGTGACAATACTAACTGCAGGTGCTTTAATACCCTGTAATTTGTGCTCATGATTTCTAATGACATTATGGAAATTGCAAGAAAGCACAGCGATACAAATGTATTATATAATAAAATAAACATACTGACATGGTCATTAGTGCTTCTGAGTGTATTGTGTTTGTAGTGGATAATTATATTATGTATAAACTTGATGATTTCTAGGAAAAACTAATCAGTAAATCACTTTTTGCTAATCCTAAGCTCCTCCATCGTCTGGCTACTGTGTTTGTTCTTCTTTGTCTTTATTCAGATCTCTGTTGCAAATGAAATTTAGATCTCAATGAGACTACCTGATTAGACGAAACTGTAAAACTGATACAGAGAAACATTTCTGGTCATAACATTGATTGGAAAAAGAGTGGTTTTATGCTGTTAGTGGATAATTTCACTGAAGACTTCTTGAAACAGTTGCTTGTAAGAGTGGTGAAGGACTAACTTACCCGGGGCTTAAACTGACCAGAAACTCAAAGCATCTTTTTCAGATTTAACTTCATAGAAACAATCGAGAAACTCAAAGTGAACACTGGGCGTCATTTTATTTCATATCGTTATCTGAAATTTCTTGTACCGTACTTAATTTCGTATGAAGGGCTCGTACGAACGCGCCGCGTCAGATTCAACAAACACTCGTAACTTCAGAAAACCGTGTAAATGATCCACCTGTGCGTATTTGAGTGCATGAGACTTGTAAATTACCATAGTTAACTTCCCAATAATACTGTATATGGCTGCGCTTCCTGCCCCATATGCCAGGAAGTGTTCATTAATGAACATTCGAAAAGAAAAAAGAAGAACTTAAAGAGTTTGGGGTTTGATGTCCCTCTTTCAGAGATCCATAAAGGAAAATCTGTCATTTTAACAGCGACAGCAGTGGAATTAAAAGACCTGCTAAAGCAAAGAAACAGGAAAAGCGAGTGCTTTTAATGCCGTGTTACCGGAGGGTCAGACTGTCACTGAATTAAAAAAGAAATGTCTTGATATGAAAATGACTTCAGAGAAAAAACAAAGACTCGCCCAGCCACAGTTAAGGGTGAGTGACTGCAGAACGAGGATGGGAACGAGGGGAAGTTTTCATCACAGAGACAGAAGACAGAATAATAAGGATGTTCACCTGGACAGAGACTTCATAAATCTGCATGTGCAGATATGCAGCCAATGAACCTGACAGCAGGTGACAATAGATCATTGAATTAATGCTGATAGGCTTATGCGTAAATTTACAATTATATTATAATTTGAAATGTAGTCAAACAGAATAACTATTAAGTATAAATTATTTTTCAAACTCAAAGCGTCTTCAAACTTATGGAATATACAGTCTTTAGTGAAAAACTGCACTGCACACGACTCTGCGACAGGTCTGGACCACTCGGAAGTTGTGTTCGTATCTGAAATAAAATTCAAAATATGAGAAAACTGGTGAATGCGACAAGTTCTCCTAAATCATTTGGCCGCACCACTTAGGAGAAATTCTGTTCATACGAGTGGTTCTTGCACGAAGACCACTGAGTCCTGCAGAATACTGTAGCAAAGTTTTCATACCTTTTTCAAAACCTGCCGATATACTTTAATGCATATTGTTTTTAAAAAGCTTGACTCTATCAAACTGCCATTTCAAGGACTAGCAGCTAATAACTGACTTTGGCTCCAAGTGCCCTGGTTTGGAGTTTTAGAGAAGTCCTTCTCAAGGCTGATGAGTCTTGCTGTGCTGCATATCATCAATATCCAACTTAAAATACACTGAGATTTTCTCCTTGGGTCTCCTTGACAACACCGTCTGATTTTAAATATGAATTTGTATCTGCCGCCACCAGCTCAAAGGTTTTATTCCTTTTCAGACACAAACTCTGCTGTTCCAGCCCATCTGAGGAATTCAGGTCCATCGAGGCAGTTAACTCACTTTAAGAGGTTTAAAATGATTGAAATTAGTCTAGTGGCAAGGTATGCTGGATTCTTGTTTGTAGTGGGATGATGCCACTGGGCAGACTGAGTCATATTCTGTTGACATAGTTGATAACAATAACATAAAACCTATAAAAAGGTATTACAGTATTTTGCTGTCCATACAACACTTAACAGCATGTAGACTGATGTCCAGCTTGCATGCAGTCAGTTCAATCGCTAACACGGGCTAGTACTTTGCCATTTTATGGAAGGTTCTGTGCCAAACATCTTTTTTTTTCTCCCCAGTGTTTTCCTCGGCTTCCCTCTCCTCCTGAGGGGTGTAATACAAAGCAAGATTAATGGTTTAGCGAGGTATGTTGAGTCTAAAGCCGGGGTCATCAGTGTCACGAAGGTGGATCTCTTTTAACCTGGCCAGATCACCATGGTATCTTATCCTGAACTCATAACCTGGTCAGGAGCAGGTCATGTTCTGAGTTTCAGATTAAATCGGCTGTAAAAAGCGCCACTTTTTAACTAATTATTTTCCTAACAAAGTTCTTTATGAGCGATACAGATGATAGACTGAGAGAACACGTTAAAATGAAAAGTTGCTGAGTGGTACGTTTGTGCAGAAATGTAACAAAATACAATATCACAGCAGCACAAGCCCACAGGTCACAGGAACCTCCGTTTGATGATGCAGAGTCAATTTTTTCCCCGTTTGCTTCAGATCGCAACTTAACTTCCGTTCTCCATCACTGATACTGCAGCTCAGAACACTGATTAGAAAGGTGATCAGAGTATCCTATTCATCTCGTAAAATCTTCATTGAGTTACACTAATTTTACTTTGATTTGGTTCCTTTCTCCTGTCTGTCTTTGTGTAGGTTTGTGTTGTGGGTGTGGTCTCCCGGCTCCTCTCGACTCAGCTCACGCACCTGGTAACATTCAGCTCATCTGCGCCATCTGTACACCTGAGACCCATCAACCCATCAACCCATCAACCCTGCTGTATAAAGTGCCTGTGCTTCACTCCAGTCCTCAGTAGATCTTTGTTTTCGGCCCAGTGGTACAGTGTGCCTCAGGACCTTGAATGTTAGTTTACATTTTGCTTGTGTCTTTTGACTAGAAATCGGGACCACAGCGTACCTGCCTGCTCACTTCCCAGCCACGTTCCTTCTCTGGAAATTATCCCCGGCCTTCGCCTCCCGGATTCCCCCCTTGTCCATCATCATCCCTCAACAATAAAACCTTTCTCTTAGTTATCCTCGCCTGTGTCCTATAGTTAAACGATAACACTCCCGCCAGTCAAGCACATGTCCCCCACAATCCATCATATCCAAGTCCCAAGCAAGGCCTATTATTGTTCTTTTTATGTTTTTTTAATCTTCTATTATTCATAAATTATTTTTTACTGTATGTTATTTGAGATAATCAGAATGTGCATTACATATCTATATCTGCCACATCATCAGGCAGAAGGACTTCTGGGTGATTTCTTTTTCTTTGCACAACAGTTTATATGGATTCCTGACCTCCTCAGTAATCAGTCACAGAAGGTTGTGATGGGAGGTGCTGCTCCACTGAGTGCATGCCAGACACTTCATATCCACAGGAGTGAGGATTATCTCCAGGGCTTCTTGATTTGTACACACAAATGTCAGTGATCACTACTTATTTAATCAACTATTTCTAGACTGTTTATAACAGTGAAAGACAGAAAATAGTTCAGCTGAAGCAGTTCTTTGATTGGTGTGATGATTCATGCTCCAGCCAAACTGCAGCTGCAGCTACAATAACACACATAATATTCATATTTCTTGTTTGGCCATGAATTCAGTTAAGTTTCTTTTAAACCACAGACTTTGAATTCAGTGACCTTTATGCATATAAGTGCAATAAAGTGCCTTCACTTAAGATGCCTGAAAGAAGATTCCCGATGGAGATGAGCACACATGCTTTTGAACATCAGTACAAACACACACACACACACACACACACACACACACACACACAGGTTATTGTATCAGGTACAGCTGTTTGTACAACGGTCAGCTTCTTTTTCCAGCTCCGTATATGAATGGTGCAGACAGAAACAACAGTAAAAGAAATATTTCTCAATCTGGGACATATCACTGTCTCAAAAATGTGTATAGCAGCAGGACATAAAATGCTCCACAAAGAAAAAATAAAAAAAATAATCTCTCTCCTCATCTGTCACCAGTGTTCATTACTCTTTTATCACAAAGACACAAATATTAATACTTATCTTAAGTTTGCCAGAAAGCTTAGCATAATCTTCAGGAATATTGGTAAATGTTTTTCAATGGAGGCTCAAAGTATTTTGACGGTGACATATTTTTTAAAAGTTGGGTGGTACTTTAGCACGTTGGATTTAAAATGAAATGAAAGAATGGTGATTAGGATTAAGTTACTTTTCAGCTTTAAAATCCAACTGAAAACACATTTAGTATTCCATTTTTGCAGCTACAAATAACATCAGTGTCTGTTTTAAATCTATTTTCTATAGCTTACACTGCTAAAAGGAAGAAAAAAAGTCGGTGTGTTGGTTTCTGTGTTTCGTTGACAGCAGCTTGCAGGCTGAGCCCCAGCAGGGGAACGAGAGACAAAGTGAACAAACTTGTGCTGTAACTTAAAAATCGTGGGCTCACAGTGTTTTGTGAGCATTTGTATTGAACAGTAAGGACCACAGTAGGATATATAAATACAAAAGTGGCATTTGCAGATCATTAACATGCTGTTTAAGGTGCTGCAGCTGACCAGCTAATAAGCTATCTAGCTTACAAACTGACATTAGACACGATCCAATTTGACTTTTGGTTTTAAAGTCGGGGTTCCATTCAATTTTTGACATGCCATGTTGATTTTTAATTAGTAAAGATTAGAAGATCATTATTTTTAATGCCCCGACAACTTGCATTTACATTTTCAAATTCTTCTTTTAAAAGATGAGCCACATGGTATCAAGTGTGATATAAACGTCATATTTGTCTTGCAATATTACCACAGAGTTATTTGGTACAATTATGCAATTTGTGAAACAGTTCTTTCCACAGATGACATGCAGAAACACTACAACAGTCAAAGAACTGGAAACATCTCCAACTTCATCATCTGCACAGTGTTTTTCTTTTTGTTTCCTTCAGACAGATGGCAGATGCGTGCAAGACGGTGAGGATGAAGAGAAAAGAATACTGGGAGAACTGCAGATCCTGCCTGACTGATTTCAATCCATTTTTAATTCTGCTCATTTTGAATGAGAATAGAATTTAAACTGTGATACTTCTAATTAGGAGTGTGCTTCTACTTGGTGAATGTTTGGTGGCTCGCTCAACAAGCTACAGTGAGAATGTGCTCATGTTTTTACATTAATCAATCGACCCAGATCAGATTTCCTACTAAATTCTCATTATTTAAAGTGAAACTTTCCATCAGTGTCATCAGAGAACTAACACTCCGCTGAGGAATTAGTGCAAAGATAGGGGAACCAATGCAAAAAAATGGTTTATTATTTTTCTTCAAAACATATCTGTATGTTGTAACTGAAATAGAACCTGCAATTTAATTTCACTTGGACTGACACAAAGTTTGAGGAACATCTTTACTAAGTGAGCTGCTAAGTGAAGGACTTGCCAAACTGTCGAAGATCAGGAGAATGGTCGTAACCGGCCACTTCAGTCATCTGAACTCAGTCCAGCTGATCTCGTGTTTCACTTGCCGGAGACCAGACTAAAGGCAAAAAGACTTGAAGCTGGCTGCTGTACAGGCCTGGCAGAGCCCCACCAATGTGGATACCATGTGTCTGCTGATGTGTGTGTGTGGGGGGGTTTTGCACTTCAGAAAGTGAAATCTGCAAAGGATTAACAATTAATTATTAAATAAAATGCCTTTTCTTTCAAGCTTATTTTTGTGTGTCAAATTACTTTTGATCTCTAAAATTGGATCAGAATAAAACAGAATGCGGATCCGTGCTTGTGTTTTGAAATGTGTACGCTAACAGGCCATTTCATTTAAAAGTTTTTGACCTCCTTTAGCACTGTGGAGCTCTTTTTTTTTATTCTGTTTGGCTCGTGTGCACGGATGTACCTGTACTGAAAGTAAGTGTACATAAATCTGCTTTGTAAAGATTTTATGTTGAAGGAAATGTATTGTGTTATTGACCTTGGGGATGCACACGACGAGCTGTGGTGAGCAACACTGAATGCAAATGCAGCTTTTGTTTGTTTACAAGAAAACTCCACAGGGCACATTTCAGCATACTTGCTCTGTCCAACAGCCAGCTACTGCAGTGAATCATGCAGCCGCACCTTAATATATACAGACAGAATACAGACAGGGTCAAGCTGTTCGGTTACTATTGGGCACAACATTAGAGCTGGTAACACTCCAACTGTCTATCAACTGAGTATAAAGTGGTGCAAGATGTGATGATTTCAGCCTCTCGGTATCATTTTGAGTATTTTTTACACAACGCAGCATTTATATTTAACAGAGAAAGGTGCAGCGAGCAGAAACATGTGGTCACTGGTACAGGTGTTTGTAGAAATGCTTTGTGGAAAGTTTACAGTCCAAGGCCAGACACATGTGAGCTTACGTGAGGAACATAAGTCTGTTACAAAAGCGGCGAGCAGAAGAGGATCTCTGCTCACATACTGCGCAACCTCAAAGTAGAGGGGACATAACAGCGGGAGACTGTGCCAACTAGTTCCACTGCTGTCAGCTAAGATGAAAAACATGACAGTGCAGTGAGCAGCAGATCACCAAAAATAAAAGAGATGGAGAGTGTGAAAACAATTGCCACTGTCCTGTGCTGACAAGCCTCTTATGAGAGAGAACACGATAAGGACGGGCCGCAAACAGCATGAATCCTGTGATAGTGTCAAACGCGGTGGTGGGATGGGTGGTGTTTCCCTGGCACATGTAATGATGTGCAGAAAATAGGGCTGCTTGATTATGGCAAAAATCATAATCACAATTGGTGTGATTAATATTGAAATTACAGTTAACTGCAATTATTAATTGATTTGAGAACATCTCTGAACCTTTTTAACATAATGACTTTGAACTTTCAATATAAATGAACTGAGCTGTCCTTTTACACAGCGAGCCAGCGTTGCTGAATGACAACAGCACACCGGTCAGCGGGTGTTTCTGCTTGTTTATAATCACACACAGAGCTGATAACCTCATGGATTTATTACTCTTTTTATATGTTTCTGTAGAAATGTGCTGTCACTGCCTCTGTTAGAGGATCACCCTGTGAGACTGTCTGTGGGAGATTTCTCTTCTCCTGTGTGTGTGTGTGTGTGCGCGTGTGTGTGTACGTGTGTGTCTGCTAAGTGCATGCAGCTCTGCGTCAGCACTGCAAAAAAGTGTCAGCTCATCTCCATCTCTCTGTTTTAAACAGCTGTTAAATATGTGGAATAAGTTTGTAATTTCACACAAACAGCAGCAAACATGTAACTCAACAGCCGGCTTAATTTGACCTTTTTGCTCAACCAAAGGCTGCCTTTCTGTCATCCTCTACAAGTTGTTTCAAATTCAGTCAACATGAGCTGAACAGAATGGAACACGTCACCACAGCAGGCAGCAAAACAATCTTTTTTTCTTCCAATTATCTTGTTTTAATGATCATTGGAAGCCAAGATCATGATTGAAAATTAAATTCGATTAATTTCCCAGCCCTAACAGAAACTTATATGAGCGTGATCCTAGTATGATCAGTTTGCTTTGAGGACATATTGCTCACAGGGCTGTAATGTTACCACATTTCCTGTCGCAGGGTTGAGCTCATTACCATCACAACCACAAATTTTATTTTGAAGGGTCAATCTCATGCTGAGATCAGTGCATGGATCTATTAATATACCTAGTGATCAGTGGGCAGCTAACAACATGCTAAGAACAACTACAGAAGACACTGGGTGTTAGATTCATCATAATGGATTTTTTTGTACTACGTCTCCAAATACACTGCAGATCAAGACTGCATTATAAAGCTCCTGTAAGGGATACAATCACACCAAAGCAGATGTTGTAAAGTACAACGCTAGCATTAGCTTAACATTAGCCTTTTCCGCTCAGCTTACTTCTGGGCTAACCTCCTTCACCGTTAAAGTAGTTCGGAAATAACAGACAAAACTTTTCTTCGTCTGTACTGTACATTTACTGCAACACTGACAGCTTATATTTCTGCTCTACTATGAGCTACACTTACACACCTACATTTACACACCACCTTATTTCTTAAAAAAGCTAAACATATGAACATATGCTTCCATAAAAGTCTATTTAATTATCAAATGATGATTGTTAATTAAATTTACCCTCCTGCATTAACAGGTATTGATGGCTTGACACACCATCAAACAAAATCTCGAAGCACTATTTCCAGCATCTCACTAAACTCACACCTCTAACAATTCAGGTTGTATATATATGACACTACGCTTTTTCAATTTCACCAGGGAACTTCCTGAGGTGCAACTCAAAGTCACTGAGTTAATAACATCAGAGTCCTGTTTACTGCTGTGGAGAAAACTGTAGCAGAGCAGAATTCACCCTTGAGGAATTATAAGAGACTAAAATGGCACCTTTCTTTTCTTACTTGCTCACGGTGATGTTTGTTTACTGTAAGTGGTGCGGGTGCAAGTCGATAAAATTCCCACAGGCTTTTCAGGTGAATGTGGTCAAGCACACTCAGCATGAAAACACACAAATGTTCTGCACAGATTGATGTTCTGATAATGCATTTTATTCATGTGGTAAATTGGACGTTGTTAAGATTGGCGACAGGTCTTGGGGAGTACTACTGCACATATGAAAAAAGTTTGATAAAGCCTTTTGTGAAATCTGATAAACCGCGGTGTCGTGGGGCTGAAAACTACAAAATGAAAAACAATCTAAGGATGCAGAGTTAGAACGAAGCAAACCTCTGCAGCCTGCTCCTAATGTCTGCTTGAGGCTAGCAGCTCAAGGCTACATTGATTATGACAAACATCACATATCTCAGACAGATATGTGAGTGGTTGAGTTGCAATGTGGGTAATGCGACCTCTACACTTTCTTGTTTAGCATTTTTTAAAGCTTTTAGTGACATGTTTGAAACCTAGCTTGATGTGTGCCATATTTAGTTTAACATTAAAGGAATCACCTGCCATTTTGCCACAAAAAGCCTTTGTGATCACAACCTTCACTACACTCTTTGCGAGACATTTGAATGTCCTCAGTCCTCTCGTTGGATCAAAGACACTATGTACTTCTTAAACTTGAAAAAAATAAAGCGCACTCTCAAAGGGTCCCCTCAAACCTTCAATAAGATATGGGGGCCCTTCTTGGACTTTCATGACTCTCTGCAGGAACTCTTTGATAAAGAGTGAGGTGGTGGAAAAGTGGAGTTTCCTATTACAGCAGCGAGCCCCCCGCCTTTTTCTCCTTCTTCTTTTACATCAATGTATTCTGAAACCTGTGATCCTGAGAGTGCGTGTGGTTGTAGGGATGGGTATGGCAAATTTCATTAGGCAAAGGTTCTGCGAGGTTAAATTATTGATTTTACCAAAGGAGTCTGGTTGATTTAGAGAGAGCGATACTTGGCTTATAAAATGTCAGTTTCATGTTTGAAAAAGTTGTCTGATGGTGACATAAAGTAGTAATTTTTAGCAAATATTTTAAACACAGCATTAATTTAAACTTATTTGAGTGGCTAAATATGTTCTGCAGCTGACTCTGTCTGCAGCGGTACACTGCTTAGGTTCTGTGTTGGTTCTCCTGCTGTGCGTCCAAACTGAGGATGTGCTGTATAAGTACCTAATCCAACCCCACTTCAATCTGCACTTTCCCTTTTTTCCTTGCCACTGACACCAAGTACTTGCTCATGGTATGAATTATTGGGTTTCTGTAAATAATAATAATTATAAAAAGTATGATCAAGACCTTATCTACATGAATAGGGCCCTTTTGTTACAGACTTAACAAGGTGGCCACTAAAATTATAAATTCAAAATACATGCAAAGAAATGTCTCTATATTCAGATTTATGCTGGATGAGTTGCTCAACTCAGTTTCTGAGAAAATGCATCCACCTTGTCCACACCTCTGACGTGGTCGGCCACATTTTTCCTTTTTAAATTTCACCTGTGTTAGATGTGTAAAGTCAAGACAGGAAATGTTAGGGGAGAGAGAGGATGACATGCAACAATGCTCCCCAACCACTGGACCTATTCACAGCAGACATTTTGACATGTTATAGCAGGAAAAGAGAGTCCAACCAGCCTCGAACAGAGTGACAGTGAGTCAGCACGCACGACACCAGGACCCTGAAACGGAAGCAGCCAACATGGAATTCAGCCTTCATTAATTCTGTTATTTACACCTGTGCTTTTCCTGCTGTCACATTTCAAAACGGCCGGACACATGGCAGCTCGGTGTTTTGGACACAGAGACGTCCCTGTCAGGCTTTTCTTGAATCATTTTTTTTTTTTCAGGAGTCATGTTTGTCCTCAGTGGTGAAGCAGCCAAGTAAAAACTGTGGAGGGCTTTAGGGGTGGAATGTGAGCCTAAAGCCCCCATCTCACAGCATGTCAAATCAGTATGAATGCCGTGTATTTCTACATTTACTTCCCCACCATATGCAACTTTTTTTTCTTATTTCACACTACAAACCAAATAATTTCTAACAATGGGTCAGAAAATATCACTTATGAGACCATATAAATCAAAGGTTCGCAGTCCCAACCAAACTAAACTTTCATGACAACAGCTTTAACTGACGCACCACATAAAAAGACAAAGTTAAAAAAGACAATTCTTCATTACTCGCTAGTCAAATAGCCATTTCATCCCTCTGATTTGTTTTTATTCCCTGATCTTTCATCACAGCCAGCAAATGAGAGAAGTGCTGTTTCTGAGCGCATGCACACACCTGGTGGGTCAGCCAAATGATGACGACTGGCTGGATGGCTGTTCAATCAATCTGATTTGACCAATAGAGTTTCAATGCACGTGCACATGCGATGCACGTAAGACACTTTTAGCAGAGTGATGCACCATGTGCAGCTGCTTGTGTGACCACATGCCGAGCACATCAGCCGGCGGTGTGGGCGTCTCGAGCATATAGATATAAAACGATACATATACTGTGTCATAAAGCCTTGACATTTATATCTATGATGGGAAGATGATGACAGCAGGCTTTCCTCAGGTTAGCAAATATGATCATACTTCTGCAAAAGAATTAAAGTTGAGGTTTGAAGCTGGAGTTTACAGAATACCAAGAATTCCAGCTGCTGTTATTAGTGCTGCGACTGTCATTTGGTTTTAAGTTATTGCAGTTGGGTTAGGTTTTATTTGTTACCTGATTTTGTTATGTAAATCTAAGTGTTTTGTATGTATTTCTATATTTCAGTATACTTTAATCTGTAAACAGTTAGTGTATTGTTTGATTTCAAGTCCAAATGTACCTCCGACCTTTTTCAGAAAAAGAAAAGAGGTGGCGAGTGTGTGTGTGTGTGTGTGTGTGTGTGTGTGTGTGTGTGTGTGTGTGTGTGTGTGTGTGTGTGTTTGTGCTACATGAAAATATTTCAGCAGTCATTAGACAGACACCACTGCAGCACTGCGATAATGCTGAGTCAACGATTAAAAATGGTCTGTTGTCAATTCAAAATCTCTGAATGCACTGATGATCCCTCACATATCCTTTCGCGGTCTATGAAATCTTATGAGTGCAAATGTGCGATCACAGAGGCAGAGCGGAACACGGATGGCTGGCTGCGCTTTGGACGAACAGTCTTTGAATATGACTCAGCAGATCAGATCGTGGCCTAGAGATGGATTCCTGCTGCGATCGTTCAAAGGCACCGAAGAGTCGCTTAAAAGTCAGTTTCATAGAAAAATGGATGTGTAATAAACATTTACTGCAAGGCCCAGAGATGGTTTTGCAAGTCTGTATATATACAGTACATGTACCACTGTTTGCAAACATGATGCTTAAAGGAGAAAATCTGTGGTATCGACAAAAAGTCAAACTGTGTCCATCTTCTGGCAGGAGAAAAACACTTAAATTCCAAATCTGAATGGAGGATAGCTTCAGACACACCGTGGAAAACCCATCCAGGGTGTGTAGCTCTTGAAATGACAGTTAAGTTGTATTAAACTGAACATCCACTTTCACAGTTTAGATATTAACTTTATATTTTACACACACACTCAACTCTGAATACAGCCCCTTACTGCAGCTGACACCTCTGCATTTAGAGAGTAATGCCATTATTTTTAAACCTCAGATTTATTTCCCCATGTTTGTGTGTCTGAGTGACTACTGGGGATGACAACTTTTGAAATTGTCCCAGCATTGAGTGCTGAGTGCTGCAGCCATCAGCTGTGAAAAGGAGCGATAATGTGATCATTGTAGGCAACTGCAAACTGTCTAAGTGTGTCCAGTGTTTGTTCGGCAGCAGTGACGCACAATATTATCAAAAGGGTCCCTACAAAGATGGACCTTTTCCCAAGGAATAACATTGTTTTTAATCAAATGGAAACTGCTGTTTTATCCCTCTTTATCACTCCATTTCTGCCCACTGCCTCTCTGATGTCCGGCCACCCGCTTGTGAAAATATCAAGGGAGGAACCTTTGATATTTTCACATCTAACTCAGTGAATTTAGAGCTTATTTTGACCAAATCAAGAGTTAGTAATTGTGGAGTGAAGAGACTTGATTGAGGTTTCACCAGGTGCCAAACTTGTCTATAGAGATTACATTGCATCCCGTTTCACAGCTGATAGCTGCAGCATCCTCGCTCAAAACTGGACCAGTTTCAAAAATTGGACACAAAAACATGAGAAAATAGAGTCCACATTGAAACAGCAAAGTGACTCACCAGTCCATCACAGGTGCTTATGGCTGCATTCCCTTTAACAGTGGCCTCATCCCACACTTCACCTAAGAAATGGCACTGGGAGGATCCAGGCGGATGGATCTGGGCCCCATCCAGGCCACCGTGCCTCCTCTCCGTCAGGAAGCCCGGAGCCAGCAGGTGCGGGTTGAGGGTGAGGTTAAAGTGCAAACTGTGGCCGCCGTGCCACAACTGGTAGAAGACTCGATCCAAGTCGGCTGGCCCCCCTGAGGCTTCCCGGCGCTGCACGCGGCGAGCATGGTGAGACAGGAAGTTGGACAGGAAGTGACCTCTGGCATCCACTCGAGTCGGGTGAACCACTTCATACTGAGGCAGATCCTGCAGAGATCTCTCTGTCAGAGTTGTGGTGGGAAGAGAAGATGTAAAGGGAGATGGGTGAGTAAATCATGGGAAAGAGGAGGGTAATTAAATAATTAAGTGGCTGTAAAGCTGTAAACAAAACTGGGGAAACTCTAAACAAACCCGTATGGATGCCTCATCTGTCATTCTGAATACAGCTGCAGTGTACAGAATGTGTGAGGAACACTGCTTCATACTGGATTCTTATCCTCCTTTTACTTCATTCTCATGTGGAGCAGGTTTGATAAAACTGGTGAAATTCATTCCTCTGATAGAAATAATACTCCTTCATTTCCTGTTATCTGAAATAGCGGAATCAGCAGCAGGAGTGTGAGAAAATATCCCCCTTCTGTGCACAAGGGTAAAGAAACTGCGCCTCAAGAAGAGAATTACCCGCAGTCTGCCTCTCAGTGCTATACATACCACCTCAATCTGGTCAATTACTGATAACTGTACGTCTGCAGTTTATTGTTCGGGGGAGATAAAGTCTTGCTCAACATTGCATATCTATATATTCAATTCCACTTCATTCACCATAACATAACATAACATAACATAATCAATTTTTATGTTAAGTATGCACTTTTACTACACTCACACATACAGGAAAACGTTTGAGATATGGCTTGAAAATTAAATAGTCCAATAATAAAGTCGTTGTACATCCCACAAGTGTTGCTGGAGTTCTGACCTCTTGAGACCGTCTTCTCTTCTCTATGCACCTCAGAATTAGATGAATTTGTGCCAAAAACGCCTGCGCTGCTTCTTGAAAATTAAGTGGCAAAAAACTGCCATGAAACTAGGGTTTTAAGTGTCTTAACCGTTCATAAACGACCATGAACAGAGTTTTATTTTGAAATAGGAAAAATCAAATGGCTAAAATCTCTGAAGTAAAATCTTGGAGCCATGGAGTCTCTACTGTGTATGAACAATTACATTCATATATGACTTTTTGTTTCATTGCTTTTTGTTTCATTGTTTCAATGCTATTTTGGACCATGTTTAGTCCCCAGAACATGTTGATGTATTTACTTCACGACTACTGTACATATAGCAGCAACAAGCATGACTGAAAGCTGCCGGCTTCACTGTGAAGAACTTTGTTTCCAATGAAGGGAATGACAGATAAAAGGGGGAAGCAGTCTGGAAGCAAAAAGTTGAGTAAAAAGAGAACTTATTTAACGCCTAACAGACTTTCTCTATTGCTGCAATCAGTCACATAAATATGTAATAATATGATCATGTAATTTTCTGTACTTTTTTCCCCAACTTTAAGTTTATTGGGTAAAGTTAAACAAACAGATTCTAGTTATTACAGCATTTCTTTTAAATTTTATCAAACAGAAAAAATGTAAAAAATGTAATCTGTGTAGATTCCCTTTACTTTCATGTCCCTCTCCTCTCAGTTTGTTTGTAGTCTCAGAGAGCCAGACCAACCTCCACACTGCTCAGCACTAAAGAAAGGTCTGGCTCCAGACAGGATCATTCTGCTATGATTTCTCTAAATCAAACACTATCATCTGCAAAAACAGCATCAAGGGGGACTTGTTTTGGTGAAACATTTGCATGAGGGGAGGCGAGCCCTGGCAAAAAAGTGTCTAAATCCACACAAAAGAAAAAGTAACAGCTGCTAACGTTCGCACCATTATGACTCAGATAATAACTTGCTATTTTCCGCATATAGGTTACTATCTCTCAGGATTTTATTATTTCCTGGGGATAATGGATGATATGATGACGCCTGAGACTAGCATCTAATGGCAGGCTCATACTCACAGAGTACATCCGGTGAGTCAGACTAGTTTGATACCTCCTCTTCTACTTTCATCCACTCATACAGTATCTTCAAACTCGAACCCTTTCATATGCACGTCCTCATCTCTACCCTCAACCACTTCTCTCCCTCTGCCCCCTCATCACCGTCCAGACACAACAGGTTTATAAAACCATTAGCTACCCGATAGAAATAATAAAAAAAACAACAGAACAAACAGGCCCAACAAACAAAAAACAAGTCAAACACACATCAAAAATAATATAAAAACCATAACACTGACATTAGTGGCCGAAATTACCCAACACATCACTAAGAAAATACATTTAACTGACGAAATGCAAAAGTCACTCAGGCGTACGGAGCTTCATGCCTCCCCCATCACTTCAAGCCAAGGTGACCATCGGCCTGTGAATTGTGCATTTTATCTTTCAGTCTCAGCATGAAAGTTATTTTCCATTGTGTAAATTCCTTTGACCACCGGCTACCAGGTGTCATAGGTTGGAGGGTTTTTTTTTTTTAGCTCAGTGTTATTGCTTTTTTCACTGCTGCAAGAAGTACGTGCATCTTTTCCCAGCTCATCACTGCTTCTGGGACGGCCCAAAGGAGGCCTGCAGTGGTTACTTGGGTAGTTTCAAACCAATTATCTTATCAAGTGAATGAAATGCCTCTTTAAAAAAAGTTATCCAAGAGAGAAAGTGTCATTTATGGGAAATGCAAGTTCACGCTATACATGTGTGATTCCACAGAACAACTTCCAGTGAGAAACTGAAACATAAGCGGTCTTCACAAGAGCTGCAACAATTAATCAATTCATCAGTTAGTTTATTTGGATAATTGATTAATCAATTAATCATTTTTTAAGGAAATAATGTCCAAATTCCTTGTTTTCAGCTCCTCACATGTGAATAATTTCTAGTTTCTTTAGTCCTCTCTGAGAGCAAAGTGAATACATTGAGTTGTGGACAAACGAAGACATGTGAGGACGTCACCTTTGGCTTTGGGGAAAAGTGATTTTTCACCATTTTCTGTCATTTTATGTCACACTGATGTGATAATAAGACACTTGTTGCATCATAATTTCCAGACACGTTGCCTTTGCACGAATCTGTCAAAGAGCTGCTCCTAAACCTTCATAATACCACAGACAGATTACTCTCATTCAGGAGAGACTAGCCGGATGCAAACAATGATTTCACGCAGCTTTCAGACAAGGTAAGACGAGGTCACTCTCCATTCAGCACTGTGGAAGGTTATCTGCACAAATTCTTCTCAGAATACATCGGAGCACTAAGATCTGAGGAAGATGTGTTTGGCAAACAGCTGCTTGGAATGTGTCATTGAATGAGGAGCCAGGAAAACTCACACATTCGAAACTTTCCACTTTTTGTGAGGTCACTTCAAGGACCGGTGTGCAGAATTTAACAGCATCTAGTGGCGGGTTTCCAGACTGCGAACGCCTCTTCTCTCCTTCCTGTTAAAAGCGTGTAGGACAAACTACAGTGGCCGCGAAAAATGCAAGAGGCTGTTTCCAGAGCCGGTGTTTGGCGTTTGGTGGTGCTACAGTAGAAACATGGTGGTGCAACATGGCAGCCTCAGTGGACAAGGTCCTGCACCCTCTGTAGATATAAAAGTCTCATTCTACAAAGATTCTTATATTCAGGTGAATATAGACTGATGAATACATACTTGAGAACATTACATTTCATGCCTGCCATGTTCTGCGAAAAGATCCCTGTAAGTCTTGGACTGGTCCTTCAAGAGAAATAAGCAAGAATGCATATAATGATTTCATACAGCTTTCTCACAAGGTAAGATGAGGTCACTCTCCGTTCAGGACTGTATGAGGTTATCTGCACAAATATTTTCACGAATACATCAGAGCGGTAAGATCTGAGGAAGATGTGCTGGGTAAACAGCTGCTTGGAATGTCTCATTGAATTAAGAGCCAGAAAAACAGGTTTCACGGTTTTTACCTTGTGTAAGGTCACTTAACATGTATTCACATTTATTCCTGAAGCTGACAGCACGTCAGCCGAGAACAATCACCTTTAGATGAAAAACAAACTAAATAAAAGGCAACATGTCAGCAGCCATCAATGAGAATCAATTAAGTTTCACAATTCAACCTTTCATTTGATGTTTTTTGGGTTGTTTTTTTTAAGTTTGAGAAGTGGTCACCATTCTTTTAAACTGTTTTTCTGTCAAACTCCAGCAGTGTTTTGTGGACTAAAAAACTAAACCCGACATTCAAGCTGCATGAGGGTGACTAGATTATGACAGAAGTTTCATTTTTGCGTGAACTATCCCTTTAAGCAAAATATATATCTCTCTCTTCAAAGAAACAAAACTCAAAATGAGTCATTTTACCTCACAAAACACAGGAGTTCCTGGACTAACACAGCCACGACTGGTTAGTTTGTTTGTTACTGTGTGACTGTGGTGGTTTAAAAGTTTAGTTTGGATTCACCAAAGTTGCACAATAACAAACAAACTAACAGATCGAGGCAGCGGTAAACCAGGAGCTCCCATGTTCTGTGAGGACTCTGGTTTCTTTGGAGAGAGTGATATCTGGCTTATGTAACAGTAGTTTCCTGTTGGAAAAGGCTGTCTAATGGCAAGTTAAAGGGTGAAAATATTATAGTTTACACTTAAACTAATATTTATTTCTTTTGGTGGGCCGTTTTTTTAGGTGGCTAAAATATGTTTAGAACCAGTCCAAAGCAGTACATTGCTTAGCTTCCTACACCAGTACTCCTGGTGCTTCTCCAAACTCCAAAACTCCTACAACTCCACCCAAATAATCAAAACTATCCTTTTAAGAATGCATGACGCTCTCGTTCGCTGTGTTTCAGGCAGCGTTCTGCAACGTGTTTAAAGCACATTTTCATATTGTCATGATGATGAAATCACTTATCATGGCTGCAGAACTCTATACATGTTATTTATTTATCTTGTAAATATTTAGAAAGCTTTCATTTCCATCTGGATCCGCATCTTCATCAAAATACAAACAATGACAGATGGTTATACTGACGAGCCGACGGCAGCCCTGCTTTTTAAAATGAATAAAACTGCTTCCAACTTTAGATTGAACTGTGCAGCTGAACTGATTCAAACTCATGACCGCTGACTTATTGCCTTCTATTTAGTTTGTTTTTCATCTAAAGGTGAAATTCCATCTGACTGTCCTCAGCTGACACACTGAAGGCTTCACAAATAAAACTGAATGCATGTTAAGTGACCTTACAGAAGGCAAAATCTATAAAACGTGTTTTCCTGGCTCTTCATTCAATGAGACATCCCAGCGGTTTGCCAAACACATCTTCCTCAGATCTCACTGCTCTGATGTATTTTTGAAAATATTTGTGCAAATCATCTCACGCAGTGCTGAAGGGAGTGTGACCCTGTCTTACCTCGGCACCTCGCCGTGTGAAATCATTGTTTGCATTCTGCTCGTTTCTCTTGAAGGTCCAGTGTGTCAGATTTACAGGAATTTATTGTCAGAATATGGCAGGAATGGACTATAACAAACTTTTATTAGGTGGCGACTGTAATGTTAGCTAGCATGATGGCTGAGGAAGAGTGAAGAGGCTGACTTGTGGTGAAAAAGAAAAGCACCTCTCCATGGTGAATTGAAGTGGACGTGTAAAACAGTTGCGACACCTTCCAGGCCAACGTGGACGCTTCAGAATTCATATCGTCTTTGCAATACTGAACAATGTTATCGCACATCACAGGTTTTTCTCATAACATGTAGGCCTGGTTTCTAGTTATCTCTGCACGGTTTAAGCCTGGAGGGAACCTCTGGCTCGTCTGCACCTAATCTCACAAACTACCAACCAATCAGCCTATTTTTTTAGGAACTCTGAGATTCAAACTTTGTGGAAAACTGTGAAAAAACTTTTCTTTGTCTTCACGTCACCAACAGTCGTGGCCAGAGGTATTATTTTTTGGGGTCATCCCATTCTTGTGAACATAATATCTCAAAAATGCCTTGAGGGAGTTTCAAACATGGCACAAATGACCACTTGGACAAACTAAGTAGATTTTGGTAGTCAGAGGTCAAAGGTCAGGTTCACTGTGACCTCACATCCACCCCGCTCTTGTAAACATGATATCTCAGGAATGCTTGGAGGGAATTTCTTCAGCTTTGGTACAAATGTCCACTTGGACTCAAGGATGAACTGATGAAATTTTGATGGTCAAAGGTGACTGTGATCACTGTGACGTGTCAAAATTTTCCAACCAATCATCATAAGCCCATCCAATGGCGATGGGCAAGATCTTCGTTCCCCCTCCCACTACTTCCTGTCTTCTCAAGCCTCAGCTGGGACACGTGCGCAAGCAGCAAATTCACTATGTTACATATGCTGCATATGTTCACTACATCCAATAAACAAAATAAGCTCACAAGTGTCAAGATATTTAATATTCTCACACCTGCTGTTTTCCCTTTTAAACAGAGAAAAACAACCGATCATCTTCTGAATTCAAGTTTGTCTCTTTTACCGAACCAAAATGAGTCCAATTGGCTCGTTAACTCCTCGTAAAAAATACACACGATTCAAACTCTGCATATAAACATGTAAAACTCACCTAAACCACCTTTATCAGTCTGTTCACTCTTGCAGCCACCACCAGCTCTGGTTTGGTTAAATTACATCCTTAATTCACTGAGTGAAAAGAGTCCAAACAGTTTGACTCTGCAGGCTGTTTTCCTCTCACTCCTCACCCAGCTCAGCTCACTCATGATCCAGCCGAGTGGGTGTGAACTGCGTCACTGGATGAGAGCATGATGCGGAGCAGCAGCGATCACTCTGCAGACCATTACAGTAACAAAATAAAATGACAAATATCGCCTCCAAAATTGGCCAGAAAAAACAGCCGAGGATGGACTCACTGTTGAAAAGCTACATATTTGTCCAGTCGCCCAACCCCGCTTCACAAAACACTTTCTGACCACAACTCGAGATTTCACGCCCTAATAATGACAAAAATTCACACAAATGCCTAATAGGATTCCAGCAAATATTATTTTTGGGTTGCCTGGTGGAGATCTGCACTCAACTGAGTGACCTCTTCTAGTTCCACATGATGATTCTTTTCACAGAAGGTGTTTCTGAATACACGAGGAATTTTCTCCTTCAACTTTCTATAATAATTCCACGTAGCAACTTAATTAAGAAAATACACACAAGACAAGGGACTTGACCTTTACTGCAGAGCTAGAAGGTATTGTTTGCCCTGGGAAAATAAAAAGTATGAGTGTGAAATTTAATTTTAAATGGTTTATATTCATCCAGAAACCATCAGCCTTGCAAAAATAAGATACTGTGAGTGCATGTAATTGTATTATAAGGCAGGATTAGAAGGTGGTGCTCGATGTGGGGTTTGGGACCACCAGGGGTCTTTAAGCGGCTGCCAGGAGGTCCTCAGGAGAATGAGCAGCACTGATCAGGTTCCTATTAAAGTACTCATCAAAATTAGATAATTAAAGTGGCCTTAGCGTGGTGTTTCCTCTCCCCACTGTTATGTGTGTACAGTTATGTATTTCCGCACCAAGTGAGAGTAAAAAAAACCTCAAACATCGGATCTAATGGAAGCTTTGTCCCCGTGCTTTTCTATTTTGGGTTCTTAAATAAACTTTGGGGATTCCTGTGTCAACATTCATCACCTGAAATCATTACTGTTTGTTTGGGAGATGCCACATCCTTGTCTTTAATGCCTGACAGCACTTAGTGTTCCTCTCAGGGGTTCCAGGCCGAGTCCATCCACACTCCTTGTTCTGCTCGTGGGTGTTAATCTCAGGAGAGCGCCGACTTTTAACATCCACAAATTAAAGGGAAGAAGACTGAGAGGATGAAAGTGCAGGGAGTGAATCCTACAAGACAAGGTAGGATTAATTCTCTAATGTGATGAAATCCATCAGGCCTCACCATTTACATCAGGGATACTCAACTGGGTGTACATAGGGGCCACTTTCGCAAAATGACTGGAGTTAATAAAGAAAAGATAATATTAATGCTATTTATCAGATAAAATTAATAAGCATTATAAGGTCCATAACTCATCTTTCTGTGGAATTCTTCATTTTAAAATTAACTGATTAATTACCTTAATTAACTTGATGTAAGGATTGACAAGGAAGTCAGATATTTTACTAAATTTAATAACTGCGACTGTATTTTAGTTGTAAATGCTTTGTTAACATTTGGAAGAGTTTATGCAACATTAAACATCTGGAACCTCTTTCATCATGAAGTCACTGAAATGTTGGAATGATTCATAAACCATAAACATAAACTGCTGCAACCAGGGACAGAATGAAAAGCATATTTAAAGTTATAGTTAGGATTTTTTGATGTAGAGTTTATGAGGTACTTATCCACATAGTTAACTACCGGAGATGGTAGTTGACACGCCCACATGAATAGAAGCAGAGAGGACTACCAGCATAGAAGCTGAGCAGTGACTTGCTGTGGACACGGTCGACAACAAAAGGTATTTTAGTTTCTTAAAAAGATCCACCTAGAAAAAAAAATCAATCAATCAATATCAGTTTAAGTGTACGCTATATTTGAAATATTTTCACCGCTTTACTTTGCTGTCAGAGAGCCTTTTCTGATGGGAAACCACTGTTAAAGACACCAAATATCACTCTCACCAAGCCAACCAAACTCCATTGGCAAAATCAGTAATTTTACCTCACAGCACGCAGACGTTGTCTGTCTACTGTTGCCTCGATGTGTTAGTTTGTTTGGGTGATTTTGATGAAACCAAACTGTCCATTTCAAACACCAAATTCACACAATAAAATGAACAAACTAACAGATCGAAGCAGCGGTAGAAAAGCAACATATTCTGTGGGGAAAAATTACTGATTTTGCCAATGGAGTTTGGTTGGTTTGGATAGAGTCATATTTGGCTTCTATTATGTTGGTGTCCGGTCAGCAAAGGCTGCCTGATGGCAAAGTAAAGTGGTGAAGTCCTATTTAATTTTTTAGGTGGACCTTTTCTCAGTGGCTAAAATACCTTTTGTTGCTCTCCACAGCTGTACTCTGCTTAGCTTCTGTGCTGGTGCTCATGTCTGCTTCTCCAAACTGGGCGCATATTGACCACAATCTACACTGACTATTGGCAAAAACCTCATGCAACCCCACATAAAACAATCCGAACTATCCTCGTCTTATCTTCTTACATGTGGGTTTTCTTTTTCATCTTATTTTAGATTAATAAAGACATTCTACTCCTGTTTTTACGTTCATTCTCATTATATTTGAAAATCATAAACAGAAATGGTCAGAAGAAATTCTGTGTATTTACCGCCCTGAGCACTGTGTCACCCTTAACCTGACTAGAGCACAGAGGTCTGTCTGTGCCCTGCTGAGATGTGTTATCTTGCCTTTAGCAGTGGAAACGGGTCGATTCCATTCAATTCCAGAAGAGAATATAAAGTGTCGTCTGTGTGATTTGGGAGAGGCTGAAAATGAAGCGCACTTTTTGTTTTATTGTCCATTATATCATAATTTTAGACACAGGCTATTTCTTTAAATGTCTGATAACTGCTTGGATTTGTTTTCAATGCCTGATGAATGTAGACTTAAATGCCCGTTTATAGAAAAAGTGTTTATCTTTGCTCAATTTGTGTTAAATTCCTATCAACAGCGCACACGGGCACTTTTTATTTGATGTGTTAAAAGGCACAATGACGTGCCTTAGATATGCTCAAGGTATGTGGATGCAATTCTAAGAAGCAGGTCTGAGTCCTCAGCGTTTGATTTGAGATTGTTTTGTCATGTAGGAGGTGTACCTTTGTTTCTTTCCCTCTCTTTGTACTTTGGTGTTTACTCCTGTTTTGTTGTTTGTCTTATAAGCCCATGAGCTTAAGGCTGGGCACCTTTTTGGTGCATGACACTTTGAAAAATAAATTACCTTACCTTACCATTCTGTCTTTTTTTTTTAATATGAAGCACTTGGTGCATCTAACTTCTTTTGCTGTATGTTTTATTTGCTGCATTTCTTGTATGAAAAATGCTACACAAATAAAAGTTACTATTATGCTTATTATAACCCTTAGGCATCACAAAAGAGGATACATTACTATTTGCCTGCCAATGCTATTTTTTGTTAAAAGTTTACATTTTTATGCAAGCAGAACAGTGAAGATAGATAACAGCACTGCCATCTAGTGGTTGGGGGTTTAAACACAACATGCATGTATCATGATACAGTGTCATTGAGAAATGCTACAGAATCACAAAACATAATATTGCAATACTCGGTTGTATCAATATCTTCTCTAGAGCTGCAACAATGAATCAAATAATCGATTATTAAGTTAATCGCCAATTATTTTAATGATCATTTAATCAGGTTAAGTAAGTTTTTAAGAAACAATAGTCAAATTTCTTTGATTCCAGCTCATTAAACGTGAATATTTTCTGGTTTCTTGACTCCTCTCTGACCTTAAACTGAATATCTTTGGGTTGTGGACAAAACAAGACATTTGAGGACGTCATCTTGGGCTTTGGGAAACACCGATTGTGATTTTTCTGACATTTTAAAGACCAACTAATAATCAGTTAATTGAGGAAATAATGAACAGATGAATCAACTATGAAAATAGTCATTGCAGCCTTAATTTATTACACCCCTACCATGTGGGCTAATATGCAACTTCCCAAACAACAGCCAAAGGACATTACTTAACATCTACTAATCTGTATTTTTTTTTAAATCCCTGTTGTGAGTGAGAACATGGGTGGACCATCCTATCCCAGTATCATTGATTTGCACGCTTACATACTGCAGAGTAGAGAGGAGCTCCATTATGAGAATAATAATGATGCATCCTGTAACTTCCCAAAGAGAAACTCTGTTTCCTGACCTTCACTGCTGGGGTCAGAGGTCAGTGTCATCTGCTGGGATTCTGTACTTTGGCTCAGGGGCAGGGCAGATGTTTGCCTACATGGGGCTTCAGATGATTGAATGGAAAGAAGGAAGGTCTCTCCAGCCACCGGACTAAGCTGCAAAACCCCGGATTTAATTGTTCAAAACTTTGTAAACATAAGTCACAGCTGGCCTCCCCTCCACACTGAGCACTGCTGGCCCGATTCTGCTGAATTAGATGCGCTCTGAAACAAATGTGCCACAATAACACCAGGAGGAGGACGTGGCGATGACATGACTCCACGGATTCAGTGAAGTTTTCCATGTTTTCAGTGTGGACTAACCTGCTTCATGTGATAATCCCAGCGCTGTGCAGTTTTCCAGCACCATCAGCAGTGCAGTGAAGAAGTGAATGAAGGACAGTCCTTGTCCAAAGGCGTGAAGCCCGCAGTCCAAACGGGTCATTTTGTCAGGACGGTAGTCTGTCTTTTAGAAGCATCTAATGTCTCTCTCGCACCGCGACTTTCGACTGTCAATTCAAATCATTTCCATGTGGGCTGGATGCACTTTTCGCTAGTTTGTGGCGACCATGCACTCAAACTGTGACAGCCCCAACAAACTTCTCCAGCTCAGGCCTGAACATCGTCTGTGCGCTTTTCTTCCATCCTCTGGCTCTTCTTTTTTTCCTGACTTCTTCGCGTGTCGGTGTGGACGTCTGCTCACGGGTGGCTGTCCCCTCTGTCCTCCATCAGTCTCCGACCGACAGCCAGTGACAACACACAAACTTCTTCTGCAAACTTTCGCAGAGCCACCCCCACAGATGGGTGGACTTAAGACAATGGGCCATCTTTCTGTGGGACCGAGGCTTAAAGGGGAATGCTACTCCAAGAAATTGGATCCAGCGCTTCAATCCAACTGGCAGTTGCTCCCAAAACGGAGGTCCTCTCGGGTTTTCAGTGGGTCAAATGAGGACTGATGTCGATATTGTTGCATTCAGGTGGAGTCAGACATATAAATGCAGATCAGAGGGTTTAGTCTGTTATCTGTGAAAGTCCATTTTCGTTAGTAAAAGAAAAAATATCCCCATGGTAAGTTTAATTATGAGATACAAAAGTCATACGTATAATAAAAACAGTCGTAATGATGATATTCAAAGTTATAATTATGAGAGAAAAAGTCACAATCATGAGTTAAAGTCATAATTATGAGATAAAAAGTGATAATTATGAAATAAAGTGATAATTTTGAGAAAAAAGTTCTAATCTTGAGATAAAATGTGATAAGTGTGAAATAAAGTGATAATTATGAGATTTAAAAAGTTTTAATTATGAAATCAAAAGTGATCATCATGGGATAAAGGATAATGACGAGGTAAAAGGTCAGAAATAAGAAATAAAAAGTCATAATTGAGAGACAGAATTGACAGACTTATGAGATAAAAAGTCTAAATTATGATATAAAAGGTAGGAATTATAAATTATGAGATTTAAAAAAAACATAATCATCATTACTTTTTCTCATGAATGTTTTTTTTTCTTTTTTAATTTCATAATTATGACTTCTTCTCTTAAAATTATGATTTACCATAGGGATATTTTTGTCTCCTACCAGCAGAAATCCCTGTGTCTTTACAGGATAAACAGTGAAGTTTTCAGCTTCAAAAGTAAAAAAAAAAAAAAGAAGAAGAAGAAGAAGAAGAAATTATTCTGAAATGTCGATCGACTGGAACAAGAACAACAAACGTCTATATTTAAAGAAAAAAAAAAATCAGATATCGACTAAACTCTACATCATTGTTGTTTCATTTTATGATCATCTGCCTGAGCTTAGCGCGCCCTCTAGCGGAGGAATGAAGGCACTATGGACCACTGATGCGGGGACCAAGCTTCTATTTTTATTGTACGTTTTAACACCTGGGTATCAGTTCTGACGCGTTATAACACTGCTGCTCCTGATGCTCACAAAGATGGAGGGGGAGTTTAACTGTGTTTTGCTGCACAGAAGAAGCACCAGAAACTCATGTAGAAACAGCTGTTAGATCTGTCCTGGTCTCTTAACCTGTTAGTTATTTTTGATTTTCTGTTTCTATCATTCCCTTTTCACTGCTCACATTACACTAACAATTCGGTACCACTTCACACTGAGTTCTTATAAATTATTTATAATGAGGTTATTAATTAGGTCGTGAACACTTTATAATTCATTAATAAACAATTATGAATAAAGCTTTGGTGCATGAATCCATTTAATGTGTTAATTTGATGCCAAATGAAACTTTTTTTGACTATTCAGATATGCTGATGGTGGCTTAATGCCAGTAACTTATTATTTATATATATAAATATGTGATGAAGCTGACGGGTTTAAATGCTGCTGATGGAGGAGACAAAGAAAGCAATGAAATCTGAGGCTGAGCAGAGCAGAGAAATGTGGGCTCACTGTTTGGCAAGGAGCAGGTTGTATTGTAACAACGTATAAATGATCATTACAGTGGTTACAACCAAATTAATAACCGAATTACAGCCAGTTTATAAAAGGTTGACTGATTGTAAAGTGGTGGCAACAACTATACACGCTTGGAGTTTCAATTCAAGCTGTATTTTGTTTGAATTTTCTCGATGGAAAGTTTATCCGACCCATTTTACGCACGGGTCGTGTGCGACGTGCATTCCATCAAAAGCCTGATAAGCTGACCTGCTGTGAAAGATGCACATAAATTCATAGAGACAAGGATGCGTTTTGCTCATTTCCATGACTGAGACTTCTCTGTCACGTCTCATTCGACCAATCGTGGCTGGGCAGAGGAGCGACACACCTGTATAAAAGCAGACTCCAGCGCACTGGATGCGGCTGAAGAGCTGAGACAGTTGCGCATGGCGCGTCTGTGCAGTTTGTGCGCGCAGTATACAGCCTGTTGTGAGCGCACAGGTCACTAACCGTAAAGATGGATGAGATATTTAACCACAGCTTAGCGCTGAATCGAAGTCTGCCCGGCGATGAGCGGTTCAGCTTCGAGGACATCGACGTGAGCGCGGACGGCACCCTCATCCTGAGGATCCTCATCTCCGTGGTGTATTCTGTGGTGTGCGCGGTGGGTCTGGTGGGGAACCTGCTTGTGTTTTTCCTCATGAGATTGCGACAAGGTCGAAAGAAGTCCACCATCAACTTTTTCATCATCAACTTGGCGGTGACAGACTTCCAGTTCGTGCTCACGCTGCCCTTCTGGGCTGTGGACACCGCGCTGGACTTCAGCTGGCCGTTTGGAGACGCCATGTGTAAGATCATCCTGTCGGTGACCGTGATGAACATGTACGCCAGCGTGTTCTTCCTCACCGCCATGAGTGTGACCCGCTACCTGTCTGTGGCCTCGGCCCTAAAGAAGAAAGCGTACAGGAGGTCGCGGTGCGTTAAGTGGGTGTGCGCGGTGCTCTGGGTGGCGGCCACGGTGGCCACAGCTCCCACAACCATCTTCTCCACCGTGACTGTGGTGGCTGGAGAGAAACTCTGTCTGCTCAAGTTTCCAGAGGGGCACGACTGGCTCGCCCTCTATCACATCCAGAAAATACTCATAGCCTTCATCATCCCCATGCTCATCGTGTCTGTCAACTACCTGATGCTCCTGCGCTTCGTCAGGCGGAGGAGCATGGACAGCAGCAACCCCAAACGGAGATCCAGAGTCACCAAATCTGTCGCCATAGTGGTTTTGTCTTTTTTCTGCTGCTGGATGCCAAATCACGCCATCACCTTCTGGGGCGTCCTGGTAAAATTTAACGCAGTAAACTGGGATAAATCTTATTACATGCTCCACACGTACGTGTTCCCGGTCACCGTGTGTCTGGCTCACGCAAACAGCTGTTTGAACCCTGTGCTTTACTGCCTGATAAGGCCGGAGATCAGGAAGATGCTCAGCAGTTTGTTTTGGAGAGTCTCCACTCCATCCTCCAGCAAGGGCTACGCGCCGCGCTCTTCAACGCACGGAGAAACGCAAAGAGGCGTGCCACTCCAGCTCATGGACAATGGAGAGTACACATTGTCCATCATAGACAGAAAAGGCTTATCGAGCTCCAAAATAATCCCATATACCCAGTGACTTCACTGCTGAAAAATAAACCTCATGCAGCTGCTGTTTTTTGCTCTGGTTATTCACCCGTAGCTCTTCGTTCTCATGCGTAATGGTTTCACTAATGTGCCAAATTCGAACATTTTTTCAGTGAACTTTATCATGTGTCTGTTATTATGACATGGACTATTTGACAACTGTAGTGTGGTATTTATTTATTTTTTAAAACTGTCACAAGATTGACTGCATTGCTGAACAATTATTTTCTCTTTCCTTACCTTTAAAATTCAGCAGCAGGCAGCGTTTCTTTTTTTTTTGCCATTTTGAAGATGACTTGACCCATTTTGGGGCTGATACTGATACTAATATAAACTACGATATCGATATGGCCAGTATTCTTTATATACAGGGGCGGATCTAAAGAAATTGAGTTAGGTGGTAAAAAATGTTTCAATATTTGCCTGGAAAAGTCCCAAAATTAAGATATTTTCACTCAAAGTCATTACATTATTATGGCACATGAGCAGAGTGTTGAATATAAATATCTAAATGTGGCAATAAAAAAAATCAATAAACTGTTTTATTTTCAAATCTTCAAACATTTTTCCAAATAATTTTATTTTCATTGAACATCATACATACATTAGCCAATCACTTAGCTTACAATGTGGCCAGAACAGATAATTAAATGTGTTAAGGTGTCACTTGTACCACCTCAGTCTTGTAAATTTCCATCCAGCCACAACTTTTAATAAATTTTGAACAAGAACTGCCCAAAACTGAGGTGGCAGCTGCCACCCCAACCCAGCATATATGTGTGTATTTTTAATAATCACAAATAACTATGAATGAAAAACATAAATATAACACAAATACTGCCTGTAAAAATAAGAAATTAAAAAAACAAATAAACAAACAACACCTGCAAATATCAGACAACATATACACCAATAACAATATAACTGTGCGAAGTCAACATGGGGTCCATAATACTGGCTGACTGATATGCTGGTCCAGCTCTACTTTTAGGTATCAATATTTTTGACTTTGCCTGACAGTGAGGAGGAACAAGAAACATGGGAGCAGAGAGACAGATACAGAGGGGACAAATGTCTCTGGCTGAACTCAAACTGGTGACACAGGAGGACTCCCGTCAAAACATGGGATAAAAGGACTCATTATGAATATGGAGATTAAAATAGAATCAGAAGATTGCCATGTTTTATATTCAACCCCTAAAGCCTGTTTGTAAATCTGTAAATGAGGTGGTAAGTGGCTGCCCCCCCACCCCCTCTGCCCTTTATTTATTTCTGATTAATTTGCTTTCATTTACAAAACTATGCTATTGATATCACATGGGGTAACTTCCCAGATGCATTGAATTCTGAGACATTGTTAATTCTCTAAATAGACTTACATGTATAGTTATATTCTGTATTGTGTGCATAAAAATGTCATCCTCAAACTGTCTAAGGTCACGACTAGTATATAAACAAAAAAGAGTGAGTTGTATATTTTCTGCCGTGTACTATTTTTACTCCGCAGGTTTCTCTTACATCATTAAAACGTGAATGTGGACAGTTTGTCAAATAAAGCAGGTGCCTTTCTAAAGAAGGATTCTTTTTTTTGACTTTCAGTGATTAAAAAAACAACTTCCTGACTAAGAAGTGTCATGCATGTATTGCTGAGTTTGGCGCTTCCGTAGTGCACAAATAAAATTTCATCATGTTCAGTCTGATGCTTCATATTCAGTTAAACATACAGGTGGTCTCAGGTAACCCAGGGGAGAGGTTGATAATGCTGCAGATGTTCCAGCTGTCACATGGCATCCAGCAGTAGTACAGTGCCTCCTCAGATAACTGAACAAAGAAAATGCAGGACAGCCCTGCATTTTCGGGGGGGGGGGGGGGGGGGGGGGTCACCGCTGGCTGCAGGCAGCTTTGCCTGTGGCCAGGTTCAGTTGTTAATAAGAGTTTGTCCTCATCTCTTTGTTTTGTGTCTCCTCTCCATGATGTTGCAGGGATATTGCACAGTGATGATCACGAAGCATCCAAGCCACAGACTTTGCCTTAAGCAACAAGTGTTGAGAATCTGTAAGAACTATGATCAACCTGTGTGATCTCTTTAGTCATGTCAGTTGTATTTAACCTAAAATCACAAACTTCCCCCAAAACATTTAAATGTGAACAAAAAGGGGAAAAAACAGAGAAAGGCCATTAAAGGAGGCACTCCTCTTTCAGGACTCAATACTAAATACTTTATGCTTCTGGCGTAATATCAGGAGCACTGTTTCAGTCAATATAAATTCCTTTAAGCAGAAATAATTCAATATATTCTTTAAAAATGCAGACACTTACCTGAGATACAAGTAAAGTAGCTGTACAGGGTGTTCTACGCTAAACCCAAACACAAAACTGTTACTTGTTATACAGGGCTGTGGACCTTAGGACCTTAGGAACATAGAACATAAGGTCCTGGGGGAGCACACACATAGAACTGGGGAACAAAAGGCCCTTTGTAATGTTCCCATTATTTGTCATATAAATCTAGTGAACATAGGACCTAAGGAAAAAATGATCCTAGGAACACATAAGACCTTAGAAACATAGGGTCCTGGGAACATATGACCTTTGGGACATAAGACACTAGGAATATACCACCTTAGGAACATAGTACCCTGGTAACATATGACCTTAGGAACATAGGGGCCTGGGAATATAGCACCTTAGGAATACGGGGCCCTGGGAATATAGGACCCTGGGAATGTAGGAACATAAAGCCCTGGACACATAGAACCCTGGGGAAGCACATATGTAGAACTTGGGAATATAAAACCCTTTGTGACATTCCTGTTATGTGCCATATAAATCTGGGGACCCAGGGTTGTTAAGTTCCCAAGGTCCTTTGTTCTATGCTAACCCCAAACCCTAACCCATTATTTGCTATACAGAGCTGGGATCACAAGACCCTGAGAACATACAGAGTCTAAAACCTTAGGAACATAGGGCCTTCAGAACAAAGGGTGATGGAAAGAAAGGATTGGGAGCACAGGACCTCAGGAAAACAGGGCCCTGTGGACATAGGAACATAAGTGCCATTTAAGTCTGGGGACCCCAGGTTCTAAAGCCTTGGGAACATGGACCCTGGGATCACAGATCCTTAGAAACACAGGCACTTAGTATCTTCAGAACATAGGACTTTGGGAACACAGGAACCTGGGGACATAGGCCCTGGCAACATAGTACCTTGAGAACATAGGAAAATAAGACCCTGGGGAACATAGGACCCTTTGTCATGTTCCCATTATGTAACAGAGAAATCTGGGGGCCCCAAGGTCTAGAGTTACCAAAGTCTTACGTTCCCTGGTTCCTATCTTCTATGGTAACCCCAAAACCTAACCCATTATTTGCTATATAGAGCTGAGGACATAGGATCCTGGGAACATAGGACCTTAGGAACATAGGACCCTGGGAATTGAGTGGGAACAGAGAACACTGGGGAACACGTGTAGATCTGGGGAACATAGGACCCATTAGGACCCTTCGTGCCATGTTAATATGGGGAACATACACACACACATCTAATGGTTTGATGTGCTGCTGTGCGTAGACTCATTTTTGAAAGACATCCAAGTTAAGTTTAAGTAACACATTTAAGAGCATTATGTCTTTTCCATGACATTTGGTGGCAGTTCACAGGACTCACTTCTGACTTCAGCTTTGAGGTGTAAATACTTAATACCATCATGGTAGGAAAGCCTCGTTGCTTGGCAACAGATTAATTTGATTAATGTGTGCTAGAAGGATTATCCTTCCTTCATTTCAGCAGTTGATGAATTTACACATGTCACATATGTCATATAATCACACACATACTGAAGACCTTATGTAATCAAAACTTAACTGTAGGCCATTTTGAACGCCCCCCGTGCTATTTTGATGGCATTTCATCAAACTGCTGAAGCTAATGAGCGAGCAACCATGCTGTCAATCTTTATCAATCAGTGCAGTCCTGAACGGTTCCTTTGATAAATTCTCGGAGTTTAATTTGGTTTAGCAGTGGTCTGGATTGGATTTTTAAAAAATTGCATTTATCCTGTTTTTCATATGTAAATTGATATTCACACATCTACCAATCCACAGCCAACAGAGCGCAGAAACTAACCCACACTCTTCCATATATGTCTCATCCTTAGAGCCTATTTGGCAGGTTTACATAACCTGACATTTTTTAAACGAATTGACTGTTTTGTATGCCCAGATTCATTCTTCATCATTAATTCTGTTTGTGTGGCTGCTTTCACTTTTCCCTTTGCTGAATCTTTTTACATTTGCAGCTGCAACAATCAAATTGCCCCTCAGGGATCAATATGTGTTCACCATAGCACTGTTAAGTGGGAGATGGTTAGCATGTGTCAGCTGACTGAATCAAACCTCCACACAAATGACAGCTCCACTGAACCACGTCGCCACATGGGAGCTTATATACTATCTTAAACTCAGTGAACGTCAGAAACTTCGAACAGTGATTTGACATAATTGACAGCACTGGAGCACAAACAAACCCTGCGCGGTTTGAAAAGATTTGACCAGCAGGTGGTTACATAATCATTGTCCTTCAAGGCAAATTGTTCTTTGTGATGCTGAAAACAATCCTCTAAGGACAGGATCCATGTGTCGATTCTTCAATAAACCTGTCTTTAAGACACACATTATTTAGTTACATATAATCTATTTATTTTGTGAACTATTTCATAATCTTATCTTTATTGCTCATTTGAACTTTTTTTATTATTATTTTAACAACCCATCTTGTATTGCTGTCTTATTCAATTAGTTCTCTGAATCCATTTTTAACATCTTATGTTTTGTCAGTCCCTTGGCAAGTACTTTGAAATGTATTTGATCTGTCTGGAAGGTATAAACTGATATGCATATGTTGTGTTTTGACACTGATGATATTTTAGCATTGGGAACAGTCATTTCCAACAAATCTAATCTACCATTAATCAGTTTAAGTTCTCTCAAAAGATTTTTTTAAATAAAAACTAACACAAATATTATGATTAACTCTGATTATTTCCTCAGTAAACAGTGGGTATTTTATGTAATCAAACTGTTGAATTGTCTCTCTTTGGCTGTTGGAATTTGAGAGACATCATGAGATAAACACTGCCCCTTACTGGTGAGAACGGAGAATAACAGAAATCACTCAGAAATCATTCTCATTTTTTTCTGATTAAAGGGGCACTCCACAGATTTGAGCACCCTTTAGAGTAGCACTGGCTCTGTTTCTAAAGTCTGAAAAAAATAGACTTGTGTTACAAACTGGGGACATGAAGACATTAAAAACATGAGAATATTCCAGGCAGGGATGGTAAAATGAATTGAGGGTATTTGGTTGCATTATGGGAAAAATATGATCCAGTGTTTCTGCAGCTCGACCCACAATAAGAGCCAAAAATCAGGATATCTCAACCTCTGATATCTCTTAATCTGCCTCTTTTGAGTCCCCCACTTTAATGGAGGTTCAATACACAAATTGCTGGAGCCTTCAGGATGAATATTGAAAGACTTGTTTGACATTTCTGGCTTTCTTGCACAGATGAGGAAAATCAATACCACTTTAAATACAATACTACAGCCAGCTGCTTCTCTTAGCTGAGCACAAAGATGGTTATTGATCTATTGATCTCTCGACAAGACAGACAAGATTTAATTTGAGACACTATTTTTGCCACTAGGTAAGTAGATGGAGAGGCTGAGATTAACTGCAAACAATTTTCAGTAATTTCACAATTCATACCTATACTTTAGGTTTATGGCTCCGACTATTATCATTTGACATTTGAGTCACATAGGTAACTCTTGGATTCTCTAAACAACATTTGAAAAATCAAGAAGGTTGTCGAAAACTGTGGTTTTCAAACAGGGGCTCTTGAGCTGGTTATAACTTTTATCACATTTTTTAGGAGTTGGACCTACATGGGAAGAAACAGGGTTGGCCATTCTCATAAATTATAATTAATAATGATCCTAGTTTTACCATCGATAGACAATGAAGACTTTAATCCTAAAAATAAAAGAAGAAAAAGAGGTTATGTCTAAACACACTCAAAATTGTTCATACGGTATTTCTAGAACCCCGAAAGACTATTATAACCACCTAGATGAAAAAATATTCCTTCCACTTAAAGATAAAATTTGGTACTAGTGAATCTGTTGAGTTCAAGCAATAAAGCACTGCTGTATCACCACCATCGCTTATTGTTATTACTGTGTTGGCCAAAACATATTGTTATGTGACAAAAATACTCATTTAGCATGCCCCAGGCTATGTGACTAGAAATCTAAGATGAAATAGCTGAAATATTTCTTCCTTACATTCAGTGACCTCATTGGATGCAGGAAAAAAAATTACAGATTTTGCAGCAGAACTGATTTTTCTCAGTTAATAAAGCACACACTTCAGTTGACGACACCATCATCAATTACTGGACATCCACGTGAAAAGGGCTGAAATGTCCATTTAATGATTAAAGAAAAAGATTTTTAACCCATTGGCAAAACAGGGCGTCTATTTCTGAATCAGAACAAAGATGGGTGCCTGCTGGCTTCCTTGATAGAAAACAGAGAGGGACTGCCCGTTGTTCAAATGGCCTTTTATTCTGAAATCCCAGCAGTCCAGAAAAATGTCTCATTAGACTGAAAGTCCTTTAGTCCAGCAGCCTGTTGTCTAGAAAACAAATGCCCGCTGGAGAGAAGGCCCATTACTCCCTGTAGATGTTAAGGTTAGTGTTAGTGTGTATTCTTGAGGCAGTGGGGTTTTGTTTTCAGGATAACAAGCTGTTGGACAAATTGGCTTTTTGTCCAATGGGACCTTTTTTTTTCAGACTAGGGTTTTGGAATAATGGGCCGTCAGAACAATAGCATGGCAAGAAACAGAGTCGAAATAAGCTAGAAACCTACACCATATGCGTCTTTAAACAAACACTTATGCTCCTTTGTGCGGTTCAAACTCCTCAGGTGTTCACTGAGACGACACTCGTAGACATATACAAAGTTTTATTTGTAGGCGTATAACAGCTCTTCACACCTCATCAAACAGGCCAAACTGACATTCGCTGGTAACACCAGGACGGTGCTGACATACTGTAAGCAATGTGCATTTACCAGACTCTTTATGGCATCATTTAGATACAGTTCTTCTTCACAAGAATTACTCTGTTGAAATCCATGTTTGCCTGCAGTATTTTATGCACATCCTTTTGCTCTGATGCAGTGCATGTTAAAAGGCATGCAACGTCTCGTAACAGGTTCAGGAACACAAAGCTGTTTCATTCGCCTTGTTGCTTAAGTTACAAAGTAATGCCACAAATCATGTGGAAAATACTGAAAACCATTATAATATTTGAAAGGGTATAAAAAGGTACTTGACTATTTACAAAATTCAAGTTAATTTTGTACAAAGTAAAAGTGCATCAAATGTTTAAAGGTCATCCTGCGTGTTTTCCAGGATGAAAATATTAAAAGAGAAGGACTCTTGAGAGAGGATGCAGGTTTAGAAGATTCTTCTCTGTAGAAAAAGACCAAGAAAAGTCTCTGTAAGTTAAAGGGATAGTTTGGATTGTCAGAAATGGGTCTATATGAGAAACTTGTCAATAGTCAGTGTATTGCCCACAGTAGATGCTGGCTGGCACGCCTCTGGTTAGGAGAAGCAGAGAGGAGTACCAGTACAGAAACTAAGCCAAGTACTGCTCTGGACAGGAAATGGTATTTTAGCCACAGTTTAAATGCTGCACATGCAGTGCAGTGCCTGAGCAAACGGAAATTTTTAACCCGTCATCAAAAAGCAGCATCAGTGGTTCCCTTCAATTCTGGGGTTTCGGTCCTCCGGGGACAGTCTTTAAACATTCACAGATAGGATCATGATGAATCTATGCCCAAATAAGACCAGACCCAACACATCTGTGGCACATAGAATTAGCCTATTGGTCTGCAAATCTAAACACAGGATGTATGAATGTACAAGGTCTGAGTCCACAGCTTAGCATCCTTTCCTCCCGTGATAACAGTTACGTCTGCTCTGTTCAGAGAGACAAGACAAAGCCCTCTGACCTTAGCTGCCATAGCAACGCGATCAAATTGTTCCCTTATTTATCTGAAAGGAGAAGACAGCTGCATCTACTGTCTAGAAGGAAGACAGTACGTCTGTTAAAAATTATTGCAGCCCTCTCAATGGCTCCAAGCTTTTGTATGTATACCTTACAACAAACATCTACCAAACTTTCCCTTCATACGAAGATATTTCTCTCATTCAGAGCAGTATGAGGACAAATAATCTGTTTGTTTATGCTGCAGTTTGTGGGTGGCTGAACCACACTTTTCGGTAAAATGCTTGGACTAGGTCTGCTGCTACTTTGATCAGTTAAATTGTTTGTGTTGTGTGACTTCACAGTTTGAAAAAGATAGTTTGGATTCTCAAGAAGTCACACAATAACATAAACAAACTGATTTATGCTGCGGTAGACCAGCGACTCCTGTTGTTCCTGTGCTGGTGGCTTTGTAGACAGCGATATTTGGCTTATATAATAGCGGTTTCCCATCAGAAAAGACAGTGAAAATCTTCTAAATTTGGTGCACATTTAAAATTAAACAGATTTAGGTTGACCTTTTTTAAGTGTCCCAAATACCTTTTGTTACAGATCCTGTCCACAGCAGTTCATTACTTAGCTTCTGTGCTGGTACTCATCTCTGCCAACCGCCATCTACTGTAGTTAATACACTGGATATTGACAAATACCTCATACAACCCCACATCAAACGACCTGAACTATCCCTTTAAACATCATGAATCTTCTTTATACTCTGGCGACTTTAGTTCAGTTTTGTTTCTTCATAAATTATTATGCAAGTGAGCTGAACATGTTGCAGATAAAATCTTTTAAACATCGAATTCAATATACAGTATAGTAACTTTACATTTGGGTGGAAAGTCACCCTTGAGGTTTTTCATGTATTTCAAAATTTACCATACGAGTTAAATAAATATACATCAGGAAGAGACAAAAGAGTGATTGGCTAACGCTTGCCTCGTGGGCAAATTGTGGCCTGAAATTCTTGGAGCAGATCGAGGAAAAAACTCGCTCTATTCTTCTTCTCAAACGGCCTGAAAAAGCACCAGAGCTCCAGCCCGAAGCCAAGAAAACGACAGCTCAAAGATCGGTGAGTTTACGACACGGAGGGCAGTGGAATACATAACACAAAGGAGGCCCTAATGTCGCAACAGTGCAGGAATGCTAAGTGAGTGTGACAGTGCCGACTCTGGGGGGTCAGGGGTCATGGCGTGGGACAGATCCAGTGCACTGAACAAGCCGTGCTTCAGCGGTCATGCGGAGCTGTCTATGCGGTGCCACTGTGGTGTTGGGGAGCAGGGGGAGGTGCGTTGGTCCCTGAGTGTCGGGTCCCCTGTGGAAAAACGTGTCTGCTGGGGGCCCTCAGCCTGCGTTACCGCTCTTCGGCCACTTTCCCGTTTGTCTCCTGCTCGTCCTCGTCTCTCCGCTTCTGCCTCCGGAAGAAGCCGAGCTGGGAGGGAGAGCAGTCAAAGACAGAGAGAGTTAGACAAGAGGTACAGCCTAACAACAGACCCTTTGCACAGCAGCCATTTTGACACGAAATAGTAGAGTAAACACATGTGTTACCAATGATATTATGGTCCTGTTCTGTTCAGCTCAAACAGTCAGGGTGCTGCTATAGCACATGTTGGTGCACTGGAAAGGCTCTGCTACACTAAATGGAACAGGGACCTTCATGATTGTCATTGCTATCTGTGTTTACCCCACTATTTTCACATCAATATGACTGCTGTGAAAAATGTCTTTACAAGATTGTGCATCAAAGTTAATTCTTGACCATGAGATCTGCACGTGTGATAAAGTAATATGAGTTTAAGGTCCACTTCGTAGTTTTTTCTGAGCTTTCAACTGCATCTTAAAGTGTCTGACAAGTGAAGGGACCTGACTCAGGAGATGTAAAGTTATCAGTGTTACACAGTAATCCTACACATGTGGCATTTGGAAAAACTGAAAAGATTTCTTCTCAACTTGGAAAATTCTCGTGAACGCCCGCTCAAGTTGGAACAACAACTCAGGGAAAATTTTGTTACAGGACTTGCTGAGTGGTTGTCTGTTGCCATCATACACACAGATATATGGTGGATTAAAGGAAATAAAGGTGGATTAAAGGTTGATAACTTTTTATTAATTCACATACTGCTTGTGTAATTTGTAACATGGTATCAGGTTGTTACTGTTAGTGGCTGTCCACACAGAGTGACCTAGATAAGTTAGAGAGGTTATCTGTAATCAACCTTTTTGGGTAAAGCAATATTTTCAGTGGTTTAAAGGGAGAGCAGAGTTCATGTAGTTTCCACATCACCACTTAAAAGTCAAGACCATCCAAGGAGCACATGAATGCAGGATTTGTTCATGTGAGCCACTTCCATGAGATGAAGCTTGTGAGACAGTCGACCAAAAAAGGCAATGCAAAGTTGACTTACGTTGAAGGTTCTTTGTCACAAATATAAAGATGCGTTTTCATAACATTTACAGCTTTAGAACCAAACAAGGTGAAGATGCATTTAACTGCTATGAACCATAACTGCAAAATCTTTTTTTTTTCTGCAAATGCTCTTTGATTTACTTCACTGAAGACCCTGAACTGCAGCACAGGTGTTTTCAGTTACTCTCACTGGAGCTCTGTTCTGCTTCTTCTGCACGACTGAATTAGTGTGTTACATTAACAAACATCTCTTGGTCTCTATTTGCAAATAGTCTTTATTATCCTTCCTGTGAACTTTTGCATAGTCACTGGTCAGTATTTTGCACATTCCTTCACAAACTGCACAGCTCTTTCATGTAAATAACGGTCACATTGTACTTAATCTTTTATTGTTTTTATAATATTTTCACATATACTACTGTCACTTTACCAGTTTCTATTGATGCTTCTTAACTTGCAGTGCTTGCTATCAAAATTATTTATATTTTTCAAATATTATTTTGACTGTTCTGCACCGATATACTCAAGCAAAGTCCTTATATGTGAAAACCTATTTGGCAATAAACCAAATTCAGATGGGAGTCCGTGTCCTGATAAGAACAATAAAGGTGTGATTTATCAAACCCAAACAGGTTCAGCAAGTTAACAGGAGACTGAGGGAGATGAAAATGAAATAGTCTACACACAAACACACAGCAAAAATAACAAAAAAAACACCTCATTACCTAAAATCTATTTTCTCCTTTTTCATGACACACTGAACAACATTAACAGCAAACAACTTTGTGTTTGAAAGGTGCGATACAATTCAACCATCTTGGCCTAGTTTGAGTTTCCACGTGTAACTTTGATGTGAAAGGATGACGACAGTGTCTTATAAACATCGACAATTCAACCCCAAGCTTTGCCCCCAGGGAAAAGCATGATTTTTTTTTCTTTGGTTGCCTGGAGATTGTATGTTTCAGTCAATGGCTCCTGTGTTGACCATGAATGTGAGACGGCCTTTATTGATCGTCTGACCTTTAACTTCAAAACAGTGTTCTACATCCGGTACAGTTGTGCCATTATTTTGTTAACGATGCAAAGAACTCACATGCTTTAACTGTTCAGTTTCATGTATTTCTTCTCTCCAGGGGTAGACACTGGACAACGGTGCAGCCAAACTCTTGTTTTCATTCTGTCAGTTAATAATATCGCTGTCAGACTTGACCTTTTTATTTCTATTTACAGATGTTATTCTATTTTCTACCAGTGGGTGTCAGCGTAAGCCTTCACTAGTACTGCTGTGACAGTAGTTTAGGCTTAAATAGGCTCTCTGACTACAGATAAGATTAGGGGAACCAAATTACTTTGGAATACAACAATGAGCTATTCCCTACTGTAAATGAAACCAGCAGAACTGAGGCAGTCTCAGCAAAGACACACAGTATGTCTTAATGTAATTAGCTCTAATAATTCAGAATCTTTTTTCCCTTATGTTTAATAACTGTGCATGATATGATGACTTACCTTCCATAGAGCGAGACTCAGCAGGGCTAACAATAAGAGTCCTCCCAGCGTGCTGCCAATGATGATCCAGGTAGGGATTCTGTAATCTCCCTCCTTCCTGATCTCCAATATTATCTATGGGCAAGAGAAGACAATATTTTTAACATTAGATTAGAAAATCTCATTTCTTTTTGAGATACTCACTGAACTCAGAGAGATTATTTGTTCATATAACTGAGCAAGATTAGATCAGTCCTGTCCTTCAGTAACAGAGAAACTTAAATATCTTCACACTTTAATTACTTTAACACTGTTTACTTGCGTGAACAGCTGAGCTCCAAATTGTATAAAACTCAGCTGTCAGACTATTGACAAAAACAAAATGACTCTCTCACATCACGCCAATTTTGTCTGCACTGGCTTCCAGTCCCTTTTGGTATCCATTTTAAAGTGCTTTTAATAACATAACAGGTTAAGAATGATCTGGTGCCAGCGTATAAAACTGAGCCCCGTACTGTCCAAACAGGCCCCTCAGGTCTGTTGGTCTGGATCTTATTCCAGAGTCCAGGTTAAAAACAGGTGTTTGAGCCTTTGCAGTACTGGCGACTCGTCTGTGGAACAGCCCTCCACAGCTGAGCAACTGAATCTGGTGCCGTTTTTAAATCTGGTCTTAAAACATACTTTTATAGAAAGGCTTTTCCTCACAGCTGACAGACTACATTTCTGTGGTTAGAAGCTACAGCTGCGAACTCTTGGTTTCTATTTCTTTCACCAAGACTTTTTATGTTTTTTTTATGTGTGTGTGTATATATATATATATATATATACATATATATATGCATATACGTATGCTCTTTTTGCAACTGTCCCTGTTGTTGCTTATGTTTTTAATTTTCTGATCTTGCTTGAAAAGCGCTCTATAAATAAAATTATTATGATTGTACAAAAGATATACCTGTAAAAATATGAAAATATTAAAAAGTGCATATAATACAGTAATACTGTATGTATAATTATAGATTGTGTTTGTATAAATTTACACTTAAGATGACACAACTGTTATTATCACTCTGCCAAAAGATAATAAAGATTATACAGGGGTACAAATCCAGACATTTGTTACTGTAGTTATAGTCAGTACAATGATACTTGCTGAAAGAAAGATTGATAATAACTTTTACTGTAAGGGATCATGTATTTTTTCTTTCATAACACACATTTTTATAACAAGATTACTACTACTGTCATACATTTAGAGCCTACGTCAGCTGAAAGAAAATAGCAGTGTATTTTCTCATAAAAGCAAAATCAAAACACACTGCATGACTGTTTGTACTGGCCAATAGATGGCAGCAAAGATCAGTGTATGACTTCAGACTTTTACATGTTGTGCTGCTGGTCCTTTCGGTCCCTGAGCACCACACAGCATGTGTGCTCCAATACCAACTTTAACTGTCTGATTCCAGTTATACAGTGCCACAATCAACTGTGCCAAAGCCCACTGATATCTTTTTATACAGCAGTTAGTGTTAGATAAACCGTGACATTACAGATATTGTACTATTTTAATACTTTCAGTCCATGTAAATAAGTTTTAAAGACTGATCTGGTCTCTTTCAGCACAACACGTTATATTTCCAAATGGAGAGAATAAATATCAGAGAGAGGCTAAAAATGATCACATTATGATGAGCTCAGATTTGAGTCAGGTCAAACCCAGGACAGAGGCAGTTTACAGTATTAGTTGTTGTTGACTCACATGTCTGACAGGCCTCTCTTCATGTAAAAACATGGGGCTGGAGGAGGGGAGCTCCACTGATGCACTGGTTACAATTTCCAAGATTTTAAACTTCAGCTGGAGAGGAAATGAAAACATGCAGCCAGTTCTCACAATCACATCACACAGCTGAAAGACTACAAAGCTGCTGTCACTACAGAGTCAAAGCAGAAAAACAGTCAAATGAATGATGATGTTGTTATAAAGTTGGCGATCTCCAGCTTTATGCATGCATGTTTGGGGTTTTATACTCACTGCGTGTAGCGTATCTATTCGCAGGGCTCCTGTGATTCTGACTGCGATTTCTCTGTAGGAGGCCACACTGACAGTGCATTGGATGGGCAGAGTTAAGGTGTTGGACTGGTTCTGCGTGAAGAAACCAGACATCAGCCTTTCAGAAAATGATCACCTAACACAACACTGGAAATAAAAATCCTGTTTGGGAATTAATTTGGTTGGTTTGTACTTTACCAAACGGGAGAAGCGTGAAAGATCCTCAGGTGACGACCTGCTCTGTGCCACATGCTGAGGTGGTAAACAGTGCGTACCATCTCTCTGAGGTGTGACAGGAGAGTAAGAATAACAGTTAATATGTTCAACCTTATGTCTGCAGAGACAGCATGAAATATCTGATGAGTTTGACGTGTATTTGCATTGAATTACAACCAAAAAGTAAAATGGCCCCAGGCTCTGTAACTGCAGGAATAGCTTAACATCCTGGGACATAAGACAAGATCAATACCAACCTCCTGTCTGTATGTTAAGTATGATGCTTTTTGCCTACCAGCACCTAAAAGGTGTCCTACAAACACTATACAAACTCTTTAAAGCAAGTTTAAATGCTTTCGTTTACTCTGACCAACCCTAGCCAACGCATGTACAAATGAACTATTTTTTATTATGGTGTCTTCTACATGGACCATAAACCTTATACATATAGTTTTAGCCTTTCTGCATATTATGTATGTATCCATCAAGTGCATATTTAAGACCAATTTTAGGGTTCCTGTATTACAGTGAGTCAGCTAAAAACATTTTAAAAATCAGCTGGAGGTGCTTGTTTGGTAGCAAAGCACCAGAGTATGAGAGAGAGTCAGCTGTTTCCCAATTCACTGAGCTAACGTTAGCTTCAGCAGCTAGCTAAGGGACTATATCTATGTTCCCAGGGTCCTATGTTCCACGTTCTAAGCCCTAACCCCCAAATCCTCACCCATTATGTGCTATATAGTGCTGAGGAACATAGAACCCTGGGAACATGATACCCTTTGTCATACTCCCCGTTATATGCCATTTAAATGTGGGGAACATAGGACCCTGGGAGCATAGGAATGACCCTGCCAGCTAGTTTGCTAGAGCTGACTAAATCTACTAGCGAGAGTTATTATTTCAGCCAGTAAACTTAACCTACTAGAAACAGGAAGTCTGTGTACCTGAAATCAGGGACCCACTGCTTCAAAAATAACTATCTTAAAGAGGGGCGGGGCCTGGTATCGGTTAATTAAGCTTGATTAAGCAACATTAACTAAGAGGGGCATGGCTTAACTGATAATAAATTAAGCTTGACAGTTTATTCTAGTGGTGATGTTATTTTTCACGAAAGCTCAGATTCTTTTCAATGGCTCTTTGGTGCGAACAAAGGGAGCTGAGTTGTACTTTTTGGCGGCTGCCTTCTTTATCCTTGTACCCAAATTTCACTGCCTACTCTAAATCAACTTCCTTTTATGAAAACAGTGAGAACTGCATTCAAAGCAAGGCAACTTTATTTAATGGATTTCATACAGACGGTAAAGTCAAAGTTGTAAATTCACAGACAAAGCAGAGGGCAGAGTGCAATGTTTACAGTGCAGATCGCTGACATTCAGTCTGACAATACGAGTGATTTAATGATGCTAAACTTAGTCCACTCATGTGAGATGAAGTTATATTGGTGGGATGTCTGAGTTTGAATCTGATCCAAATCTTACCTTATCATTATCCTAGTAATTATTTTGCAGATAAACCTAGTAACCCCTGCCCCCTACGGATGAACGGTTCTCGTAAAGGAACAGAATCATAACATCCGGCTCCCTTCACCTTGTGTACTTGGAAAAAGAATCTCAGTTAAAGGTAAAGTAACTTTACTATCTATTACACAACAAATTTGCCAACATTAACCACCAGAAGTTACTGTTACCACGCGGCAGCAGCAAAGCCCATCAGTATATTTAATAGAGCAGGAGTTTGTTTTATTAAAATCAACTTTTCATTTTTAAAAAGAAGAATGTGTTATTTTCAATAGAAAGTCTTTATAAATCACTGAGACTACCCCCCACGCTCACCTGGTCAATATAAAAGTCAGATATCTGCAGGAGTTGGTTCCCATTTTTCGTCATTTCTGGGATTTCAATGTTCAGTTGCAGATCCTTTACTGGAAAGTAGCCGAGGTTCTGGATCTGAGACAACATGGAGTAAATTATTTCAAAGCAGTGTTTTCCTCCACAGTAAATTTAAGTTATGGTGATGATGCTCTTGGCTCTCACCTGGAAAGTGAAGTTGAAAGGAGGACCGATAATTCCAGGCTCCTCCAGAGACAGCTCCGATTTGATCTCATACCGTGTCGGATTTGAATCCCTTTTGAAGTAAAGAAAAAAACAAGAAAAAGTTGTACGTAAGAAGCAATTACCTTCTTTTCATCTTGGCTTTAAAGCATATGTTGTTAAGTTCAATATGTAGTAATGCAGTTCTCATTCCAGCTACAGTATCTGCAACTTCCTTTCCCACACTGATATTACTCAGCATTTTCCAAATGGCATTAAATCACTTTGTTCCGGTTACTTGCACTTCAAAGTTCACTGCTTTTAAAATCACCTCAACATGCATCATTTGGTAACAATGCAAAACGGACAGACCTGGTGAAGAGAAGGTCTCCCTCGTATTTCAGCGAGTAATAGATATCGTTGAAATTATCAGCTGTGCTCACTTCCTCGCCATCACTGTTGAGAGAAATAGACCAAAATATATTCAAAGAACGTGAACAATGATAACACACCAGCTGAAAATATTTATCCTTATCTTAAAAGAATAGTTTGGATTTTTTTTTAAGTGGGATAATATGAAGTACTTATCTATAGTCAGTGTATTACCTACAGTAGACAGCGGTTGGCAGGAAGCTAAGCAATGTACTGCTGGGGACAGGGTCAGCTGGAAAATGTATTTTAGTCGCCTAAAAAATGTACAGCTAAAAAAAAAACACTTTTGGTTTAAGTGTATACTATATTTAGAACACTTTTACTGCTTTAACTTGCCGTCAGACAGCCTTTTTTGGGAAACTGTCATTATATAAGCCAAATATCGCTCCCGCCAAAGCAACCAGTCTTCATTAGTAAAACCAGTAATTTTACCTCACCAGACTCAGGAGTTGCTGGCATGGTTGCTGGTACTATAGAGAAGTGGAGACGGTGTTGGAGGCAGGCCTCCATTCATTCCTATGAGAGCTGCTCCGTGGCACAGGAGGCCAACTTCAGTGTCGGCGCTTCTGCATATGCTTCTGAATTGTGTGGCACATAGAACAAGTACAGATGAGTCTTTCCACTTTACAGATGAGCCGCTAACTTTCAGTTTAGTCTCTGTTAACTTGAATAGGATAAAATGATTTAATCGCATGGTTCTTTGAGACTTTCTAAATGTTACTGCTCAAATGAAGTGAATTCTGAAATGAGTCATTTTGTGGGGGTTGTGACAGGAAAATTTTTTAGACATTTTAAACCAGCTACTTTCACAATATAAGTCTATTTTGGCCACAGTGCATCATATAACATTTTCATTAAATTATATAGCCACTATGTCAAATTGGATTTAAAGCTCTGCACTCTTCCTCGGGGCTTGGTTGCAAATAAAACAAACCTCTCAAGGCAGCAGTAGACGAGCAACTCCCGTCTTCTGCAAGGTAAAATCACTGTTTTGGCAAGAGGAGTCTGGTTGAGCAAGAGGCACACTTTTTGGCTTATATAACAGCAGCTTCCTATTGTAAAAGGCAGTCTGATGGCAAGGTAAAGCAGTGAAAATATTCTAAATATAGTGTACAGTGATACGTATTTTTTCCACAGCAGTACATTGCTTAGCTTCCTACACTGGCACTCCTGCTGCTTCTCCAAACTGGGTGCCTGCCGACCGTCACCGTAGGTAAAACACTGACTACGGACACGTACCTCATACAGTGGCACTTAAAAAAATGTGAATGTGAATGATGACAAAATTGCTGGCTTGTTATTGGTTGATCATTTGCATCAGTCACAAATGACAGTTATGATCAGACCCCTCTCCATGCAAAGAGGAGTGGTATTTAAAATACAAATTTTAAATTTATGTTCATACCTGCCAGCCTCCAGGATAACCCTGACGTGGTCTAGGAAGACAGAACGACTGAACTCGAACTCCAAACGAAATGTTACCTACAGAGAGGGGAAAAATAAAGTTTAGGAGAATAAAAAACTCATTTATTGCATGGTCTAAAAATAATCCTTTAGTCTTTTATCAGGTTGTCATCATTACATTTTTATTACAAAAACACTAAAAGCAAAGGTCAAAAGCTCCATGTGCTACTGTATATACCCTTCCCAACAGTAAAGTTCCTGCATTGAGGATAAAGGAGTAAATCCTGCAATAACCTGCTGCATGTCTCAGGCTTTGACCCCAGGCAGTCGGCTGCACAGTTGGTGCTGCTTAAAGAGAGCCAGGGAATTTCCCCCTAGTTGAGGACAATGCCATAAATACAAATCAACATGACAACACACACAGACAAATACCCGGTTACAGTAAGAGTTAGATTCAGGGTAAAATATAAGCAAAGAGACAGAAAAGAGAAAAAAGAATACAGACGGATACAGAAGAGACAGAAAACAGGAAAAAAATACTGTAGAGGAATTCTAAACAAAAACAGAGGAAGGACCCGAGTCAGGAGAGGTGAGGTAAGGAGGATATTTAGTAGATTTGTGTGAGATAAAACATAGAAGTTTGGAACTTATAAGTACTATGACAGTCAATCCACATACAAGATCCTTAGTACAGGGAATCTCAAACCTATTACTCAAAAGTCTGCGGCTGATTTTTATTCAAGGTAAGTGGTCCAGAATGACTGGCGCCAACAAAATAATGTTTAATCAACTCACTTATAACTTTTACGCAACATAAATTCAGGTTCCAGACAGTTAAGATAGTCAAAATGCAGTGTGAGAAAAGGCAGTTCAGGAGCCGACAGCAAATTGTCTTGTGTTAAAGTTAAAGCTAATGATAAGGAAATAGGCCGCATTAAAACCACTTTCATCTGGGGAAAGGATTGGGAAAGTTGTGTACTGCTCAAAACCATCTGTTTGGAACATTCCACAGGTAAACAAGTACATTGGTAACAGGTGACAGTATCATGACTGAGTAAGAAAGAGGCATCCTCGAAAGGCTCAGTCGTTCACAAAAATGGATGGGCTGAAGTTCACCATTTTGGGAAAAACTGCGAATAAACCAGTTTAACCTTTCTCAACACAAAACTGCAGGAATTTCACCATCTTTAATTCTTACTATAATTAAAAGATTTAGAGAATCTAGAGAATCTCTGCATGTAAGGGGCAAGGCCAAAAACCAACATTGAATGTCCATGACCTTTGGTCCCTCAGGCAGCACTGCATTAAAAACAGCATTAAAAATTCACATAATTGTATAAAGGATTCTACATGGGCTCAAACACACTAAACTAAAAACTGTTTGTTGCTGCATCTACAAATGCAAGTTAAGATTCTACTATGCAAAGCAAAAGCCATATATCAACAACATCCAGAAACACCATGGACTTCTTTGGGTAGGAGCTCATCTGTGACGGACTGATGCAAAGTGGTAAAATGTGCTGTGGTCTGACAAATCCAGATTTTGGATTGTTTTTGGAAATCATGCATGTTGCGTCCTCTGGGTTAAAGAGAAGGAGGACCATCCACATCATTATTATCAATAACATCAGAAGCCAGCATCTGTGACAGTATGGGGGTGTGTTAGTGCACATGGCATCATGGTTAACTGTCACATCTGTGAAGGCCCCATTAATGCTGAAAGGGACATACAGGTTTTGGAGCAACAGATGCTGCCATCCAGACAACATGAGCAGAGCCACATCCTGTGCACGTTACAACAGTGTGGCTTTGTAGTAAAAAAGTTCAGGTACTAGACTGACCTGCCTGCAGTCCAGATCTGTCTCCCATTGAAAACGGTATATTATTGAAGCACAAAATACGACAACAGAGACTCCGGACTGTTGAGCACCTGAAGTCATATGTCAAGCAAGAATGGGAAAGAACTTCACTGTCAAAACTTCAACAATTAGTGTCCTCAATTCCCAAATGCTTAACGAGTGTTGTTAAAAGAAAAGATGATTGGTAAACATGATTGTTGAAAAGATGAGTGGTAAACATGACCCCTTCCCAACTTTTTTGGAACATGTTAAAGGCATCAAATTCAATCAGTTAATCAGTTTATACATTGCATATCTTGTCATTGTACTGTTTTCAATTGAATATAGGTTGAAAGGTTTTTGCAAATCATTTCAATCTGTTTTTATTTACGTTTTACACGATGCCCCTATTATTTTGGAATGGGGGTTGTACTATTGGAGGCAATGGTAAATTGTTTAAAGTTTTTTCATTTGAGTTCCATATATGATTGGCAGCAGAGAGCAAACTAAGCTGAGCTGAGGGTTGTTTACAGTCCTCCTGAAGCCCCCTGACCAGAGAGGAATGCATAACAAGGTTTACAGTAGCGACCCTCCTCCATATAGACTGACTCATCCTTGGCAGACCACAGATATACTACATACATACATACAAGCATGATTACCCATTTTCATGTCATCCTACTGTGTTGGTGTAAACTGATCCCTGTCTTTCTTCATTATGAATGACCTAGAAAAGAAAGGCTCATGTTTTTGTTCAGCCCGTTTTCAAAATAATTGGATGAATGTATGTGATGGTCGTTTAGAAGAAATGTAGACAAAAACACACACACACACACATGTGAGCGGTATGGGTTTGGAAGATATGATTGTCAGTGGCTAGAGGATGTTCGTGCGCCAGCATAGTTGAACATGGAAATTCAGACAGAGCATGAAGCTCCCCTTTCTCCTGTGGGTTGATGTAGTCAGCCCACATCCCTAAGCCACATTCACCGTCCATCATCAAACAGTTACACTCAACAAAAATATAAACACAACATTTTTGTTTTTGCTCCCATTTTTCATGAATCGAAGGAAAATATCTAAGACTTGTTCTATGCACACAAAAGGTTTATTTCTGTAACATTTTGTTCACAAATTTGTTGGAATCCATGTTAATGAGCACTTCTCCATTCACCTGTCAGGTGTGGCTTGGAGAGATACTGATCATTAAAATTATTAACAGCCTGATTATTGTACATTTGTGCCTTGGACTGGTCACATTAAAATGCCATTCTAAAATGTACAGTTTTGTCTTGAAAAAAGAGATTTATTATTGATTTATTTATCATCATGGATGTTGTCAATAATAATAGTGTGTTAATTCTGCACGTGTTACTTAGCATTGAGCTTACCAGCTAAATTCCTGTCCCTCTGTAAGCGTTTAGTGGTTCAGCCAGACACAAACGTACTATAAATTGGTTCCATAATAAAGAAATAGGCCCACAATAAAGAGAAAAAAGTGATTCCACTGTACAGCAAATACAGTTCAAATGCAGTTTAAAGAAATGCTCAAGTATAACAGCCTGTGTATGTGTTTGTGCATGAACTCTGAGTGTGTGTTGTGGAATATTTGAGTCTATTCACTGACAGAATGCATGCCATAAAACATACATTTGTAAAGACACAAACCAATGTTCACAGTCATCATTTTTATCATTCCTTTCCATCATTGTACTGTAAACAGCAGTCACGTTTCTCTGCCTCATCATAATAGCCTGTTTCTTGTTTGCATGCACATGTAGCTCAATTTTCATGTGATATGCTTTTTTTTTTTTAGGTGTGTTAATATGGACTGACATTTATTCTGAAACATTGCTACAATGCTTGTATGGATGGAGATCATTTTGGTTTTAAAACACAGTTTTTTAAAATACCTGTGTGAGTGTGGACTATATCTAGTTTAGGACTAGTGTGGAGTGGTCTTTAATTATGATCACGCCAAGGCACACCTGTGCATTAATCATGCTGTTTGATCAGCATCTCTAAAAGCCACATTGGCTAGTGGGATGGATTATTTTGGCAGAGAAAAAGTGCTCACTAACACATTTTTTGTGGCTTTTTAGCCATATTGATAAGGCAGTTTTAGACAGACAGGAAATGGGGTTGAGAGAGGGTGGAAGGGCCACAGGCTGGAGTCCAACCCTGGCCACTGTCAAGGACTGATAGCCTCCGTATGCACAATCTATCAACTGAGCTACTGGGGCACAACTTATGCAGATTCGACAACTTTGTGAGCAAATTTTGGAAGAAATAAATATTTTGTTCATACCGAAGTCTTAGATTGTTTACTTCAACTCATGAAAAATGGGAGCAAAACAACAGTGTTGTACTTATATTTTTGTTGAGTTTATTTACAGTGATTAGTAACAGTAACTAATGCTCCTTGTCCGTGTGTACATGCATGAGAAACAAAAACACTTCTGTCACCACTGACGTGCACACAGGGTATGAGCTGTAGACCTCACTTTGCTGCAGCAGTTGTAAAGTTTACAGTACATGCTAGTTTTACACTGGTCAAACGCAACCGGAAAAGTCAAAACAAGAGTGATAAGTGGCTATTTTAGAAGTCTTTCCCTGAGGTTCCTACTCTCCCTCGACTAAACAGCGGTTTAGGCAGGCTTGGCAGCGTCTCCAGCGTTCAATCAGCCTTGTTTAACTCTGTGCCACATTTTGAAAAGGCTCTCGACTGGAGCAGATCAGCACTGTGGCTCTGGATGCTGTTCAGACCGAATGACTGGGTATGAATCACTCAGTAAGTTTTACAGGGTGACCAGGGGTCCTCTTGGTTCAGTAGTTTGGGAACTAACAGAGAAATGTGGTGGTATTTTCGTTGCCCAGGAGACGTCTATTGTTTGTGATAATGACGTGGTCAGGACATTTCATGAACTCTTTCAATCACCTTCATTACTTCATTCCTTCAGTGTTTGTCAGCAGACTTTGTATCAGTAAAGAAAGTAACAAAGACTATTGTTCAGACATTAATGGAAAAGATGGCTTATGTATAATCTGCTTGCTCTTTAATAGCTTTTAATTTCACTGTGTGATGTACCATCAGTGTCATCCATGTCAAAGTTAATTCAAACATCACTCTCTTAAAAAATAAAACTTGATGCCCGGCTGTAAAATACACTGGAAAGAGCAGAGTCTCATAAATATTGTTGACATTACAAGCCTGTGGAAAGGCCTGGAAACAGCAGAATTCAATGTGAGAATCAGTTACAGATGAGAAAAACTATCTTTCCCTCAGTCTCACCTGATGCAAGCGGAGGGAAAATATTCTTACTGGCTGAGAAATAAGGTTCTTATATTCTATTTACCCTGTTGCTAAGATGTATCTAGATAATAATGTAATTACAACCAAATGGGATGTTGCTAATTTACATTTTTATAGTGTACACAGTCAGAGGAAGAGGGCATTGCTTGACTGACTTTTATGTCTGGATAAGGGACTGCTACTTTACCCTTTAAGAAAATTCTTCCAAAACATGCAAAGTCACATTGAGAGTGTGTGAGTGACGGCAACAGGACTCACATAGGTTATGGCTTCAGTCCCAGAACTTATCCAAACTCCATACTGAAGGTTTACAGTTACACCAACATGTTTTTGTGCCAGTGACAGAATGTTCAACACATGAAAAAATGTGGAGGTTCATTCTCGACCTTGAGAATAGAAAAATACAGCCGGCCTGATGCTGGATTTTTGGGCCTGATGCCGATAACAATGTTAGGGAGTGAAAAAATTCAGATATCAATCTACTGGCCCTCAACACTGGTGACAAAGTTATGTGATGGAGGGAGGATATTTACACTTTAACATTTACCTTTATTGTCGAAAATGGCATCATTACAATAAAACAGTAAACATTCAATGGTATTTTTTATTAATTGTAAATAAAAACGCTAATAGAACAAAGAATATTGATATATTCAAGTTGCAATAAGAAAAAGGATCGAACACACATAAAATGCTGACTATAAAAAAGCAATAAATCAGCATTATATTGTGTGAGCACAACAGGCAATATATACGTCGATACAGATATAGACGATATACTGTAGCTGTGATGGGCCAATGTTGGTCTATATAGTATCTGACTCACCTCAACTGAGATATAGTATCTCACCTGACTATATAGTAACTTGAATTTAAGGTCTACAGGTTTAATAGCATGTGTCTGGTCTTGGAAACTAAACAAAGTATTAAGTTTCAACATCAAAATGTGCTTTGAAGGGCCCATCCTAGAACTGTAAATAATGTTGAGTCACAGTTAAAACCTTGGAGGATATAAATAAAGATAAAGATCTTGATCTTAATCTCTAATGTGTTGTTTTGTTTTGATGAGACACTAGAAGCTTTTTAAACTGCTGTAATAATACAAAGCCATATTAAAATTACAGTTGCTTCCTGCTCACATTTGTCATAGTTAGAAAGATAAATACAGAAGGATGTGTTTTAGTGTCAACATTGCAGATTCTGATGTCAGACTATAGAAAGAAAGGATCTGACAAACCAGAACTAAACTGGGCTCGTCCGGTTGGCTTGTGGGTCTTATATTAACCAGTGTGGTTTGTCATGGTCATCTAAAGCTTGCAGCATGTGTTTTGGGTCCCTGTGGTCTAATATGGCCCACATCAGTGTTGTTTCAGCCCCAGAGTAGCGACACAATGCGGGCTGTGAGATTTCTCTGTCAGGGTTGTGGACATGTTTCCAGATTTTCATTTCAGTCAGAAGTGCAAGCTTCTAAACAGTTTTTTAAAAAAAATCATTTTTGAGAATCAGTATGAAAGCACTAATATCGATGATATTTATATGGCTGGAAAGATCAGCTTTTACATCTGTTTTCCATTCAGTGAGTGATAAACACAGAAATGATGACTCTCACCTAAAACATATGGCCTTCTAGACCCAGGATAAAAATATTAGATATAATATAGAACTAGAATTATCCCCTTACTCTTGAATGCCTCTGCCAACCAGGCAAGTTGCATTTTACATCCATGTCTGTCCAGATTCATATAATATATGTAGTGAAAACATAAAAATTTAATAAAAAGTAGTAAGTGTATTTCTTGGCAAAATGGAAGTTCTCACTACATCGACATGTATGATTTCAGTGAATAATCTTCAGTGAGAAACATGCCGTCTTCACTTTTGAGACCACTGCTACAGAGGACTGACCGAGACCAAGACCAAGTGTTTTTGCAAAACATAATAATGTGGTGACCTCTGACCTTTAGATCAATCATTCATCATTCTTCACCCTATTAGTCATTTGTGTGAAAGTTTGCCGTAATTAGCATATGAATTCTTGAGTTATGGCCAAACACAAAACCTTTGACCCCCAAATTCTTGTAAGTTCATCCTCAAGTTCAAACGAACTTTTGCGCTAAACTTGAAGAAATTCCCACGAGGCATTCCTGAGATATCGTGTTCTTGAGAATTCAACTGCCTGATGGACAACCCGAAAATATAATGTCTCCGGCCACAGCTGTAACATGGAGGCAGAAAAAATGCTCCAGATTTGCAAAAGCTGCAAATCTGCCAATTCATTATTTTGATTTTACAACCACAAAACATACAACCAGTTAAGTCTGAATGTGCTGTTATCAGATTACATAATGACAAATAAACAAATCAGTGACTGTGACATTTTTGGCTTTAAACTTGTTTAAATAACAAATAGATTTCATTGAGTGGGATATCTTACCTGAGTTTTGGCCCTCATGAACGGAGCACTGACATTGCAGATCTTCTCATTCCTCAGTTTGTCCTCAATGTAACACTCTATTTTGATGTCAGAGTTGTCCTGGATCAAAAACAATAACAGTTCAGATTGACTGGTACTGGTAGTATTAATATAGAGATATTCTGAAAACAACGCCTTCCACCAGAGGGAAAAATCTGCATGACAATATGCAATTAAAGGCTGAAACACTAATAAAATGCTTTCGGCAAGATAAAATCATTAGATTTCAGGATGTCAAATTGTCAATATTGTTTATCTATCTCAGTGTCCCTTCTTACCTTGCTTTTCTTGCAGAACTGATCCCACTAAATGGCCATAAATGAAGTGTAATTTTATTATTACAACTATTTGATTGAATCATCAGGAAAGCTCATCATCTAACCTAACATAGATCAAGACCAGGTCTTGCATAGCTTAGTTAGTTTCAACCTCTACAGTTTGAAAAAATGCTTGCCACACATGTAGGCATATTGAGTGTCAGGATCCCACAGTTTTCCCGTTCTTCCTGCTGATTTCTCATGTCTGTATCCACTTTTGTCTTCTTAAGGGCTCATGTTTTTGCTTCAGCAGCTTATAAAAAGTTAATTCTGGGTTCTTCACCCTGTTGGTGGTGCATCCCACCATGCAACAGCTTTTAGGCATTTTTCCTTTGTCTGACAGCAGCAGTCAATGGATGGCGATGAATTGCTTTCCCCTCCATTATAGGTTTTGTCTCCATCAATTTAGCATTGGTTAAATCTAAGAATCTTTTCACACAGTTTAGGAAAATATGTTCTCATCACAAACCACATGAAGCACATGAGTTTGGGTGATGATAATGTACCTTGACTATGAGGCTAGAGAAGCGTAGGTTGGGTGTGTAGGTGATATTCAGACGAGCATTGTAGGCGTTCTCTCCTTTGTTCTCCAGCCGGACGTCCACCACCATCCTCCTTCTGTTTCCCTCTATAACCCGCAGAGATCCCTCGCTCCCTCCTTCACTTAAATGGCGGCAGAAAACACCACGAGACTGCACAGGCTGCGCACAGAACTGACTGGGAGGCAGGGAGAGAAAGAAAAGTGAAATCGTAAGTAACAGAGCTGCCGAGGACCTTCAGTGTGTTAATACAGTATGTATGAGTATTCTTGTGTGTGTGCTACAGTGTGTGTTGTGATGATGTGTGTGTGTACTTACCTTCGAGTCATCAGGTCATTCATACTCTGCAGTGCCAAATCAGGTATGCAGCGGTCATCCTCGTCACAGCCGTTCCAGAAGGGCAGCTAGCCAAAGAGACAAGCTTTGATGAGCCAGAAAAACTACAAATTCTTTCCTTTCTGTGGTGATAATATATGGAAGTGCATTTTAACAGCTTGAAAGCACAGAAAGGGAAAGCTTGCAGATTGTCTCTCACCTCTGTCCTCACAACAGTGGGCCAGCTGTCATCAAGAACTGGTCCGTTATCTGGATCTTGTAGCCCCACTTGTGCAGAGAACACTATGGGCCTTGCATAGTCTGTGGTCTCCTAATGTAAAACATTAAGTTCAGAGATCAGCCTGTGAATTTACTCTATCGTGGCACTTTATCTATGGCACCCAAATATTTTTGGCTCTCAAAATGTTTAAATCAATGTAGAGGATATAGATATGCACAAAATATACTATCATAATCTCATTTTAATGTGCAGTGTGTTGGTTCTGACCAATGTGGGAGACAAATATCAATAACTGTATTTTAAACAGATAGTTTGGATTATGTAAAGTGAGGTTGTATGAAGTATTATGGCTAGTGTATTACAGTAGATGTAGGTACAGCAGCTGGCGATTGACATGCCCCCACTATGGGGAAGCAGAGAGGGGAACCAGCATAGAAACTAAGCTTTTTACTGCTGTGGAAAAGAGTCAGCATTTTATCCACAAAAGATCTATCCAAAATAAATCAAAGTTTAAATGTGCTCTGTGGGATAAAATATTCCAAATATAGTGTTCAATTCAAAGGATATTGATTTTTAAAATTTTTTAAGTGACTAAAATTTGTTTTGCTGCTGACTCTGTCTACTGCAGTTCATTGCTTAGCGTCTGTGCTGGTTCCCGTCTCTGCTTCTCTAAACTGGAGGTGTGCCTACAGGCATCTACGGTGGTTACTACACTGGTAGAGATGAAATACACAAACATTCAATGACACACACATTAAAATAATTTTCCTTGTTTTATATTGAAAATCTCTGACTGATTTGACTATCCCTTTAAAACTGCGACAGCTGAGTGAAATAGGCTTTTCTGAAACTGTTATGTTAAAAAGTTTCCCCGGAATCTGACTTGCAAAATACAGTAAAGCCAAGCACACTTATTCAAAGGTAGAGTGTAACACTGGGATACATTTGTTTTGGGATGAATTATCAACTTTGAATAAACATAAACAAATACAATTAAAGCCAATTCTCCTACTGCAAGTTAACAATGTCCTCTATGAGACCTTTGCAGGCCTCATCCTGGGACTCACCATGACGTGGAAGTAGATGTGTTCGCAGGTCTCTTCTCCAGGAAGGAGAGTCAGGTTTTGAGGCTGCAGCTTGGCCGGGCTGTCCAGTATGGCCCGAGGATTGAAACGTCTCTCCGCAATGGAGACATTGTACTTGATCCCTGGTGGGTCACAGAAAGAGTAAAGAAATTACACATCAATGTGAAATCTTAAAATATCCTACAGAATTCTATTTGTGTCCAAATGCTGCTAAGATGAATGGCCCTCTGCTCTTACTTAGGTTGGTGCAGACTAATTGACAAATGGCAGCAGCAGGCTTTGGTAAATGACATCACTGTAGCAAGTCAAGGCAATATTAGCTTGACTCTGAACATATGATGAATGTGTGACCAACATATACAAGAATCCAACCCCTCTGTCTTCACTACTGAGTCACTTCCAAGCCACATTGTTTAAGAGGCTTTCCATTTATTGCCTCGTGTTTTCATGGCAGGAGGAAAAATCTACAAGGACTGAACTTCTGCACGCGTTACGTTTGGGGTCAAAGAGAGAATTAGAGAGCGGCAGAAGCCTTAATGTCTTATGCAAAAAGATCTGGGCAGATAATGGATACTGAATTGGAAGCTTTTCTCTGCATTTCACCACATCACAATTATCTGTATCAACTATTACAAAATGTTTTTTTCCTTAGAGCAGCAGTAATTTACAAAACCTTTTTCGTGCTGTTCTGACTTGGACTTTTCAAGAGCCATTCAGCTTCACAGCAACATTCGTCATCAGTGTATTACCTCAAATGTCCACAAAGCACATCTAAAAACTAGTTGGTTATTTAAAAACATTACTCTCAAATACTGTAAACAGATATTTACCCAAATAAGATTAACTTACAGTACTGAGAGAAAAAGTTCCATTCCATGGAACAGACCACAGCAAACTCACAAACACCCGCACATCTGTCATGCATTACTAGCCAGACACGACAATGAGAGGGAAATTAAACAAACGTGTTCCACTGTATGCGACCGTGGAAGACAAGATAACTCGCTCTGTTCTCCTTCTACTCTGTTTTGGCACATCTGATAGATTCGATAAAGATGTTGGCGGGTCAAGAGGTTAACTCAGAACACGCTCTCCTGCACCTCTGCTTCCTCCCCACTGAAACTGGACCCCGCCATCACATTTCTTAAAACAAATGATGAGCCAAGAAAGATTGAGGGTTATATGCAGGTGGCACAACACCCATCTGCAGGACTGTTTTGTCTGTGAGCTGTCGACACCAACAAACAATTAGAAACAACTCTTTTGTTTTAAGCTGAGTAAGACAAAGATAAACCTCTAGCTACATTCCAACCAGCGTTCAGTCAATAAAAAGAACATTTGATAGCCTCAGTGTGGTCCAGATATACCAGTGTTGGAGGCAGTATCATTAGCTTTGGCAGAGAAATAGCGATGAGATCAGAATCTCTTACTGCTCGTGAAGAAACATTTTGCTTTGGTTTAGGCCAGCGCATGAGGGATATACATTCAGAATCCCGAATGTATTTTCTCACTTTAAACCAACCATGTTTCATCCTGTCATGTAGCAAAGTTCAAACAACAGTTGAACCATACTGCAACTATCCAAAATATAAATTTCTCTCCTCAAGTGTATCGGTAAAAATGATCTGCTGAAGCTTTCAGAATGTCCAACTGGCAGCACCTTTTAGTCTCCGAGTGTTCCACATATTTCTTTCCTCTTTTTTCTGTAGATTTGATGACAGGGTTCTGACACCTTTTCCAGTTCATGCATTTTTCAAGCATTTCCAAGCTTTTCTTGCATCTTACAGTCGTGTTAAAAGACATATTTCAACACACTTCATATATATACTGCATATGTTTAAAACAATTAGGACCTATTACATTAAATTCATATTAAATCAAATGTTACTGTGATGTAAACAACCAAAAATATGTTTCATTGATATTTTTAAAAGCAGATCTGCCTTTAAAGTCTGGCTTTTAATTGAATTTTATTTATTTTTATTGCCTATTAACTTCCACATCTTTCCATTTTATTAGATCTATTTATTATTATCAATTTATGTATTAAACACTTTGTGTTGCATTTTGTCTGTAGGAAAAGAGCTATAAATGAAGTCTGACTGATTGAGCAATCTTGATACCATTCTACAGAAGAGAGATTTTAAAAAAAGGAAAACACAACAAAGTTTCATCTTTCAAAATGTGTCAAATATTTGTGAGTAGACTTGGCATCCTACATAATCTGTACGAGGAAATATTAAACAATCACTCAAACAATATCTAGAAAATTCCATCAAAGATTGACAGATCACGCTAAGTGTAGCCAAATGTGGAGAGTGGCCAGCGAGGCTCGAGCCGAGTCATCTTCATTTTGTGTGAAAGGGAAAAGCAATTAGTCTCTCTCTCTCTCTTCTTTCATTTCTTTACCTAAAGAGAGTGTTTTATAATGAAAGTAGTGCAAATACAATTTCAAGCAGTTTGAAGCACTTTAGCCAAGCACTTTTCAAAGCTTTACATTAAAATTCAAGTGTCTTCAAAGATTTCCAGCACTCATAAGAACCCTGTGACGGTATGAGCAATAAGTAAAAGGGTCTGCATTACAAATAGGGTCATCAGACAAACGTAAGGCAAAGACAAGAGGAGGACTTTGGAAACTTTACTGAGATGTTTTCACAGAAGTGGATTATTTTTACTGGCTTACCAATTTCCTGTGTGGGAGGGATCGCTGTCCTGGCAGTAATGTTGAAACATACAATGGCTGACATACAGGTCACGTCTTTGCCACCTCGCTGACAGTCCTTCACAAAGATGTTGATCTTACTGGGCTCGAACCTGACAGTGGTATATATCCGGACAACGCTCTTCGACCTGTGAGGGCATGAAGGTGTTCCACGTGAAGCCAAAAGAAATAACTCTTTTATATTTTTGACAATGGTATTATTGAGTGAGTGAAATACTAACCAAAGGAGAACGGCAGCACCGAGGGAACCCACTGCCAGATCCACTGAACCATCATTGTTCATGTCCATTGCGCCGTGGATGCTGCGGCCAAAGTACTGCAGGCCAGGAGCCAAATCTACTGCTGCTATCCTCTGAGAAACAGACAGAGGAAGCAAGCTGAGTCAACTAGGGTCATAATGACAACAACCACGGTTTATAAGTGTTTGATTTAAGTCATTATTAGAGCAGTCATATGTACAATTAATGCACATTTGACCGCATGTGCATTTACAAGAGTTTATTCAAGAATAAAAAAGTTTCCTCCATCAGTCCAAAATAATATTTCTTAAAATATATCTCTATTTTCTCTGTGGTACTGTGAGCTCATCTCACTTATCATTACCAAAGAGCCAGAAATAGTTCAGAAGTACAACATACGACATTACTTCAACCGAATTATGAGAACCATGAGTTTCTGTGCCTATTCTAGGATTTGTGTAGTCTCTGGTTTTTGTATTTTTTTAAGCCCGTCTACTGCAAATACTGTATTTTACAAAAACTACCAACCATTCGAGCAAACCATTGACTGAAACTGTCCACTGAAACTACCTCCTTCTGTTGAAAACAGTACTGTCACAGAGGCAGCCTCAGATTAACATATTTTGTGATTCTCATCCCTGACAGTCACTAACCCCTCCTGTGACTGCAGCCTGTTATTGTCCACTTGTCCAGTAGCTCCCCTCAGTGTGTTCCCATCAGCTCCAGTCACCTGATCTCCACACACACCTGGTCCTAATTCCTTCATTAGTCACTGAGTATATATGCCAGGACCTTTTCCCCCAGTTTTCTGTTAGATTGGCCGTAGCCTGGAAACAGACCACACTGGACCACTAAACAATCTGGTTGGCGGGTGGTGCTGTATGCAGTACTGTGAGTTGGGCAGTGTTTTGTTATGGCTTAACCGCTTCTAAGCAGTAAAAAATGATGGTCTGGTCACATGCTTTCTCGTAGTAAAGCTTAAAAGTGCACTGAAATATGTATCTGAAAACATTTGTGGTTAGAAATAGGCAATGCAGTCACAGAATCCTGACTCATATTTGATCAGCACTGCCTAGTTTGACAGTTTAATCTGATGTTTGTGAGCCTGGTGCGTTACTCCAGAGAGAATAAAGTAGAGTGTGACTCACATTTACCCAAACACATTTAGAGTGAACAGTCTGTCAACTTGCCGGGGCCTATCCATCAGGTACCACATGGTCAGACCTCCTGCTTTCCACAGGTAGGTCCATCTGTGGGTGCTAAGTACTACATGACACACCCCTGAAACGGTCACTGTTTGAATACAGTTAAGTCCAAAAACTACTTGGTTAGGTTTAGGAAAAGATAATGGTTTCCTTTCAATTTAAAGCAGGCAGTTATGTCAGGGGGTGCATCATGAAGTGAAGTGAGTGTGTTGTGTAGTCTGGGAGACTGCAGATAGACCCTGCTCACTCTCCATAGAAAATTAGTAGTATCGACTTAGTGTTGACTTGACATACGTCATTGCATCCAGCTTGTCTGGTGCTTTAGTGTGTCTGTCCTTTGTTCTAGTCACCTGTCTGTAGCCTGTCTGTTTATGACTTCTGTCTGTGCCCTGTTTATGCCTGCCCTCTTGCTCCTAGTCAGGTTTTGTTTTGTTTGCCCCTTTCTTACAGATTGCCTGTTATTGACCACAGTCTTGATTTTGGACCTAGTAAACTCCTTGCACATATGGGTACTTAACTGTTTCAGGTATAGAATGAAACTTGCTTGCTAGCAAGTTTCAGGTCTCTGCAAATTCATATTTTAAGGATACTGAATGGAACATAAATCAATTGCTGCATGCAAGGTGGAAAATCAAACAATAAATAGTATGCTTTCAAAAATGATAAGCAGTAATCTGCATGTGATTATAGTTGTTGGGCAAAACAAATACATTAACATTTTCTTTTAACTGTACTTGTACATAGCACACCTCCTACCTGTTTGTATTTGCGTAGTATTCTGTTGTGCTGGCTAAAGAAAACATAAATGGCTCCTTTGTGGTCGTCTTCCAGTGGGGCTCCCACCACCAAGTCATTGAAGCCATCACCGTTCAGATCGGGGACAGGAGCGAGCGCTGAGCCAAAGCGAGCGTTCTGGCCACCATTATGGATTTCCAACGACCCTTCAAGGATGAAACGATTCTGAGGGATGAAGGGAAACATAATGACATTAAGGCTTGTGATGTCATATTTATGAAGTCATAATTTGTCATCTTTTTGAGCATATCTTACAGCATACTCATAAATATTCTTGATATGATATATATGTTAAAGCTTTCTTGTCTTGCTGCTACCACAATGTATTTCTTTTCCCATCGATTCCAACTTCATAAATAACTCAAGACAACTGCCCCTTAAGGAATAGTTTACATTTTGTTTGACACAAGGATTCGTGCCTATATACGTTAGCAACAATGTTGATGAGCATACATTAACTTTAGTGTGGAGTCCCAGAGCAGGAGATCTGGCTGCTCATCTAAAAATGAACTACATCAAAGAGAACCAGTAAACAAAAACATTTTAAAGCCACAGCACAAGATGACAAAAACCTTTCATGTATTTCCAAAGCTTGTTCCTCCTCCCAGACATCACTACAGTATGTCCATGTATGAGTAACTGGATGAAATGCTGCATCATGAGATCTCCAAAAACCTGGTTCTTATTGTTTTGGCTGATATACCAACAGGTTACTATGGCATTACAAACACAAACGCTCAACTCGAAGCACCTTATAACCAAATAAATAACATGTAAACCGTCTTTCAACATCCAAAACTACCTGCGCTTTATTTAGATTGTTAACAAAGATTCTCATTTTGTTCAGTCTATCACTCACTCCAGCAGGGTCTCATATACCACAGTAAAGACAACAGCAGTGTGCATGTTCGATCGCTGCATTGGGCTGACAACCTTTGAAGTTCACCTTTGTTTGAGCCTCCTAAAGAGGGTTCAGATTACGCTGAGGTGAGTATTCCTTTAGTTTTATTAGTCTCTGTTGTAGTTTCCAGAAAAGCATCAGTCTACAGCATTATGCCTCATGTTTCTGTATAAAATATATTTTAAGTGTAGGTCAGTGTTGGAGAAAGTATATTTGACCTTTCCTGGCTACCAGTTTCCCTTAAAGGAATTGTTCGGTTTATTTGTAGTGGGAGCTGTATGAGGCACTTATCAATAGTCAGTGTATTACCTACAGTAGATGACTGTCGACATGGCCCCAGTTTTGAGAGACAGCAAGGGTAGAGAGTGTAGGAAGCTCAGCAATAAACTGCTGGGGACAGATTTAACATCAAAACGTATTTTAGCCTTGTAAAAAAATCAATTAGTTAAAGTATACGCTATATTTTGAACATTTTCAGTGCTCTAAGTTTTCATGAGAGCTTTTTCCAATAGAAAACTGATGTTATATAAGTCAAATATACTTTCTTGCTCAACCAGACTCCAATGGCAAAAACGGCAATTTTACCTCACAGAATACAGTAGCAATTTGTTTTTTTGGTGTGTGTTATTGTGTGACTATGGTGTTAAAGGTTAGTTCTGATTCATGGAAATCACACAACAACACAAACAAACTAACTGATCAAGGCAGCGGTGGTCCTTCAGAACTCCTATGCAAAGTGAAATTACTGTTTTTGCAAAAGAAGGAGCTAGGAGAGAGAGAGAGAGAGAGAAATATTTGACTTCAGTAACACTGATTTCCTTTTGGAAAAGGCCGTCTGACGGCAAGGTAAAACAGTGATTGTTTTTATAGATGGCCTGTTTTACGTGGCTAAAATATTTTTTTCTGCTGACCCTTTCCACAGCAGTGCATTGCTTAGTTTTTATAGTGGTATTCCTCTCAGCTTCTCCAAACTGGGGGAGCGTCAACCACCATCTACTGTAGGTGAGACACTGATGATAGATAAGCACCTCATACAATCCCACATAAAACTATCCTTTTAAGACCCTGATGTTCCAGAGATTATATTTACTTCTGCCAGATCAGCAAAATAACTTGCTGCCTGAGCAATTGCATCAATATTACAGTCGGCAAGTGACTCACAGCATCTTCTGTCAAAAATTCTGCCCTATCTATTCAGGGGTTCATGGAAACATCCCGTGACTTCAAAGAAAACTGTGACACGCACATGCACAGACAACAAGCCTTTACAGTATGAATACATGCACAAATAAAAGCTGTGCAAGACAAAAACTTTATTGGAAACAGGAGCATATGCCTATTGTATGTCATATCTAGTGGACTGACGTGCCTTCTGGCAGAGTTAAGTTTTCCAGTCAAAGGGCTGAACTGTTCTTCAAGTGATCTGTCATCTGTTTATTTGGACATCTCATAACAAGACAGAGGAAAGGGTTGTTGCCCGGTATCCAGCTGAGTTTGCTGTTACGATTATCTTAAAATCCGTCTTTAGTCATCTAATCATGCTGTAATTTATTTTTCTGGAAAAAGTAACAAACAAGATTTTTCTTATCTTTCCTCTAATCAAACCAAAGATAAAGTTTAGATCAGCTGCTCTGTTTTCCACATAATCCTTTAATGCCTCCCTTTTGAACTCAAATATCTTAAACATCTGGCAACAAATGAGTGAGGAATTTTACCTCTGGATCATAAAAGAACTAAAGAACAGCTATAGCTTTTAGTATATTTATTTGAAGTTCTATTCTTAGCGTTAGATGGAAAATATCCGTGTCTTTGAAAGCCACTACCCGACTGGAAAATTTCTTAAAGAAAGCGTTCTAGCAAAATGGAGCCAAATACTTCAGTCCATCAGTAGTCATGCATATCATTGCTCTACTTGGCATCTCGGTTCATAATATAATTTAAGGCCGGCAGACGAAACATGAGATCACTTGTTTTTTCAGTTGAACAAATGGGAAGGGGGTTGATTTAGGAAGGTAGCTTTTACTTCTCGGCTACCTGACGTGTGCGTGTGTGACAAAGTGGGAGATTGGTGGAGAAATGGGGGAAAATATATTCAGTGCTGTTTAAATTTGAAACATATGGTTTGTGAGGAGGCCATGAAGGGTCACAGCCAGCCTGCAGTGGCCCAGGAGTAAGTTAAACGTGCAACTCCTAGAAGTGAATGGAATTTTATTTTGACCAGCTGCCAGACTTTATGTAACTTTGCTTAGCTTTGGACCTATTATACCTTAAGTTCTGGTCAGAACCTCAGTATCAGCTTGTTATTGATTATCTGTACATATCCTGTATTTACACTAATTTTCATCATTTGTTCTCATTACATCCCAACTTAACTACCCATACATTTAAGATAAGGCCAGAAATCCTACTCATATAGTGTTGAAATGAATGACACAAGGGAAAATAAATATCTACGGTATAAAAAAGAAGATAAGAGTCTAAAGCCATGCTAGCAGCTCTGTGAGGCTGTATGCACAGTGGTGCTTTGAGCTAAACGTTAATGTCAGCATACTAACATACTCACAATGACAAACCTGCAGTAACACATCATCCACCTCTAGGGGGCTAGCGGTCACTCTCACATCAAAACCATAACAAAATATGTAGTTAGAGGAAGTTGTGGAGTAGTGTAGTATCATGGGAGTTCTACATTTTTAAACAGTCATCTTTGCTGCAGGTGGAAATCATGTTTACAGACGAGGTAATGTATTGTTAAGTTTTGTTTAAGTTAAATTTGGTAACGTTCACCGACTTCCTTCGTCACTCTCTGATGTATCCCTGTTTTCCTGGAAGTTAAAGCAACAGTCAAATGAAACGCACTGTTTACATGAATACATTAATGACTTCTCTGGGTTCGAACATTATTCGAAATATTTGGAATAATGTAGGTACAAAACTCAACAAAATAGGACCAGTCATTTATAGACATATAATTCAGAAATGTAAAATATTATGTGTTTAAATTGATACGGTGAACTTGTTGGCTAACAGTTGCTATGAACCTTCAGCTGATATCGAGCAAAAGTCCAATATTCACGCTCCTTTTAGCTCTGTTTTGGTCTCCACCAACTCCAGAGGGAAATAGTTGTCTGTTTCGCTGCTAAATGCGGCTATTTTGTTCACCAGCTAGATGGTAACTGTGTCTCTCTGCTGGTGTGGAGCAGGTACTGTAATGTCCACTGGGTTTTTAGAACTTTTTTGGTGACAGACGCTACGAGAGCAGTGACAGCAGAACAAATCCATTCATTTGTGCAACGGAAAACCAAAATAATGAGTGAAAAGGTACTATATAGAACCATAGAGCTGACAGCCTCTGCAGACTTGGGTAATAAATCATGTGGGTTTGGGATCTATTGTTGACAGAAAACTACTGCCATGATAACATGCAAAACATGCAAAACGTGCAAAATATCATTGCAATCCATTAAATGATTACAGAGATGCTTGACTTAAAAAAGCAGTGGGAAAATTCACATCTTTTTCAGTAAGGTGGTGGCTCACAAAATCATTTTTGTTAAGGTATTTTTGACTGGACTGACTGACCAGTATTGCCTCTGCTAAAACTGAAAGCACTAGATATGCACAGCTCCAATGAAAATGCATTTGTGAACCTTTTTTAAGTCTGCAGAATCACACTGTGGATGTGCAATATTCACTGTGACCACAGTGACGCATTTTTGAACCAGGGTGTCCAACCTTAAATAGTTTTCCAGAGATATATTACTGTGCAGCATCTACAGCAGCACCTGAATCAACCACATCATGATTATTAATGGCCCTGAACATGTGGCAGTGGTGTCCTGATGTTGACAGACGTTTTTAAAGAGTGATTTCTCTCTGTTTGTGTTTTGTTTTGGCCCGTTACACTTGGTCTTCCACCTGTGATGTGGTTTGGGCCATACCAGATATTTAAATACCTCTCCTATGCCTGTTCAGTGGATTCAAAACAACTAAAGACATTTATTATTCCAATGAGCAAGACAGACCTGTTGCAGTGGGAAATTTCCTTCTATTAAAGAAAAGTTCTCGCCTCCAAATGGTTTGCTGGAAATAGGTTTAGAAGGGGCAGAATACTTTCCTACTGAGTTAATTCTACACATCTCATAAAGTCTGCACACTGGCATGGCAGAGTTCTCTCATTTGATCTCTACATTTGATCTGGACAAGGTCATGTGTCAAACGTCTGCCTGCAGGATGTCAGTGTGTTAACTGTGGAGCTGGAATGCAACAGTCTGGTTTGGCGTGTGTTACCAGACACTTCTGGTGAGGTGTGTTAGAAATTACTGGGTAAAGTCTGGAGTTTGAACAGGTGCTGACCCAATTCTGTGTCGTGGGTTGCTTGTTCCAAAAACTGATTAATCCCTGCATGTGTCCTGCCTCTCTGGACTTATTTTTAGAGGTTACACCCACCAGCTCGGTCACTCTGTAGATGTAGACCTTCCCCTTCTCCAAGCCTCCACTGAAGAACATGGGTGCTGCCACCAAAAGGTTGTCCGTTATACCGTCTCCATCAATATCCACTGGTGCAATCTCACTGCCGTAGTAGGAGCCGATCTGAAAGAGACGTATATGCATGTCATTAAATAAGATTTTTTATTATGTATCAGTTTGATCCTTTAAAAAATAATTTAGATGATTACATTCCCTAAAATCCATGGCTTCTTCACCACTGTTTGCTGAACAAAGATGTCAAAAGTACACACATTTTGTACTCAAGAAGTATAGATACTTGTGTAAAAAATGACTACAGTAAAATTCAAAGTAGAACTTCTTTACTCAAGTTAAAGTGAAAAAGTAAAGGCTCTGACATGTACTCAAAGTATAAAAGTAAAAAGTCCTCTGAAGAACATTTCTACCAGCTGTTTCAGTGCAAAGCAAACTGAAACTGATCTTTTCTGCACGTGAGAGTCTCCCTCTGTCTATTTCAGCTTATGTCTTTTTTTTGTCTTGATACTTTTCTTTTGTTATTTCTTTTACGTCGATTTCTCTTGTTATGTCTTTTTCGTCTGGTTGCTTCCTTTATGTCATTTTTTTCTTGTTCTTTTACGTAGTTTTCATCTTTTTTACTTTACGTTGTTTTGGTCTTGTTACGTCTTTTCGTCTTGATTTGTCTTTTCTATTTTGTCTCGTTACATCTTATTAAGTCTTTCACATAATTTCTGCCATGTTACTTCTTTTACATCTTTTTCATCTTATGTCTTTCTTGTTGTTATATTTTTTTTGTCTTGTTTTGTCACTACTTTTATGTATTTTCGTCTTGTTATGTTGTTATGTCCTGGTTAAGCGTGATATGCACTGATGGGTACACTAAGAAATCATCTTTATTTATGTGTTATTGTTCCATCAAAGCTGAAATCAGTCCTGATGTTAGGAAGATTGCATGCAGATGCAAAATAAAAATAATTATTAATTCTCTTCAAATGCATTAAAACTAAAGACGCCTGTTTTGAAGATTTAATGAGTAGAAAGTACAGATATGTGTGTTCAAATGTATGGAGTAAAAGTAAAAAGTCAGAAAAATAAATACTCAAGTAAAGTACATAAACCTGAAAAATTTACTTAAGTACAGAAAAGTACTTGTACTTTGTTACTTTCCACCTCTGTTGTTGAACCACATGTTGTTTGGATTTGATGATTTACTGATGATCTGGAGTGGCTTATAAACTTGAATATTGTAAACAAATGGGAGCCTGTGTTGTGTCAAAGCAAGTGGTCAGAGTCCTGATGCTTTTGTGAATGCTCAGACTATGAGCGGAGAAAGGATCAGTCATTGAAGTGGAAGAAACATCATCTATTGGTTTTCAGATCAGAAACATCTGCCTATAAAAAGCCATTTTCCCAAGAATTGTGAGATCAAGAAAGTTTCCTGCAAAAAAACATCTGTTGTTCTGGATGAGCTGTTGCTGACAAGGTACAATGTAAGCTGCTGCAGGATCACTTCAGGCTCGCAGCCTGTGAAGGGTTGCCAGTTAGGAGTGTTGCGGCCATTAACACACAGAGCCACATCCCCTTGAAGCGATGATTATTTTTAAACTCAATGTGGCTCAGATTCTGGGATTAAACAGATGATTTGCACAGTCCAGTCCCAAATTTACACTCATATAACATGAACAGTAATGATTTATAGCACCATGTCAAACATCAACAGTAACAGACAACACACACTCTCACATACTGTACAGTAAATTTGTCCTCATGTCAACTTGCACTATGATTGCAGCATGTTATGGTAATGTGATTTGGACTGTAGTAGTGGAGCATTCACAGTCATTTTATTGAGATTAAATTTCAAAATGCAAATCCCTCTGGCTATTGGCCTTTTCCACTGAAAAATACTTCATGTCATGATAATTTTCCGGCCATTCTGTCTGATTTTATATGTTCATGAATTGGAATAATTCTAATGCATTCCAGAGTTAAATATACAGGATACAGTGGGTACCAAAATGTCAAAAACAGAGAAAGCGGAGATATATCCTCAAATCTGGCTGAAGTAGTGAATTGCTCTGCCAGTTACGATTTTGATTTTAATATACATTATGCAAACTCATGAAGAGATGCCCCTTGAGGATGACTGTTTTTTTTTTTTGCTGAAAACTGCTTACAATCTAACTAAAGTGTAGCAATTTTCCACATAAAGATCACAGCAGAAAATAGCAGGAATTCATTTGTTTTCCAGTCTGTAACCTACTGCAGCTGACGAGCTAACAGCTAACATGCTACTCAGTTTGGAACATGCTAGTGATAGTCGGAGCACCTTTGTATTTTCTCTGAAATGGGACATGAAGTTCACACAGTTTATTCAAAAGACATATACTGTATATTAAACTATTGACTCATGCTTGTCTTGATTTGTGAAGTAGCTTATAGGTTTCTGAACCCTCAAAGATCTGTACTGACAGGCCAGCTTCCTACTGATCAATGAAGCAAATTCATGTGTCAAATTTAACAATGTTACAAGTTAAATTTGAACTTGGTACGAAAAATGCACTTTGCTCCTGTAAGCAAACCCACTGATTCCATTTGAATTAACTGATTTTGCTTTTTTAATGTTGTGTGATGGGCCTTAATATATCTTTAGCTACATTATATGAGTTGCTTTTACATTTTAAAAATGCTAAAGAGTTATGTGCTAGACAATTTAAAGGACCAGTGTGTAGGATTTTGTGGCATCTAGCAGTCAACTTGCAGATTGCAAACCCTTCCCCTCACGCCCCGCTTCCAAGCATGCAGGAGAACCTACAGGTGCAAAACTCACAAAAAGCATAAGGCCATATCAAGAGCCAGTGTTTAGTTCGTCTGTTTTAGGCTACTGTAGAAACATGGCAGACTCTGTGCAAGAGAACCAGTGCCCTCTGTGGAAATAAACAGCTCATTCTAAGGTAATGAAAACACATTGGTTCTTAATTTCAGGTGATTATACACTAATGAAAACAGGCTTGAAAATATATTCCATCCATTTCTGCTGTATTCTGCCAATGAACACGTGTAAATCTTGCACAATGGGCCTTTAAATCCACTACATATGAAATCTGATAAGGTCTGACTTTGATGACCTCCAGTGGTAGAATGAAAAACAACACTGTAGTGAGACAGCATGTTGCTAATGCGTTGAAAGACTACTTCAGCATTTTCAAAATTTTCAACAAAAACCTTTGAAACAAAAATAATTTGTAAGATGTTGCCATATAATCAACTACAGATCTACACAAAGGACCTTAAAAGACTCATAACTCTGTTAGCTGCTCTTCATTAGTGGCCGTGCAAGCAGTATTTTATAACAGTGTTTTATGACATTCTTTGTTGCACTGCAGCATTCTTCTAAAACGGACATGAGGACTGCATCAATGTGCAACTGGCCCACAGCTGACAAACTTCTTATCGAGTAGGTTAAGTGCTGCTTGCCACAGTACCTGCTGGCCTTTGAGGGAGTGCAGGATGGTGAGGTTGCCCGAGTTCTTCAGGGTGAAGATGATGACTTTGCCAGTGTGGTTAAATCGTGGAGCACCTGCTACGAGCAGACGACCGTTTCTGGCCGACACCACAGACGTCACAGTGTAACCTGGTTATGTAAAACACACATATTAAAGAGGCACTGCACACTTAAATATGCTTTTCGAATAAATTATATAACTGCACTGTGATGAAACACATTAATGCTGGTGTTGACGTTAACATTTCTCACCAAATCTATAAAAACTGTCATTTTAAGGATTGAAAATGGCTCACAACTGGGCATGAAAGTTACACTTTAAATCTCTCTCTGAAGCAAACACCCTTTGAAGAGTGGAGATTTAGAGATAGGTCATACCCTCACCAAAGTAACCCATGTGGGTTATTACTTATGATGATTGATTATGGATCTGTAAATTAGGTGAACTGATTGCTTGATGGACAAATTGTAATAAAAACCCCGGGCTCTACATTTTGTTCCACTGTTTGAGTGTGCTCAGAGGGATTGGGCCTAACCTTTGGGTTGAATTTCATAACCATGATCTGCATAACTCAAGGAAAAAATGTAAAAGCTGCAATTTGAGTAGTTGAAACCCAATGAGCTGCATTCATATGCACAGAGCTGGATGTTCTGATTTCTCAGGTTTCTCAGATTTCTTCTTCAATTTCTTCTATTTCGTCTTTTCCCACTAAAAATTCCACTTACCCCTCGTATACTTTTCCACCTTCATCTCTCATCTTCATACCCTTTTTTCCCCAGCTTTAACTTTCTCCCTGCCTGTCCAAAATTATGCTTCCACCTCATATTACTATTGAGTCTAGAATGGCTTCCATTGGCAGGCTGGTGGATAAGCTCAGAGACAAACCACTGATGGTAAAAGCAGAGGTCTGTGGTGGTGGAGTGAGATGAGGTTGGATATGATGGGAAACACTGGAGCAGTGGGTACAATACATTTCATAGAGATGGGCTGCAGCTCGGATAGTTGGTGTTAAACCACAGGTCTTCTAATAGGACAAGAGGGTGTGAACGGAAATTAAAGGCTGGTGGCCGTGGGAGCAAATGTTATAAACTCTGTTCAAGCGGAGCCTTCATTATTAAAATAACAATTTAGTAATTTATCTGAATTTCTCCTCCCATTATAAATATACACTCTTAAAACTTGAGGCTGCTAACCAGAACCATAAAAGGTTCTCCAGCTTGTCCCCATAGGAGAGCCCTTTCTGGTTCCTGGTAAGTCTTGTTATAAAGTTTCACCTTGGAACCCTTTCAGAGAGTTCCATGTAGAACCCAGCATAAAGGGTAATACCTAGGACCATCTGTGAAAGAACACACTCAGGGGGTTCTACCAAGATCCTTTTCATACATAGGGGTTTATCTAGAACACACTTAGGGTGTTCTACAGAGAATGTTTTTAGATTGAAAGGGTTTTATCTAGAACCCACCCAGGGATTTCTACCGAAAACCTTTTTTGTTGAAGGGTTTTTATCTAGAACACACAATCGGGGGGTTCTACAGAGAATGTTTTCAGATTCCAAAGGTTTTTCTAGAAATTGCCAAGGGTTTTCTACTGAGAACCTTTTTATATTCCAAGGGTTTTTATCTAGAACAGACTCAGGAGGTCTACTGAGAATGTTTTCATATTCCAAAGGTTTTATCTAGAACCCACCTTAGGGGTTCTACTAGAACCATTTTATTTTATGGTACAAAGACCTCTTGACAAAAGAATAAAGAAGAGAAGAACTTTTCCTTCCAAAAATGGATGAAGAACCTTGACAAATCCTTTCTTCAAAAAAGGGTTCTTTGGAAGAAAATGCTTCTGGGTAGAACTTCAGCCCTTCAAGAAGAACCCTTTTGGAATCTTTACTTCTGAGAGTGTATCCATCACAAAGCAGTCATGATTTTTCCGCTCCATTATTTTCATTTGTTCTTTATGGTTTTACTCACCCAAATAGGCACCGTGGTTTTTGAGCTCTTCGGGGAACTCGTGTGTGTAAGAAGATTTGGGAGGAACCACCTTCCCCTGTCGTGTTTCCTTCAGCACTGCTCCGTTCCAGTCGTAAGCTCCAACAGCACCCACCAGAATCCCATCCTGTAGGGGAGGGCCGTAGGGTTAATTCTTAAACATTAAACAGCAGAGTAATAGAGAATGATCTCGTTTTAATGCCTGTGCACACAACATGGTAATTATTGTATACGATGATTATATGCTCATGAAACGTAACAAAAGTCTGACCACCATTTTGGAGCAGAGTCTGTGTGTTTGGCTCACCTTGGCTTTCAGTCAGATTAATGATGGCGTAACTCAACTTGTGGTGAAATTTAATCTTGGTAACAGTGATAAACACAAAACAAAAAAGACGCTCTTACTAGATTTCTGGATTACTTTAAAAGGATATGGATAAAATCTAATTAAATGTATCCCTCTTTCCCTCTCCCACACTACATCAGATAACTTTCATGAAGATGTTGCTACAACAAGAACGTGTTGAGGTACAGTATATAGCAATCAATGATCCATCTTTAAGGGACAGTTCATCCCAAAATTAAGATATTTTTCCTCTGGCCTGTAATGCTGTTTGTCCATCTAGATCAGTGTTCCTCAATGTTTTCAGACCAGGGACATAACAAGAGTGTACACTTAGAATAATAATACAGTTAAGTGGCCAATATGTTTGAATAATAGCTAAGTAACGTGCTGTTATGGATAGTTGAGAGGAGGAGTAGTAGGAGTAGAGGACCCTCCTGCAGTAACTCCCTTACAAAGACCCATGATTATCTAGATTGTTTGGTCAAGTTGCTGAGTTTTGTACATATTGGCTATAGAGATGTCTGCCTTCTGTCAAATGTAATGGAACCAGAGGACACTCTGCTTGTGGTGCTCAAAGCACCAAAAAAAGAAACTCAACAGCAATGACTCCTTCCAGAAATCATGACCCGGGTGCTCAAGATAATCCACAGACCTCACTGTGAACTGTATTTAAAACTACTTCTCTGAAGGAGGTTTAAAAACTACTGGTGGAACTGAAATCATGACAAATTAACAGCCACTTTATCAACATTTTTCCACAATGACAAACCACAGTGTGCAAAGAAAGCCATAAAATCAGTTTTAAAGTCCATTATCAAATCCCTGCTAAATCCTGATCAGCGTGTATTTTGAACTCGTCAAACAACAAAGGAAACAAACCAGAAAGTGCAATTAGCTGCAGACAGGAGGAGGGATAGAGGAGGGATTTCCTATCTTCCATGGTTCACCATACTTTGTATCACTGACACTGTAATTATAGGTTCCCTCTACTTAATGAGCACAAGTTTTTTTTTTTTTTTGCCGTACACAATATGCCGACAACACATTTTCCAGTGTTTGAGCATATGCTGGAAGGCTTGCGATTCCTTCCTGAAAGATGGAATTGTGTGCTCACCACGCTCAAACTACGTCACTCTCTGACAGCAGCGCTATGCCAGTGTGGTTATCTGTTTTGGTCAAACTGGTCTCCATGGCGAATGAATGAAACCCCAAAACAGTTCAACCTTATAAACCAGTGACCTATTTCTACTGCAGTTGCATGTATGGACATGAGCTTACCCCAATTCCCAAAAAGTCGGGATGCAATGATTTGCAAAAGCCTCTCAACCTATTTTCTATTGGATAAGGTACAAAGACAAGATATTTAATGTTCAAACTCATTAATGTCATTGATTTTTTGTAAACATACACTCATTCTGAATTTTGATGCCTGCAACACGTTCCAAAAAAGTCAAGACAGGGTACTACTTTGATACATCACCTTTTCTTTTAATAAAACTCAGTAAGAGTTTGAGAACTGAGGACACTAATTCTTACTTGAAATTTGACTTCAAGTGCTCCACAGTCCGGGTTCTCTGCTGGCGTGTTTTGTGCTTCATAATGTGCCACACATTTTCAGTGGGAGACAGTCTATTACCCAAACTCTTATTACAAAGCCACACTGTTGTAACACATCCAGAACGTATTTTGGAAATAAGCAGGGACGTCTCAGAAAAAGACAACAGCTGGATGGCAGCAAATGTTGCTCCAAAACCTGTATATATCTTTCAGCATTGGACTTTTTGTCCACGCAGTCACAAAGTGGTGATCCTCGCCAACTGCTTGTGAACGACTGAGCCTTTCATGGATGCCTCTTTTATAATCAATCATGATATGATCACGTGCTACCAATTAACCTGTTTACCTGTGGAATGTTCTAAGCAAGTGTTTTGCGCATTCCACAGTTTTCCCAGTCTTTTGTTGCTCCTGTCCTAAATTTACTGAAACAAGTTGCAGGTTTCATATTCAGAATGACTGTATATTTACAGAAAACAACAAAGTTTATTTCTTTGAATATTAAATATCTTGTATTTGCAAGTTGAAAAGTATTTGCAAATCATTGCATTCTGTTTTTGTTTGTTTTACTCAGTGTCCCAGAGAAGGCCAGAGTTGTAGTTTTATATAAACATACAAAAGTAATATATACACTTTATACCATCCCAACAAACAAGTAGTGTATATTCTTCATTATGGTAAACACACAAATCAATTCTGAAAATAAGCTATAAGCTCCACAATTTTACAAACACGGAGCCTAGAGATTTATTTTCAGCATTGTTTAGTTACAGTTAACAAAACAAACTGTGGATGGAGAAACTGCTCTGTATGCAGATGCATGAAACGTCTCTACAGTATATGACATAAGCAGCCTTCAGAGTTGGCACATACCACATTCAGCAAAACCATCTGGGCTTCCAGGACTGTTTTTCTCCTTTAAAGCCCCAACATTCTTTCCAATAAGTTATCCTACTCTCAAAACTCAGGTTGGTGTTGTTGAGCATCTCCGGAATCTGGCCTTGTGGACAGTATTTCCAGCCATTCCTGCCACCCAGCTGCAAATTCTACTATATATTTATTTTTCATCATAAAAGGGATATATTCATTTCTCCCTTGACAAATCACACTGCGAGGGGGAACTGGAAAATCAAAGTAGTTGCATCAGCAAATGTCTGGACAGAGCTGGAAAGCGAGGAATGAAAATCAATTAATCGGTATGAACATTAGCTATAGCAGAGGAGATGTGCCTTATCTCCCTTTTCCAGCTGTGTCACCCTCAACGCCAGCACACCTGCAACTATCTGCTCTCAGATAGAATAAAAAAAACTCGAGAAAAAGAAAAGGAAAAGGAAAAGCATCTAATTCTGCAGCTGAACCGTCTCAATCTTGCCTCAGCTTCTCACTAATATGTCTCCCTGGGGAACAAGTGGTGTCTTATTACCCATCACTGCATGACTGGAGTGGAAAAAGGCCTGTCTCTTCTGTCAGGGGCTCCTAAATCAGGATGACCTAAACCTCTGGGGCCACACAGCAGGCACCTCAGGGGGGACTGGAAAGTGATAAATGGCAGGTTGTGTGGGAGGAGTTATGATGCGCCAGAGATTGAGACAATGTGTGTTGTTCTAAAAGTTGACAGATGATATGAAGCGACGTGGTAGCAGAAGTCAGACTTACCTCGACGTTGTGTGCGGAAAATCCAGCCTGAGACATCTGGAGGCCAAACGCTGTCCCATTCTTACTGGTTCCTGTGTAAACAAGTCAGTCTTTTACAGTCTGAACCACTGCAGCAGGAAAGAAATTTAAGCTGCCAACCAAAATTAAAACCAACGTAAGAGGATTTATGTCACTGGAGTTTCATCGTGGATGATTCATTTATTAAGATTTAGAGAGAGATTTTCAGGTACTAATTTTAACAGGTTTCACTGAGAGCATTTCTACCACAATGGATGATTACTTTCTGAATTGATTAATCTCTTAAGCCTATTAATAGTTAAGTCAATAAAAATCAGAAAATAATTTTCATTTATAAACATTAAAATCACAATTTCCCAAAGCCCAAGATTCAAAATTGCTTTTAATTCTGATTTAATTTACAATGACAGATGATAGATATAAGGAGTAAATCTGCTCATGTGAGAAGCAACCCAATGACTACATTTACATGCACACTAATTTTCCACCATTATTCAGAATATTACAGTATTCTGGATTTGACAAAGGTGATGTAAACAGCATAGTCTGTAAGGACATTCTGAATTATGTGTATTCTGAACGGAGCATCTTCTGATTAAGAAATGTGGGATAGACTGGTAATATTCGGGTTTTAAGAGCACTCTCTAGACTTGTTTAAAGCACATTCAGAATATCCATCCTAATTACTTTTAAAGTGTTTTTTTTTACCAGTTTTTGACACGTCCTCTTGCCCGTTGCCTGTTTATTGTTAGCTTTGCACATTGGAAACAAACCAACTTGCCAAAAGCCTGCAAGGCTGGGTTAGAGACGCATGCACAAAAGAAATGCCCACTCTTCTAGTCAGAAAAGGGAAACACACCTACTTTTAAACATTATGAAAGACTTGGTTATAAACAGGTTTCTGGATAGCGCCAATATTGCAACTCTGTCCTTTCAAGAAGGTGGTTGAATGAATAAAAGAGGGAGGCTGCGTTTGCACAATCCAACAAGTCCACCACCAGCGGAAAACTTATTTTCACGCAAAGAAGCAAAATGGCTTAAGCAGCTCCAGTTGTTCAATTTTTCCATAATTGGAGTATGCACCGCTTCATGTAAACAGGAATATTAGTGGAATATTCATTTTCATTAGTCATGTAAACAGCTAAGTAGGAATCCAAGTGCTCCTATCCAAATGTTTGGATACTACACTTCCTGGACTCATGTGGAGTTTGTATTTGAGGTGTTCTTTGGATAAGGTACATGTATACACAAAAATCACAAAAACCTCCAAGGCACTCTCTTTTAACACAACTAAAATGCATTTAATTGTTTTAAAAGAGAGGGCCTTGGAGTTTTGGAGGATTTTTGCACGGCTTAGTAGGTATAAAATCTTTTTTAGAATAAGTATTCATGCATGTCATGTACCAGTCCACAGAGAACTACTGTATCCTTTTGTCAAATTTAAAATATGAAAATCACCTAATCTGGAGTTGTAAAATGTCCATGTAAATGTAACAGTATATAACTAAGTGTTTTCTATGCTGCTTACATCTAAGAAATTATACTACAGCAATGACCACGCTTTTTCGTCTTTAACAGGGGTCCAACCTTCCTAACCTGACCTTCCTGTCACTTTTTGCTCTGTGCTCTAATAACAGTTGAGCGAACCTGGTACCTTGGTCAACTTTCTCCTTTTCCTGTAAAAGCAATCTATAGGTTTACATCTTAAGTTAGCTAATGTTAGTAAAACACGAGCTAACTAGTAAGCTTATGTTAGCTAAATGCTCGCTAACTAGCTAGCTAACGATTGATATAGATCAGCAAGCTAGTTTGGTAGTGTTTTGCTAACATTAGCCAATTTAAGATATGAATATATGTCACTTTTACAGGTCCACCGGCAACACCTGTTAACCATCTTGAAAAAATTGCATAGTGTTAGTTCAGGCAGGCCATGGAGTAAAGCTGGGTTCAAAACCCAGCTAAGGCTGATTTCCTTCTAAGCATCCAACTGGCAAATCTCACACAGGGCACCTTAGTTAAGCTGCTTTAGCCTGCCGACTTACCACCTCCACGTCCTCCTCTGTGTCTGGCTTAATCAATGTAATTTCAGTTGTCACTGATGCTTACTCTGTTCTGTGCCATAGGGAGGTCTTTGGTGCTCTCCACTGTTTCTTTGACTAAAGTGGTCCTAACTGAATTTGGTTTTCTTTTCAACACAGACAAGCCTAGCACATAGTACAGCATATATAAGTATAAAAACCAGGAAAGGAGAAAGTTGGCAGAGGTACCAATCCTGCTCAACTGTCATTGGAGCAAAAGGGGCAGGACTTAGGAAGGATCAATTCCAACTTCTCCAATATTTGACAGCAGTGTCTTCCAAATTAATGCCATGTAGTTCAAATGAATTTCTTTTAAACCTTCCAAACTGAAGATGCGTTCTCCAAGTGCATCTACAATATCCTTCAGCGCTGACTCGTCTGTCACATTAAAGAAGTGTTTGTCATCTGGGTCGCTGGCGATGTACTTGATTTCATTGAGGAAGGCTTCAGGGTTGATTCCTCTACGGTTGTAGTAGCCAAGGACCTGAGAGATTAAGATCAAACAATCTGTCAGTGCATGCAAGTACTGAGTGTCGACCACTTTAATTCATCTTAAACAGGTTAAAATTAGCACTCTTTGAGTGGACTTCAGAGGATTTAGGTTTTCTACACTAATGCCAGTGCCGTCACCAATTCCAGCTGGTTTTCAACCAAATGACTTCAGAGTCTTTGCTCAGATGCTCATGCCCAGCTAAGCCACTGGATGGAATCAAGTGTGCCATTTGCTTTACCAGCAGTGGCACAAACCAAAGAACTGTGTGGTTTGGAGATCATTTACACCTTTAACTGCACTTCCACTGAGTTTACGTTTGGAGCTCACTGAAAGCTCCAAGTGTTTTTGGCTCCATTTGTAACTCAGCGCTTGAGAGACTTGCTTTCACTGAACTCCATGAGGTCTCCTCATTAATGCTTGTGGTGTTTTAATGCTGCACTGGAAAATTTATTAGCCATCAGAAAACTCATAAAGAGTGAGCCATTTAACCCAGGTGAATAACAGGTCTAGCAGACTCACAGCAATAGCGTAACGGGTGATGCCGTCCCTCTCACTGTCCTCGATGGCTTGCTGCAGATCTGCGCTGTCATGTGACTCTCCATCAGTTATCACAATCATCACCTTCTTGGCACCACGCCGTCCTCCTTGTTTGAAAGCTTGTGAGCTGTGACAAAGTTTGATATGTTCAGTGAACTAAACTACTCAGAAGTGCTGCTGAATTGTACAAATGGAGTTACTGTACCGTGCTACATTGATGCCAAGAGCCGTGTTGGTCTCCTCTCCACCTCGCTGGTTGATGCTGCGTGCTCTTTTCACCACTTCCTCAACAGATTTGTAATCACTGAGTTTGAATTCATGAACCACCTTCTCACCATACTGAACAACTCCAACCTGTAGAAACGCAATGACAATGATCCATCACATTTAATATGAGCTCTGTATTCTTGCAGTAAAAGGTAAAGGTCAACTTCATTGTGACATATACAGCTATACAAAGTACAGTTAAATATTGTCGGATTCAGTCTCTGCATTTAACCCATCAGGAACAGTGGGCAGCCACTGTGCAGCGCCCATGAACAAACTTGACCAGGGGCACTGACCTAGCATACATTACTTGGATGGTGGGGAAACCCAGAGCACCCACGCAGGCATGGCGAGAACATGCAGTCTCAACACTGAAAGGCCGTGTCCAAACTTCTAAGCCGCAACCTTCTTGAGGTGAAAGTGCTAACCGCTGTTCCACTGTGCCGCCCAGTTAACTTATAATAATTAACTACTAAATTCTCCAAAGATCAGAGAGTAGGTGCTAGCCCGAGCCCAACAGAATTTGGAAAGGATGTTTAGGTTTGGATCTGGTTCAGTTACACCATCTGGGCGAGCCTACTTGACATGGTAAGAATGACAGTGCTGAAGCCATCCACCGTAGAGGTTTTTCTCTTCCTCCATGACAATTCCAAATAAACCAGGATGGTTTGAATATGTATACAGTTCAGTTAACAACGGTTACAGTTGAAATCAAGACTTTATGAAGAACGAGACTTGTCAGTCACCAGTGGTAAGAATTATATTTTATATTTCTAACTAAGGACGTTAATGATGAATCTCCATGAAGAATTTAACAGAGTAACAGTTTAATGTTTGTTTTACAACCCATTTCTCCAGAGCTCAAAGGTTTTCTTGGTCTGCCTGTCTGGAAATAAGGACAGGTGGCTCCAGTGAGAGTCTAGTTTTATCATTGTTTGTTTAAATTGTCTGTACTATCTGTTAAAGAAAATGCTTAAAATTTGCAACCCTATTTATAACTGTTGATGACACAGCGCAGTGTGTGTGTGTGTTAAAACAATCATTTCATAGCCTATATAAAACAATGCCTTTTGATGGTCATTTACAAGGTGCACTGCCCGCACATGTATAATTACTTATTAGGATAAATAGGCAAACTGTAACCATGGTAAAAACAGGTAAAGGTGACACAAACTCAGTTATTCGGCCTAACTGCATTGGCTGTGGTCAGGTTTTGACATAAAAAACAGAATGCTTGTCAGGTTTGGGTCAGACTTGGGTCAGGTTTGGACAGAAATATGTGGCCTAAGCCAAACTTTACCAAGCATAGAAGATTATAAAAAAATAACATACATGAACATATCACAGGTACAATCAAGCTGAAAGAGAATTTGCTTAAGTACAGAAAATACTTTTATATAAATTATGTCTGGTATTTAAAATGTATCCAATCAGAAACATTACCAGTATATTTTCTTTTCTTTTAGTATCCCTTCCTTTCTTACACACCTGTATTTGACCTGGTCCAATATAGAACTTCTGAAGAATGTTGATGAGAAAAGCCTGCACTTCATACCAGGGGTAGATGGAGTTTGAGCCATCCAGGACGATCACAATGTCCATATAGGTCTCACATCCTGAAAAACAGTTAAAGACGGGACTTAATCATGAGTGCACACATGGGGAAAACAGATGTTCATCAATGAGGAAATAATCCCCTGCTGTGACTATGAATGTTTGTCAAACAGGAAAGATATTTTAAGTCTTACTCTGAAAGGCAGGCGCGATCGTTCTGGAGAACTTGAAGCTCGCATTAACTCTGGAGCAAATGCCAGTGCTGTAGTAAGAGCTGCCACACTCATAGGACCATAGTGGCCCACAGGCCTGAGATATAAAAGAAAGCATTTATACAAGCAACTTTATCAACATCAGCATATTATAAAAAGTTTGGTTCATGCTCTCAGAGAACTTCCGTAGGGAGAGCTGCAGTATGACAACCGTGTAATTAAAAGACTATCATGTGGGATTATTCTTTTTTCCATCTGGACCACTGCTATTTCATGAAATGTCTTCTTACTTACTCAAAAACGTCTGCTGCAACAGACCACTACTGCATGTTATATCTCAAGAAGTTTAAAGGTATAGTTTCTTTTTTAAGGGGGGTTGTATGAGGTACTTATCCATAAGTCAGTGTATTACCTCAAGTAGACAGCGATCAACTTGACACTTGTTCAGAGAAGCAGCAGGAGTACTGGTGTAGGAAGCTAAGCAATGTACTGCTGTGGACATGGTCAGCAGCTTAACATTTTTTAGCCACCTAAAAAGCTCCAGTAACACTTTCTAATAGCCATAAATTGAAAACTGATAGTTAATTAAACTTTAATTCACACAAACAAACACTCAAATATTAGACTATTCATATATACTTTATAAAGTTTTATTAAGCAATAGTTTAGTTTTATAAACATCAGTTGCAACTTTATAATGATTAATCATATAATGATTATATAGGTAGTAGGCAGGAGTTAACCATGTATATAGTCTTACAAACATAAGTCACAACTTTACAATACAGTCTAGGAAGATGTATATAGACAACACGATCTCACTCTTGATAACATTTTCTAATAGCCATCATCAATAAATATGATATGTAGTTTGTAAACTGCCTATTATTTGGATGGTTATTAAAAAGTTGCAGCTGATGATTATAATAGCTGTTAGAGTTATTCGTCTACTTTTGCCTCAAAGAGGTAGTTTGTTTGTGTTTTTGTGTAACTTTGCTGTTTTAAAGGGTTTGGATTAACCAAAGTCACAGGATAACATTAACTAACCAATCGAGGTAGTGGTAGACTCCCATGTTCTGTGAAACAGAAAAAGAGCTGTTTTTGTCAAAAGAGTCTGGTTGCTCTGGAAGGAGAGTGATATATAGCCTACATAATGGTGGCTTATTGCCAGAAAAGGCCACCTGACGGCAAGTTAAGGGGGGTAAAATATGATTTGCTGCTGACCCTGTCCACAGCAGTACACTGCTTAGCTTCCTACACTGGTACTCCTGCTGCTTCTCCAAACTGATCTGTGGTTGTGCAGAATGCCATCTGCTGTAGGTAATACATTGACTACAGATAAGAACCTCATACAAACCCACTTCAAAAATTCCAAACTATCCCTTCATCCAATTAATGTTAAAATCATTCTCACCACAAAGCTGTTGTCTTTAGGGTTAGATGTGAGAGTCATTCCCAGCCTCATCTTGTCTTTTCGCTCTGATACGTTGGTCAGGGATATCCTTCCTTGAGGGAAAATGAATTTCACTGAGAGGATCTTGGATACACAGACTCGCATATACATAAATACATGCGCTATCCTTCAGAGACCAAACAGAAGTTCCACCATCTGGGACTCTGGTTTGTTATTGCTGTCTGGGCAGCCAAAGCAGTGTCTACATCCTCTGATCTAAACATTCACATGACAAAACTTTGTGTGCCTACCTAACCAGCACAACACATGTGCGACCCGTATGAAGAAGCATGCGGTGAGATGTGTGGTATAACACACATGTGGAAATGTACATAAACTATTGAAAAAATAGTAAAATGTGGAATGATTGGTATGGTACCCACACTTCTGTCTCACACATGCCACAGTGATGTTTACTGAGACACATGCAGAAAAGCACTCAGATATATAAACACCTATACAAGTCATGCATACACATTTATCCAGATGTTATACGTCCATGACTGTCACTGTTAATTTATGTAGCGTATTTTGTGATTTAATGGTAAGATATTTGTGGTGTTTTGTGATACTTTACCTAAGTTGAGCTTGGAGCAACCATTGCCGTTGGTTCGTCTGCTTAGTGAACATTTGTAAACATCCCCTGTCTGGTAAGGACCATTCATTTCATATGGAGCACCCACTAATAACCTGCAAAAAACCCAAACATCAAAAGTCAGAATCACTCAAAACATATATCAATGTTAAAGTTTGCTTTACAAACATTCTGCGTTTGATTTATTGTCTTTAAGCAATTAAGCATAGAAGAGCAAGACTGACAACAGCTTTTGTTCTATTTGTGAGTAAGTCTTTGTCTGGATTCTTATTCTCTGAGGGAATATAACTGTGACTGTCAACATCAGTGACCACACACAAAACACATGGGCTGATGTAGAAGATTTGAAACCTTTATTTATCCAGGGAGGTTAACTAAGCATGTTTAATCATGTCCAGCAGCACCAGACTTCACTTTCATAAACAGTGCAACACAGTCGCACCCAGTAGCTGGCCAGTACACCCAGTCATCTCATGTGAGTCACATCCTCAAGATAAAACCATATCTCCATTGAACATTCACAAGACAATTATTTTGCATTGTCAAAATATGTGCAAGCATTAGTCACATAATTACATAGTGTATATTTGCAAAATGTTTACTACCATTGTGCCACTTTCTTTTTCCTGCAATGTCCCTGTTTGACAACCAAATCATGGTTCCTAGGGCTGGGTGTTGGTACTCGCTACATTTAAGGTAAAATAACAAGGAACCAAGTATTATGGAAACTTCTCCAGTCAAATGATACCTGCATTTTCTAACAGCCAATCACCAGAAGTGTTTAATTTAATGTGAGGTGTGATTGGCCCACCTCGGCAGCAGCTGCAACCCATACAGTCTGTTGTGTGGTGAAGTCAAGCATGGTGTTTTTGTCAGGCAGTTCAGTGATCACCGAGATGCCACCAAAACACTTGAAATACTTGAAACTCCAATGAGCAACTCTGTTGGTATCAGTATCACTTAAAGCGTACTGGTATTGTCATTTTCTAAGCGATACCCAGCCCTGGTGTGTTACAGTGAGGTGAAAATTCAAGGCTTATTGCTAACAACCTTTAAATTGGAGTTTGCATCATGTTGCTGCTGATTCAAAATACAAAATACCTACATTGCCAGGGGGCAGCCGCAGCAACAATTGCTTGTTGTCTGAGAGCAGCAGAAGTATTGGAATTACATTTTGTGGCACTAAATGAATAGTCTGAGAAACACCAAAGTTATTAGACTACACTTTATCCCAAGGTTGCGTGAATGTGTATACCAAATATCATGGTGATTCATCCAAAAGTTGTCGAGAACCACAAATGTCAGACTCATGGTGGTCCTAGAGGAAAAGTGAGGTCATCACCACAGTCAGTAAGTTTCATCTTCTGTGAACCATGAAAGTCTGTGTAATATTTCAGCAATGCAACCAATGAGTGTTGAGATATTTCAGTCTGGTGTCACGCCAGTAAAAAACTCAGCGCTTAATAAAATAGGCCAGAGCTGTTTTTTCACAATTACTGCCCCAATTTCCACATCCTCTCTCGTCACTGCTAATGTAAATCAATCCCATTTATTCAGCAGTGGCACAGGCTGCAGCTCATGAATGAAATGAAATCACTGATAATGTACAATAGTTGTATATTAATGTTTGTTATAAGTGCAAGGCTTCTACTGCTGGAGCAGCTTGATTTAGTTCCTTGCTTAAGAGCAGGATACATTTACAGTAGTTGTTGAAGGAGGGATATTAGGTCTCTAAACTCTGATGTGTCATCAGTCACTGCTGCTATGATGCTCTCATTGGGAACTTTAAGGGAAGGAAGGGAACTATTCTCATGAGGGCTGGTCAGGGAATTTTGTCATCATAGGACACCAGAGGATTTAGATTTCCTCAAAGAGCTGTGCTGAGTGCTGGACATTCTGTTCACATGACGTAGTTTGTGAGGAGTCAGTCCTGCACTTCACAGTGGGTTTCCTGCACAGGGTCAGTATGGTCTCATAAACGTCACTAAAAGGTTTAAGATGATTCGGGCGTGATGGAGAATATAACGCTGTCTTGTGTGTTTACTTCAGTGCTGATGAAGGGTATAAAGGCCCTAAAGTGAGCTATAATTCACATGAATGTCAGAGATAAGAAATCTTGGTGTTCTTAAAGGGAAACAAAAAAGGGGGGGGGTACAATTGTTCTTATTCATTATTTATGATCTCTGTGAAAGTCCTTTAGGGTCTCACGTTATATCATGTGATGTGTGTCTGTTTATCATGTGATATCTTTACATTAAATGGCTTACTATTTCTACAACTCAGCACTTTACTAGAGTCACAAGGTTTGATGTCTAACTGCCTCAGGTTTTCACATATCTTAACAGATAAATGACACAGACAGACTGCCCTCAGCTCCATCTACATATAGTGCAGCCCATGATTAAACCTGCATTGTAGATACAATAGTATCAGCATTAACAAAATAACAACACTGCAATAATTAAACAGTAGTTTATCTGCAACCACACTATCTTTACCAAAATAGATAGAATCTACAATAGTTAATAAAAAAAAAAATATCAGCAACAATGACCTAAACTAGCTTTTAATGCTTTTTATAATTACAGGAAAGAGCTGATGTTTAATGTTAAACTAGAAATTTTCTGTGAAAGCAGTGCTTTGGAAGAGCAGATGATAGGCAATTTTTAAAGCACTTTTGCATTTACCATTTGAATTAGACTGTCATGACTTTCTCCCAGTTTCAAATCAAATTTCATGACAAAGGTGACATGATGAGCAGAGGGTGATCTGTGATTTTTATATATATTTTTTTGTTTTACTTGTATGTAGGATTTAGTGGCATCTTCAGTGAAGTTGCCTCACCCCGCCCTTAAAAGTGTGTATTAGAAACTATGGTGGCCATGTATTTTGCAAAAAACCTGAGAATGGCCGTATCTAGAGCCTATGTTTGATTTGTCCATTCTGAGCTACTGTAGAAACAGGGTGGTGCAACATGATAGACTCCATGGAACAGGAGCCACCCCTGCCTTTGATATAAACAGCTCATTCTAATGTAAAAAACCCAACATAATTCTTATTTTCAGGTGATTATAGATTAATGAAAACATACTTAGGAATATTATTTTCAATTTCTGCCATATTCTGCCAATAAATCCCTGTAAATCTTACACAGGGGGACTTGGTCTTAGACTGTTCTAAGACCATTAACAAGCAATGAACTGGTAGTGAATGGCACATTTTGGCATTTGGGAATCGGAACATTCATTATTAAAATACTTTAACTTCAGAACCAGATTAATCTGCAAGATCATGTTTCATTTACTCTGGCAGACACATCTGGCCACCTCCCGTTTGGACAGATTTCCTGCAGCCCTGCCTCTTGTTGGGGCAATCACAACCAATTACTTAATACGGGATGGGTTTGATGCGATGATTGACAGAGGAGCGTCACTGGCCGCGCACAGAATCAGACTCACAAACTCAGATTAAACTGTCAAGCTAGGCAGTGCTAATCAAATATGAATCAAGATTCAAGATTACTGCATTTCCTATATCTCACTCCAAATTACTGCAGTTCCTCTATCTTATCTAGAAACACATTTTAGTGTACAGTTTAGCTGTACACTAAATATTTGTTATATAATATATAATATTTGTTTCCTGTTGGAAAACAGACCAAGCAATGACCCAACTCGCATGATTCGCCCAGCACTGGTTTGCTCTTACTTTGCTGTGGCTGGCTGTAGGTCTGTTAGGTCTATCCAGTTGCGCAGGTTGATAACGCTCCTTGGAAATCAAACTTGAACTGAGAGGTTCCAGACTAATAAACATTTGTGGATTGTGGCTTATTCTGGTGGTGCTAAAAATATGGCATCCAAACTAGAAACATTCTCCCCAGTAGCTTTTTTTAAAAAATAATATTTGTTTTTGCAGCTTTTCAAATTTTTTTAATGCATATTTCACTTAAGCTTGCCCGGTTCAAGCATTCATTGGCAAGTTCTATCCGAAGCTAATCACATTCCTGGAAAAGCTTCAATAAATATAGTGGGTCAACTAGGAATTTAAACAACTGCGGTGTCCAAGTGAAAATCACAGGGAAAGCAGCGGGCAAAGGAGCAACTCCCAGTTCAGTGGTGCCCCAAAGGAGAGACACTCGACACCACTTTATGGCAAAAGCAGACCACGGCCAACCTCCTGTGTGGACTTCTAGGTCAAACTCTAACAATTAAAGGAATACTGATCTTCAACTGAAGAATTTCTAGGTCAGGCTTGTGAGCCCCAGACTTTCAAAACTGCTCCAAATTCCCAAGAAAACACAAGAAAGGCGTGTACTCAGAACCTCCCTTGTAATTGCATAAGGTTAGTATGACATAACATGATGTACATGATTTCAGAGGAAAATCAACAATATTCTGAGGATTGACAGTAGATTTCTTTTCAAACCAGTAAAACCTTGTCCAAAAAATGTTCTTAATTTCTACAAGTTAATCTCCTGAACACAGCCTAAAAAGTTTAAAAAGATTCAGCTCAAATGTCAAATGTATTCCTCTGCCTGCGCTATCGATGCAAAAATTCTGCAATTTACTGTAAAACGTACTGTGGTTAATTTAAAGGAGGGGGAGGATTTAAGTTTCATCATTGCACTCACCTTGTCTGTCTATAATAAGGTATTTCAACCTCAGCAAGCTTCTGCAATAACATTAGAATTCCCTCCTCAAAAAAAATAATGCGATCAGAAGTCCACTCCTGTATATAAAGTATATAATAACAGAATAAAACGAGAAAAGTCCCTGAAGAGAAAATGGTGAAAAAAGTTGATCACTCTTGTCCAAAGCCGACGTCCTCCAATGTCTTGTTTTGTTCAAACACAAATATATTCATAAAGAAACTAGAAAATATTCACATTTGAGAAGCAGACATTAGAGAGTTTGGACATTTAAAAAAAAAAAAAAACAACTCAATATGATTAATCAATTATCAAAACAGTTGTTGATTAATTAATTAGGTTAATTGATTAATTGTTGCAGCTCTAGGTGACTCTCACCCCTAACCATAGCCTTGCATTGGATTGGATTAATAAAGTTGTATTAATTGAGACTGACTGACTAAAATTCCATGACAATGGGGCAAAAACATTGCGTGGTACCAGGTCACAAATGGACTTTTGGTTTTCTTGAATATATTTTTTGTTGTCATGTGACATGCCTTCCTTATCTGTGATTTTTTTTATGGCCAGCTGTTAAAACAAATTTAGCACCAGTTATGATTTTAAAATTTAACAGCAGCAACTAAAGACTTAATAAAAAATGAAAATGTTGGTCCAACAGTCCATCACTGCGCATCAGAGAATGACTCATATGAAAGTAAGCTTCAGTGTTGTTGCTCCTGAAGCCAACATTTTAAGTCTCACAGACTCTGGAAGTCATTTTCACCACAGTGGCTCCAGCAGTGCTCGTATTTTCATAGCTATTAATAACAGGATTATTACTTTATTGCTGTCCTTTGGCAAGAGAAGACACTACAGCACAAGTTCAGGTCAGGATAGAGCTACCTTGATGAAAAGGGACCATTGTTGCCTTTGACTTGGACGCCTGCCTCGGGACCTCCTGAATTTCACCAGAAGCTGTTCAAACAATCATGTTCCAGAGCTCATTAGGATCAAATGTTCGCCTCAGTGCATCATCGCTGGAGGAATGGTAATGACACCAAAAGAAATAACTTGACCCAAAATGAATGCGTGGACATTTTCTACCATGGCTACCAAGGAATACAGGATTTTGGGGTTTTGAAGAAGTGCCATCCCAAAGCCCAGGCTGTCATTAATGCGGTAATGTTTTTCATATTTGGTAGGAAGAGATGTATACGCTGTGAAACCACATCCCTGCCCCAAACATGAGTGCGCTACTCCAATGTCACGCTTGCTCATCACATTCCATTTGTCTGCATTAACAGGATATGTGTTCTTTTGTTAATGCTGCCTCATAAATCGGAGGAATTGTAATGGTCACATAATCATTTTCCAAAGGCATTCATTCAGCTTGTCTACTTCACTTGAGACTGTGACAGGATGAGTATAGATGACTTGTGAGGAATTTATAAGCACATGCTAGTTGCTTTAATTCATTGTCCCACAAAGATCTTTTTCAGCTCCAACACTGAGCTATCTTTATTGCATTTAGAGATACTGTATATTTTCAGCCATGCTAGCAGTGTGGCTGCAGGAAAGGCAACGTCAGTTGACCACTTTCTCCAAGACTGAAATATCTCAACAACTATTAGATCGTTCTTAATACATGCAATATTTTTTCAGACGATGTTTAATCATACCAATTAATAAAGTGCTCTCAGTTTGAACTGTTTATTGAGTGTCTTCTTACTTTTAGACCAGTTGACTAGTTTAAATAAGAATTTCTGTTTGAGTCAAAGGGACATTAGTCGCTCTCAACAGGTATAGGATGCCCTATACCCATGGGTTGTGGATTCAGATGCTGACCCTGAACTACAGTGTCTCCAGTCTGAGACTATTGCATTTCTCATTCCCTGTCATTTCTCAAAAATATACAGATGCAGAGCATTAATCATAATGGCTTCAGTGGTCCCCTGACTTTTCCAGCACCACCATGTGGCGACATTTGTGACATTTCACTCAAGTAACTATTATGCATTGTCACAAAACTTGGTAGATTCTATATCCCCTATATCTGGTCAAAAATTCAACTTATCCAACACTTAAAATTATGATCAAATACCTGCAAAAATAATGACATTCCCATTTGGCACACTTGTACTTTGAGAATAATTATTAATTAGCCAATGTTAGCATGCTAACATGCTAAACTAGGACGGTTAATATTGTGAACATTACCTACTAGATTCTCAAACTGTAGTACAAGTACCACTGAGTCACATTCATGCATGCAGCACACTCATACATCATCCATGATTAGCTAAACTGTGATGGCAGTGAACCATTGCCTTACTGTGAGGGCAGTGTGGCTGTGGCTGACAACAGGTAACAATAAATGAAGCTTGGTTTTAGTTAGTGCAAGACATGGAAGTCATACATCCCAGCTGTAATCAGCTTCCAGCCTGCCAATCGAATCATTGATACCAATCAGTCACACACCAATCACAGCCATGCTCACCGGTCCATTTAAATATGATGCCCTCCTCACACATATCTCTCCTCTCAACGCTGCATACACCGCTGCTGCTGGAAAGTTTGCGGCCACCACTTCAGCCTACATCTTTTTAGTTTAGAGAAACAAATACTGTCTTGCATAGGGCTCTCTCTCTAGTATGCCTGGGGTGGTGGGCCGTGGGTGGGTTTGCATTGCATTCCCTATTTTGGCTTAGCATGGTGCTTGGTCAATTCAGGGAGCATCTTAAGAGCAGAGCCCTCAGTGCCAAGCATTACTGTATTTTTATTTATTGCAATAAATAGTTAAACCTATGACGAAGCGTGTTCCTGACTGAAACAGTCTTATTATTAGGAATAAACCTGCCTCCTGTGTGAACTTTCCATAGCTGAATAGGGGAGGTCTATTGCATTTTAATGTTAGTCATAATGGTTTTACTTGGACAGCCTAATATTTTCTAAGGTCGTACAGGGTGTAAGAAGTTTGAGAAACACTGACCTACTAAAAGTCTGCATGTTAACACTGATAGTATGTTGATGTGAACATTTAGCTCAAAGCACCATTGTGCCTGATATAGCCTCACAGACCCTCTAGCTTTCTGAAGAGTCCTGTGTATGAAAATACTTTAAGCTGATAACACAGACATTACAACCACATGATTGTGCGTGTTGTGTCTAAATGAAATGGATCGATTTCTGTTTTCCTTACTGGCTCAGGAGGCATAAAAACACTTTTCATTGCAGCTTTTCAAACAAGCCAAATAAAGGGAACACTATTTAAGGCCAGTGCTGAAAGACTTCACAGACTCCCTGCAGTTCTTTGTGGTGTGCAACTTGTAACTGAGCTTAGGAGTAAAGGTCAGGTCTCCATTGAGGAGACCTGCTACAACTGTAGAAAAATAAACAGTGGAAATAGAAAGAGGGAGGCCTCTGTGGTCTATGACTCAAGTATGGAGGTCCTTGTGTCCCATCAGGTCTAAAGACCCAAACTCTTTGCAAATTGGAGGTGATGTGGCCTCTTCTCTGCTCCCCAAAGAGTGTCTGCTCTGGCAGAGTGTTTAGAGCACCATAATGCTCAGAAGACACGTGAGGAAATGACACATTCTTGACACGGTGACCTTTCCTCAATTTGGTAGCTCCATCAGGAGTCATGGACAGGAACTGTCAACAGACCTGACAAAGATGTCTCAACTTCTTCATGTGTCTGAGGTCAAATATTGTGAAAATATTTTTTTTGCTGCTCACTTAAATTTTGACTTGCAAAATAGTGTCATTTGCAACACATGCTTGGCGAAGGAGAAAAAAATCTTGATGAAACAATTTCTCAGTTAAGTCTTTACACATGCTGTTCTAATATCTCTGATAAATTAAATCTCTGTAAGTAACTTCTGTGGGAACAGAATCAGCAAACACTACTTTCTTAATTTGGTGCTTACAGAAAGCCTTCTGAATTGAGCTGCATGCCTGCCTTACTTCAGGTTCAGGTCATAAAAAGCTTTTCTAACAGAGTCACTTTCCAGCTGTGATCCTGCTCCTATACAAACAGTGAGCCGAGGGTTTCAGAAGTCAGACAACTCTCTGGAAAAGTTGACAGCGCTGCAGTCTAGCACAGATGCTCACAGGCAACATTGGTAACTGTAACAATTTAAAATCTCTTGAAAGCTCAGTTAAGGTGAAACCACTTGAGAGGAAAGCAGAGGTTAGAAAGTTAAAAGGCATAAAAACCCAGTGACAGTGCTGACTGTCCACCGCAATTTATCGTATAAGTGTATCATTGAAAAACTGTTTTCCAGTTGACTAATGTTGACTAAGCATTAAGTCACATTTGTAAACGCAGTCCCACAGGCTCAGATAAACACACAAACACACAAAATCAGCAGAAATAGCCTCCTAAAAAGCTGCCAGTTGGTGAGCACATGTTCTGCTGCAGAGTTGCTGTCTGAAACTTCAAAGATGCCTTTTCACTCGCTTGAAACAAAAAAAGAACAGATTCCATCCTAATCGACAGAGATCATTGTTTCATCAACACATGAAGGGGGGGGGGGGGTACAAATCCTGACAGACTTGAAAATGAGAGACACGTGGAATTGAAGTCATCATTGCGTGTATATAACTAAATAACGTACTTAAAGGACCAGTGCGCATGCTTTATGGGGACTTATCGGAAAGAAATGGAATATAATATCCATAAGTATGTTTTCATTAGTGTATAATCACTTGAAAATAATAATTGTTGTGTTTTTGTTACCTGAGAAGTAGCTGTTTATATCCACAGTAGGTGCAGGTCCTCTTCCACTCAGGCTACCATGTTGTAATGCCATGTTTCTACAGTAGCCCATAACGGACAAACCCATCATTGGCTCTTTGTTTTTTTTTCACTCCTGTGTCAGCCTACACGAGTATGTTTTACAGGTAAGACTCATATTTTAATGCCTTTCGCAGTGTTTCTCCTGTGAGGCTGCTGATAGCGCTGTTAGCCACTGCAGCGCATCACCTATCCTGCAAGCTTTGCCGTGTACTGGGGTGAATGACCGCTAGTTTTGTGGTTTGTGGTGATTTAGACACTTGGTTTGTAAAGTTTACAGTCTGCCATGCGGTTGTATTGCCCTGTGGACGATGACGCAGCTAAAAAACAAGAGCAGAAACATGTTTACGATCCACTGCTTTCACCTTCTCTCATCAGTTAACCACCAATGACTGTTGTCACAGATTTTTTAAGTAAGTGAACTAGCTACTAAAATATAGATTTATGCATATGAATAATAAATTATAATTAATATTAATGTATATTACTTATTTGCATATCCGCATTGAAATGCTGTCCCTGTGAATTTTGGTGAACTTCTGTCTGTTTTATTCCAGTATTTGCGATGTGCACTGACAGAGAAAGAAAAAAAATGCCTGCTCGACTTCAAGAATCTCAGTCGACTGAGGGGTCTCTGACTACTTCGACTACTTAGTATTTTTGGTTTATGGTTTGTTTTTACTTTTACTTAACCAAGGAACCAGAAAACATCTTCTACAACTGTCTGATAAAGGGTGGATGCTCTGGTGATAGGTAAAACTTTCCAGAGCAGTATCTTTGGTTTAGATATGCAGACATGGATTAAAATTCAGGTCTTGTCAAAATTGCAAACATTATTCTTAATCATTTTGCTGATTCTTTCACACTCGATAGCACCATGTTTTCACATCTCCCTCTGATCCTGCCACATTCCTTAGTCCAGCTGAGAACTGTCAGACTATGCCTTACACACACACACTCCCACAGACACACACACAAATATACAGTCTTGCTCGAGTTTGTGCATGCAGCTGTGTGTTCACATACCCACACCCACGCACACTGCTGCACTGACTAAACAGTCTTTTTAAAACTAAACTCCACTGGATGAGTAACTTGTCTGCTGGCAAGACAGACGTGTCATAACCGAGTTGTAAAACAAGTGTGAGACTCATCTCTGTGGGTAACTACAGTATACTGAATCACCACAATACTCAAACAATGCTTTATAACATTGTTAACAGGAGCCATTTAAAGAAATGTTTTCTTTTCTTGCATCAATTAGAAGACTTTCCACAACATTACCTCTTCTACATCACTACGACTATTTTATTGCTTATGAATAAAGGGACTTTTGTACAAGATATATGAATACCCAATAAAGATGCCAAAATCCCAGTCCCAACAGCTCCATTTGGCTGGACTCTGTTTGCACAGTCTGTGCTACTCTGTTCTTCCACCGTGAATGTTTTCACCTCGTTCTCAGACATTTACCTCAGTTGAGGTAGTGTCTCTGGTGACCTCTATTCCACACAAATCAGCCTCATCAGACCTTTTCCATTCTGGTAGACATGGTTGGCTGAGAGCTGCTGAGAATGGTAAAAATGGTAAAAGGTTGAATTTTACAGTGTGCGTCGCTGACATGTGTGTTCTGTGGGAAAGGAAGACTGTGACTTCAGTGAGCTGGCACTACTCGCTGGTTTGCCACTTCACTTGCCAAGTGTGTCACTGTCCCTTCCTGCACGCTGAGGACACACATTTGCACTCCCTAACCCCATACCTAAACCTTTAGGAAAAGGCCTGGGATATTCTATATTTTTATTATTCCCATGAAAAGACCAAAACCAACAATGTCTCAATACTTCCTCATTTCCCAGCCCCATATGTGGTTCCAACTGAAGACTTAAGTCTTTAAAAATGGGTCACAAATGCATTTTATTATCTTTTTAGGTTTTTTTTTATGTTTGGGACTACTATTTTCTGTAGATTAATGCACATTTGGTGTATTATTGAATTTATTTATAAACACAGGACTATGTCTCTTGGATCAACTTACTCATTAACTTCAGTGCCCATTTTCATTATAATGAACAAACATGTCATCCAGCAGAATGGCGTGCCTAATTGACACGTGTTTAATAGTTTTTGGACAAGTGTGCAGGTCTTTATGGAATAAGCTGTATCAGGCTTTCAGATGTTGTTAGTAGGATCAATTCAACTTTTATTTTGGTCTTTCTATGGGATTTAATGACAATAGAAAAAACAGCAGAAAATCTATTTTAGAGACCTCTTTTAACCATCACAAGCCTAACTCTTTGTCTGATCTAAACCTATGCTTAATAATAACATCAGTTCTAAAACGTAAGACAACCCTTTGAAAAAGAAAGACGTAACACATATGCAATGTTAGGCTTTGAAAAAAAAAGTTTGCTGAGAAACATTTCAGGTGTCACTCATAGTTTGCTTAGCTGTAGGCAACAATACTACTTCATCAGGTTTAGAAAAATATGGTCATTAAATGAACTGAATTAATTAAAATAAATATTTTCTTAAAACAATCTTCTTTGACTATTTGTCTCACACAGGACTCAAACAAATTCTCCTGCCCCCTACTCATAATGCAGCTGCATACATGTGTATACTTTTCACGCCAAAGAGAACCAAAAAATGACAGTGGCTCAGTATCCTCTATTGGATCGGCAAGTCTATGTTACACTTTGGGATGAGATCGGACTGCACAAACATATAAATACACAAGCACACCTAAACACACAGACACACACACACACACACACACACACGCACACACACAGTGGATGGCTCTCAATCAGACAGCTTTTTTTACCTTGAGATTACACACAGACAATATCATCTGATTTTATCAGCCAGCAGAATATAGTGATTTTGTTGTCAACCGCAAATATTCTAAAGCTTCTTTATATCAATACAACAATACTGTCTCTCTTTTCACACACACACAGACACATACAACATAAAGGCCTCATATCTCAGGCTGCCTGATGGTGATGAGGATGGATAACTTGCTAAGAGGAACAGTAAAAACAATGATCATGGGAGACAGTGAACCCAGTATGGTATTTACTGCATGTACACTGGCCCCATTATGGTTGCAGGGCAATCTGAGTCAGTTTGTGCACACAAGCAATGTGAATATGTCTACACTCTTTGTTATGTTGTTATGAGATACACTGTACTAATGAGAGGTATCAACAAGTTCTAATACCTAAACAATTTTTTTTTATGTAATTACTTCACACAACTCTTCCTTAAGTGATGTATTGTGCTGACTTGCGATTACTTGAAGTTTTATTTTGTGATTATGTCATCTTTTGGCTCATGTTTACAGTTTCAAATTAAACTCAAGAACTGAGAAACTGAGAAAAAAAAGACCACACATCATGGATTGTGATTGTAATTAAGTATATTGTGATATTACTTTTTGTGTTGGTGCAAAAGCTTAGCCACGGTTTGACATTTTAGCCAGACAGCATTGACACAGTGGTTCTATTCAAATGAATTAGGGAGTTCATTTAAAATGAACTTTTATGGCTAAAACCAGGTTGATTGTTTGAAGAAGACAGGATGTGAGCTATGGTCACGAGTCCATGTCACATGCAATGTGCATCAACCATCCACACTATCAAACAAAGCTACTTAGAGGGAAGCGTCGTTATTCATACGACTGCAAGACGTTGCTCATCAGGGAACTGTAAACAAAGGTTGTTGGAAACAACCAACACTATTATTTTTCTGGTGAAGTTGGTCTGGAAGCCATTGACGTCAGAGAGAAAAAATAGACATATAATTAAAATATATATAAACAGACCTAATGATTTACACACACATACACACACAGAGAAGCACAACTGGAACTCGGCATGGCTTATGCACAATGCTTGCAACCAGACGTTTTGGGGATGCCAGAAACTAATTTTGGCCACCACATGGTGCCAGTTGGCCTAATAATAGTGTGCATCAAGAGGCAGTTTGTGCTATGAGGTAATATGATGAATCTGAGGTATCCAGCTCAGAACTACAGTTTGTTTTGCAAGCACAAATTAATGGGAGGAAACTTTGCACACCACAGGGGAGCTACAGTAGATCACTATCTTTCCGGGGAAAGAATACATCACTGCCAAGTCAGAGGACTGTGTGTTTTACAGTTCTAATATATTTGACCTCTTAATCTTATCCACAGATCACTAAGGTAAATTCTGGCAGTTTTACCTAATATTATACATCACAATAATAGATACTGGTATTATGGATATAAAAGTGAAACTGTAATTCAAGTGTTTGTCGGAAGCCATAGTAATGTTAATACAGCACTTTTTGTTGTGACTAAAAAAACCAAAAACTATATTAGATTCAAATTTGATTAGTGGGAATGATTCTTTCAGCATTACAATTCTCATTTTTACTGAAAAAGCGATTAATCAATAATTAATTAATAAAGTGTAAAATCATGACGATGTGACATTCAAACAAACATGTTTTCTTTCATCTGAAGAACAAGATTGTTGGGCCAGGGCATCTCTGCAGCACTGCAGTGCCTCATAATAATGCTGTTTTCTTATAATAATAACGCCGTTTTCTGTTTTGATTGTGATTGCTTGTGCAGCTCTAGTTCATATAAAACTGTGCTGTCACTTAACAGCACCAGGGCTCAGCACAATGAACAATGAATGAATTGATGTTGTGGTTACAGTTGCAAAATAAGAATAAGCTTTTTGCTTATTTGATCCATTATGAGTGGTGAGACTGTCGACCATGAATGATTTTCAAAATTATTCAACGACATCTTGATTTTAAAAAGAACTCTTTTGCCACGTCATATGATAAGACAAGCACAGATCAGCCAAATCTAACATCAATTCATAGTACTTCACAGGTGCAGAAGCTCAACAAGCTGACATATTGTGCATAGCAGCAGTGTGTAAATCATATTTATAGGTCCCTTACCACTTTTCTCCTCCAGCAGCCACGTGTTGCTGAACAGTGTATCCAAACTGGGCTTGTTTGGGGCCTTTGATGATCCTGTGTTTCTTTGTGTCGATATTGAAGCAGTTGTGGAATCCTTGAAAAATAAAAAATAATTTTCATCAGCACTTGTGAACAATTAACTTTTTGCCATTAATGATATGATGTTCAGTAACTACTTCTCAGTGTTGGGAAAACTTTATAGCTTTAGTTTAAGCAAACTACTACCTACTTCTCAATGAAAAGTAATTAAACTACATCTTACTATTCTAAAAAAATTGCTTGGCAAACTAAAACATCTTTCAAAAAGTAGTTCAACCACATCCAAACTACATTACTGGGAATGATCACATTCCTGGAAGCCTGGAATCCCATAATGTTACATAGAAGTATAACTGCAAAGACACTGAGTAAAATGTAGATGTGTTTGATTTAGGGACTCGGGCAGGCCAATCCTCACATAAGCAGCCCAAGGATGTGTTTTAAAGAGAAGACAGGGAACAGCTGTCGAGGTCAAATCAGGAAAATGCTACATTTCAAGGGAAATGCATAGTATTAAATCAGAGACAGCTTGGTTCTAAGCCACAGGTGATTTTAATCAAACAACAGGTGACTGTCATTAAACGATGATCTTGGTGAATGAGCTTTGGCATTGTGCCATATTGTATGACAAAAAATATCATAAATATGTACTACGATTATGTAGTTTGTAATTAACAACCTAAACTACATGACCCAAAGTAGTTAACTACTGAAAAGCTACTGAGATTTAAATATAGTTAAAGTACCACCCAACTACACTAATTGTAGTGGAACCAGTAATTGAACTACATGTAGTTAACTACACCCCATCACTGATAGTTCTACTGATTAGATTAATCTATACCCGAGTTCCATGTAGGTGACCCCCTGTGGCTGCCATGTTTAATCTCCACACTGCAAGACTGTTCCACAAACATCCTGATTCATTTGTGCCTTTTAGTTCAACATGCTACAAAAACAGTACTCGTCACTGGCTAGCAACTGATATGTCAAGGCTACTGAATTATAGATTTACTTAGTCTACTCAAACTGTAAAACATGATCCTTATAGAAGAACCAGAAACACAAAAGGTGAGCTTTGACAAAAATGAAATGGAGATGAAAATTTAGTTGTGAATGCAGGCAGGGATTTAAGTGTATAAAATCTGGCACATCTGAGGACGTACTGCTATGTGCGCCACCTGTTTCCTCAACTAGCCAAGAAGATTAGCCCAACAAAAATGTACTTTGTCGACCAAATTGAGAGGCTTGGTGGCCTCTGGGTCCAGTGCTTAAAAATATTATCATCTCTCCCTGATTACAGAACAACTAGTTTTCAGTGCCGCATAGTAGAGTCGCAGCAGTTTTATGGACATCTGTGCACACATTAGCATTGATCAGACCTTAGCCTCTGGCTTAAATGCAACACACAGCTGCAAACTATCCTTACTTATCCTTAAAATAATCCTTACCCAGTCTCGTGTCTGTTTCTCTGCTCGGTCTAAACACAGACTTCCCTCATATGGAAACAAATATTAATTGTATAAGCTGGGCTGTCTGTCACATTTGACTGACATTCTTCCATCAAATATATGCAGACTACCTTGCAGAGTTTTGGTTAAACAACATCACCACCTACCTGAGCAATGATTTAATTTCATAAAAATCCTTTTACAAGCACCAAACAGGTATACCTCATCTAGATCTAGATGTAAAATATGTGATTTACATTTCAGTTGTGAGGGAGAAGATATTTCCTTTCATACGATGAAATTACAAAAACCTGCACTACACAAGCACTTAATATCTTACAACTGCAATTATAAAGTTGGTAAAGAGACCCGGCAAGCAGTTTTGTTTTTATATCACAGTTAATAGATGGTGAAGTGTAACCTGACAAGTAGCAAGAGGGTAAGAAGTAAAAGCTGCTGTGGGACCTGATCAAAGCAAATCTGTTTTCCCGATTGTGTACTTAAATTTCTCTCACATCTTTAGGCAGCTTACCAGGTGGTAGAAAGGAGCAGAGAATGTCTGTTTTCAATTAAAATACCAGTCAGAGAAGGTATTTTTCAGATTTTGTACGTCACTGAGTTACCCATCATGGCTAATTAATGGTGACAGCATCATTTGGCTTTTAAATTTCCATCAAAAGAGGAGGACGCTGTGAGGACACGGAGGTGATGAAATTTTCCTTTTTGGCAGACAAAAAGGGGAAAAAATGTAGCCGTCTACCACTCTGACTTCCTCTCGATCCATCTTTCTGTTCATCTGTCTTCTACTTAATCTCCTGCTGATCTCTGTTTCACCAGTTGCCAGACCTATTATAAGCATATCTGTTGATTGGTAATGTTCCACTGATGTTTCAGCCACTGTAAGGTCAAGGAGCATGTTGACCTTTACTCTACAGTTCATCAATAGTCTAACTTCCAACATATATCAACTTAGATTAGAAACCATTCATCCATTTCAGAGGCAGAAAATGCATGAAGAAAGGAATGTAGAAGGGAACATTAAGCAGACTTTATGAGACACAGAGCTTTGTTTTGTAGGAGTTGAAGATTATTGCGTAAAAATAAAGTGTTTTCTCACAGTTTGAACTGCACAGCTGAGCTGAGAAAAAATGCCTGTGCCTTTCACCACCACAGACTCCCCCCACTTCTTACATCTCTGTGGCTTTTGTCCACACACTGCTGGGCTCATTCAATCCCTCGCCCTCACGCTAAATGACCCCACTCACGGCTAGCTCCCCATCTGTGAGCCTTCGGGGTCACGTCAAGTTAAGTTAGACTTTTTTTTTCCCTGCAAGGGGAAATTCTATTAGATGTAAACAACAAGGTGAAAGAATGCTCAATGAAGTTGGAAAACATGTAAAATTCAAATTAACTCACAATAAATGACAGCTGGGATCAAATTCAAGACAGTTGTACAGAGGGTTCTCTTTTAATGATGTGAATCAGAAATACTTTTATGATTTTTTATTGGTAGTTATTAAACTGACTCTGCATCAACAAAATGATGTGATTGCGCAGGTTTGAATATTATATAAAATATAGATTAATAAAGAGAATCTTGTGATTTACAATTGCACTATTACTATTATAAAGAGAAAATATTTTGAGTCTCTTAATATAATTGCTGTTGGCCTAATATTGTTGCTATGTTATCCAATAACCCTATTAATTGTGAGTGTAGCATCTGTTTTCACTTTTATCCCAATGATACTCATCTGCATTGCCAAGATAAATCAAAAAGCCAAAGTTGCCCACATTACATAACTGTCTGGTTGATGTCAAAGACTGTACTGTATGTCCCAAAACTTAGCACATTTAACAATGTGTACCAGTCTGCCATTAGGAAAGTCTTTTCAACACACCTCACACTGCTTTTCTTGGTTATCTGTGCAAACCAATAACTATCAAAGAGTGCCACCATCAGCTAGATGGAGACAAGACTTTGGTTTCTAAAAAATGAGACCTAGAATTTGAAAGATAAAGTTGTACATTAAGTAACAAATTACAATTTTGTCAATATTTCTGTGACATTACAGACTGAAAATCCACTTTGGATTCTAAGTTATGTTTGATTCCATATCAAGATTTTGCTTTGAAATCCCCTGGATCCCCTTGGTATACTTCATCAAAACTACTTGAGATGTTCCAGTAGCTTAGGAACCCCCCTCCCCTCACCCTTTTCCAACATTGCAATTGGTGGTGGGGGGATTTCTGTAACTTTCCAAAGAAAACAATCCAACACTCACACTCTGCTGTGATGTGCAGCTGTGCAGAGGTGAGAAGGAAAGCAGGCTTTGAACTTCTCTGTCTCAAGCTCTCTTTTACTATTTCTGTCATTGTGTGTATACGTGTACAAGCAGTGTCCAAAATTTACTTTCTGACTCACCGGCTGAGGGGGACTGGTATATGAAAAATCCGCAGGCCAAGCATATTTTTTACAAGCCAAAATAATATATTGCCTTCTGGCACACTGATGACACACAGAACAACTCATCACCACAGCCTCAGCACCACACTGCAGCCAGCCTCATACAACATCTTTATCTTCAAACCTCCATTTCTCACAGAACTTTCCTTTTGTATGTGGCTCCTTTTCCTCACCTTCCTTTTCACTGGTGGATATCTGCTTCAAAGGCTGGCTTACTTCTTGTAAATATAGCCACATAATAGCTATTTAATTAGCCTAATGGTAGCTCACAGCCAACTGGCGGCAAGTTACAGTTTAACAGACTACCTGATGTCCCATAGGTAAACAATGCTGTGAAAGTCAAGATGGGCAGTTTCACTGCACTATTACGACTAGGACAGTCAGTCAGTCAAGACCATAACTATTTTGATACAAACATTTACCTGCAAGTGCAGTGGAGAAGTTTCTGAGTTTTACTAGCCAAAGGGAAAATGGCGCTTGGCCGGTGTTAATTTTGGACCTTGTGTTCAACCGAGTCAAACACTGCAAATGCCTTTCAGAGGAGACTGTCTGAAAATGTGCAATCTTATCCCCATATTTAAACCATTATTGCGTCATCCTCTCTGTGATGGCAGCCTTCTCGTCCTGCCTTTAAGTGCGGCTCTACGGAACAGCTATAAATACTTTTGGTTTCTGACATGATCGGACAACACGTCATACGGACAACTTCTTTTCTAGCATGAAAAGAACTGGTCCATGCCTGTGTGTATTTGTTCAGCTCAACCTCTGACTGATCTCAGAACTCAGTAGAAACTCTGGTCTTTTCTGTTATTTCCTTCCAGCCGCCGCTTTTTCCTCTCGTCTATGTTGCTACATCCATGAAGAAGATTCATAAAGCCACTCAATTTGAAACATTTTCAATCTCAATTTATTCTCAATCTTTACACTGACATGGTAAGTAATCATGCTGCCTCTAAACTTCACTTAATGTTCAGTCTGAAGACTTTTGGAGTAAGGATGCACCAGTTTATTGGCCAATATTTTCCTTGTTGACTGCAATTGGCTTATCAGGAAACAAGATGACATTCACTGATTGCAGTGGCCGATGTTCAGCTTTTGCGTTGGATCAATTTTTGCGCTCACTAAATGTTGTCTTGGTTATCTGCGGTCAGACTAAGACAGATAAACTAGCATAACAAGCTGCTGTTTTTACACACAACTCTGGCAAGATGGAAGAGGTCAACATGTGCTATCTTTTTTAAAATGAAGATTTCGTTTTGCATGCACAAAAGGGGGAATAAATGACGACAGAAACAAAATCAAACATACAAACACTAAGAAAAAAGAAAACCTGGTACTGGCATCTGCCATTGCCTCAATATATATGCCAGATATTTGTGTGTTAGGATTTAATAATAGAACACAAATAACTATTGGTGGTTTTTTGTTATGTAACAGATTTGCACAGTTGCACTATAATAGCCTGTTACACTATGATGGGTTTCACTTGCACTTTACCTTAAAAATTAAGCAACAGCAGATGCTCCACCACTAGGTAAAGGACAGTTGATGCTATGACTATGGCACAGTTGATCCAGTTTTTTTGAAGACACTTTCCTGCCTTTATTCAGATAGGACAGCTGAAGATATGACAGGAAAGGGGGACAGAAAATGGGGAGATGACATGCAGCAAAGAGCCACAGGCTGGGATCGAACCCACGGCTGCTGCAGAGGACTCGCAGCCTCAGTACACGAGGCGCATGCTCTACCAACTAAGCTACCGGGGAACCCCCTGTTAGTCAAGTTTTACATAAAATACAGTGCTGTAGTAATACAGGGTACAGCTGTAACTCAACTCCGTGACTCGCGTTTTGTTTGTGACAGCAGACAAGATTTATTTGTTTGGGTGTGCAGTTGTTTGCACTTACAAATGCAGAGGAGGGGCTATATACTGAGCAGCTGTTTCCCTTGAAGAAAAATGGTCCCTCCACAGAAATGTGAGGCTGTCTGCATTCCTTAGATACTGAATATTTAGGAGTGTTAATAGGTCGTCTAAACAAATAGCAAACCAAACATCTACTCCCACTGTTCCTCAGAAAGTATCTGTAAACCTAGGACTGAAACCGAGGATTTTGAGACTGCAGACAGTGTCAAAACCATCACTATCGCAATTTTACCACAAAACATAATGTGAGTGGAGGGACAGCCACAGAGTGAGTAAGTCATTCATTTTTCACATCTGTCAAGGGGTAAATCACACCTTGATTGGCACAACCATAGACCATTTGTTCTGTTTCATGAAACTCTCAATTAAAACAAATGGCCATCTCTTCCATGCAGTCTCTTCATGTAAATATTGACACATTCTCCACATTGCTCATTTCCTGTCGAATGAATGGTTCACATGTTCAGGTGGTGTTTGATCCTAACCCCAAACATCCTCTCAAAGTTTCTGTTTATCTAGAAACATAAAAGGGGTGACTGAAAATAGATTGTTGGGAACAGAAAGGTGTATGAAAAATAAATAGAAATCAGCGGGTAACTCCTGACACTGGTGCAGCATAAATCATTTTACAAATAAAGGGCGATGGGTTGTAACTTTTTGGAGTCTCTCTATCATTGTTTTAACTGAAGCACATGAGCGTTAACAGCTCTGGTAGCTGATTTAATGTAAGAGTGACTTTTAAGCACTGAAAATAAATTTCCCAAGACACAATTACAGATAGTCTGACCAAGAAGTGAGCAAAAGCTAAGACAGGGACAGAGGAAAGTGTCAGGGTGAAAGCATGAGAATGGAGGTGATCCAGTTTCCATTTCAAGCTACTAATGCAGCACAGCAATTTAATATGCCCAGTAATATCAGCAGCTTCTAACGCGACTTCGGAGTCTTGCTGGGTTTCCTGTGTACCGGCTTTCTTGCCCAGATAAATAAACCTCAGGCCGGTGGCTGCCGGTGCGACCCACATCAGTCCACTGCTGCCTTTGGCACAACACCAAGCTGCAGGAGCTCCACCGCAGACCCACTGACATAGAGCAGCCGTGTGTTGTGCAAACTCCTGTCTCAGAGATATCCCCATATCAGACACGCATGATGCAGCTCTTTTAGAAGCTAATACAGTGTAATAGAGTTTAGGATTTATGGAAACATACAGTACATCTTGATGTTACCGCTTCTTTACTGCTTTTTAGCTGTATATTTGAACAGTACATTCTCATCTGTGACAAATATGGCAGCTTGATCAGTGCCCCTATGTTTCAAAGTGACACTGTACGTACCCACTGAGCGACATTTCTGGAGGCAGCCCTTTAGCATTATGCCATCTAAGTCAGGTGATGTAGTACTTATTTGCCTCTCACTGACTATATTTTTTCTGAAGTAAGGCTCCACGGTGGTCCCTCAGAAGGGGAGGGAATTTGCCTCTTTATAAAGAGCGAGAAAGTCTGTGTTTGGTGGGGTGGATGGATGGGTCAAACAAATACAGGACTTTCATCACCCAGGATTCACATCACATGTGAAACCAAGAGTCATAACATGTTACGTTATGCAATGTTTCCCATATATTAATTTTATTTGTGGTGGCTCATCTCCATAAGAACATCGGCACCCACATGTTGATTTTCTGTTTTTGATGCTGTGTGTACCTCTCTCTTGATTGTCTCTAGAAGGGGATAAGATTTGTGATTTGTAATTGTTTCTGTTAAAATCATCACTGTTACATGATCTTTCACTGGTTTGGGGTTCCCTTCTACACACAACCATCTCTTTCTCAGTGTCATAACCGCATGACAGCAGACCTGTCTATAAAAATGTTACACACTCTGCAGTGGATCTCACACTGAGACTTTATTTGGGCAGTTACCCAAGTAAATTTTCGACCCATTTTGGCATTTAAAATTTTCTTATCCATCTGAAATAGCCTACTCAACTAGTTTTTGTGCCTTTATTTTGAAAGTCTACCTGGACAGAGCATATCGTTGCTGTCAGGCAGAAACCTTGTATGCCCAAAACAGTTATTTTCAGGAAATGTGTTTTTAAACTAACTGAATGCTGCTTAATCAAAGTTAGTAGTTCTTTATAACACTTTTTAATGGTTAAATATTTGTTAAAACCACTGACAGACATAAAGGGTGACCAATAACATCAATTTAGAAAAAACATAATAAAAATTCAACATCCAAAACTAACGCTAGAGTGGACAGCATCATAGTGTGCAGCTTGGGGTCGCTGACCAAGCTGCCATACTGAGTGGGGAGTAGAAATGTGTTGTCAATATGTGAGTGTATAGACATAGTGCATTATGACTGCATCTCACTAATTTTATGAGGCCAGTAGCTTTTTGACAAATATGAAAAGCGAGTCTCCAAATAAAACAAATCTCAAAAGCAACAGAATGTACTGTTTTTCCATTGATCCATTCTGGGCTTCCATTACAATGGTTTTCTCTGGAAAGATACTCCACGGTTGACAATATACTTTGGAACATTTTGGCACCTTCTACTTCTATTACCCCACGCCAAGGAAAACACACTGGGAGGCATGGGGTATCTAAAACCAGATGTTCCCCGCACACAACAGCCAACTGGGCACTGCTTAACAAGCTGTTAACCCTCTGAGCCAACAAAAAACCCACCAGGGATTCAAACCAAGTCTCTATAGGGATGTGTACCACCAGCTATCACACACAACTACAATGACACTGTCAAGATACACTGTCAAGATATTTGCATAGAGTAAGTAAGGAGTAATTTTGTTTTTAGAAAAATGACATCATATGGACTTATTCAGAAGCCGAGCAGTAATTGTTTTTGGCCAGCGCAGCATTAACTAACTGTAACAATAAATCTTCAGCAGCCTATAAATATAAATGTTGTAAAACAAAACTAGTCCTGATTAATCAGCAGGTATTTTCGTAGGTAACAGTAATTCAAACGGTAAATTGCCCTAATAATTCATTTTGATGAGACACTCTAATATTAACAACCACGAGGGTATCGGTTGCTACCAACATATTTAGTCTCAGCAAATGCCAACAGACAGGACTCACTTTTGAATATAGGATCAGGACACAGAAAAATCCAAAAGGCACATCATGGAGGAATGAGGGAATCCCTGATGAAGGTCCTTTGACAAACTATAATGATCTTTTTCTTGAACCAATTGTGATCAATCAAGATATCTTACAATGAAAACAGTAGAGATGTGTGAAACATAACCTCCTCCTGAATGCGTTGGCACAGTGCAGTAAATACCTGGGATTGTTGGAGGGCTTTTTAAAACTTGGAAAAATGGGTTCTTGTAAATTTAGTAACAACACTGAAATCTATTTTGTCTTTCAAATGGTTGGGGAATTTACTCATTTACACAAAACATGTCACAATTATCACAACAAGTCTTACAAATCATTGTATAAAGTGAAGGGCGTCCAGCTCCAATCCAACTCCAATGATTAATAAGTACTTGGTCTTTTTCAGTCGTTGGTTTTCTTTCATGTAAGTTCACTGCTGGGTTCAGTCTCACTGCTCTCATCAGCCACATCAACAATCTTCTTCACCAAAGTGACTGCCTTCCCAAGACAAACAACAGCATCAGTTGTTTCAGTAAACGTCCCCAAAACAACACAAAATAAATTTATGTTCAAGCAACAAAGCGCTCTAGCAGTAGTAGCGATTTTGAGCCTTATCCACTGATATCAAAGGAGAAAGTTGGGTGAGATTATTACCGACCCACAAAGTCTGCATAGGGAAGAGGCTGGGGTGGTTGGAAGTGTCAATAAAACTTTGGACACTAAAATGAGAGATTTCCTGAATTCTACTGACTGTCAACTTTGGTTTCTTGTAACCACAACCAACAATAGGACCCACACCAAGACGTTGCTGTAACCTTAACTAAACCCTTATTTTAACCCAAACCCTTTGCCTAACTTCCCCTAACCAACTTGTTTTTGTGCCCAAACCCAACCAAACTTTGACCATAGCGTTGTTATATCATAAAACTGATTTGTTTTTCAAAAGTGATTTGTAACCATTTTGGAGGGCAAGGACAAACAACATCTTTCTGTTAGATCACAAAATAACTTTTATGTGTGGCTCTGGAGAACAGTTACAAATTAGGCATTTACTCAATTAGGCATTTATTCACAGCTGTGGGAATATATCGGGAAAATTTTTAACATAGCGCCCAACCCTAGCAAACAACCTCTTATAAATCCAGTTTACCAACCTAGTGTCACACCAAAGCATGTAATGGACCCACCAATCAATGACAGTGTCATGCTTTGCCTTGCCTAAGCTAAAGAAGTACGTCTTCTCATTTCGAGGGCAAGTTAGCAGTAATATACTGTATATGCAATGTCTGGTGTCGTGAGATAATTTATGCTAATAAATAAATAAAACTGACCTGACTTTGGTTTGACTTTCAAAATAAAGCTTAGTGAGAAACATTTCAAGTGATGGTGACTTTGGTGACTTTTAGGCAACAAAATTATTTGTTTAGGTTTAGGAAAACATGTTAACCTTTTTCAGTTCAAATCGTCCCCTGTGCGAAAGTCCTGTGTTTGACCAATCCAGTCACCCTGGCTCCCTCCCTATGTGGATTTTCTCACCCCTTTTATCAAATCCCCCTGCTGGCACTGCATCGGTATCTGTGTATTTTTCATTTGTAGGCAATGTGAAAATGTGACACTGGGGAGCATAGAGCAGCTAAAGAGCCACATATTTTTCTCAGGAGTTGGTTTAAAGTGAATATTGGACTTAGATTAATCAGGGAGCAGAATAATTACTTCAAATTCCAGCAGACTGAGTGTCTGAGTTTGTCTGGGGTTCTTCTGGTCTCTAATGACTGAAAAGTGTAAATGTAACTTTAACTACCATTAAGTCAAACAATACTAACGTAAGTGACTATAATGCAGATAGCTTTGCTGTGACACAATATTTTAAGCACCAAGCTATGGTATTAGTTAACCCGTTGATTCCATCGAGCACAGCGTGTCTGTGGCATGGTTTTGATTTGTCCATATGGTTGCATGTCCCACCAACAATATTTCAGGGTTCCACTGTTTCAGCAGTAGAGCATTGTTTACACCTGATTATATTGACTTACTCACATTGTGTTTGTTTGGTCCTCTTCCTTTCTTTTGTGCCTTTACCACAGATAATTTTGTTATGTTAATTGTAGTTGACGTGTGTATGTGTGTGTGGTTGTGTCGCCTGTGCTCTCTCTCAAATGTCCAAGACAAATTTCTCCTAAGTGAGACAATGGGGCCTTATCTTGTCTCATTATCTTATCTTAATTAGGCTACATAGTTAAATAGCTTCTATTTTGTCTGTTTTTATGAACGTGAATCTGAACAGGGTTTGTCATTTCTGAAAATTGACCAGATTCTCACTGGTGTTTCTGTGTCTGATTTCTTGCCTGCTCGATCTGCTCTGAGAAGATTGACGCGTCATTCGTCAAAAATAGAGTTAGTATATATTTGAAGCGGAAAGTTGCTTCTGGGACATGCTACAAGTGCTGCTGGTGGAATCAAGCCATAACTCAGTGGTGAAACAGAGCTAAACATGGGTCATACGGACAAAAAAAGTTATAAGTGGATGATGATGCAAACACAGCCTCCAAATTTCCTTTGGGAAGTGGTCATGATATAATTGCTACTATGCACTTTGCGGTTAACCAATTAAGAAAATAACAGACCTGGTCTCTACTTCATTATTATCAGGACACCTCATGGAGTATTATTGTTTACTTAATTCAGACAAAATCTGGGAAACTTTTTCTTTAATAGGAAATAAATTGTATTTTGGAGGGCCTCCAGTAAAAGCTAATTTAGTTTGTCAGTAATTGATCAACACTGTCACAGTAATTTTCAGTGCACTTTTCACCCTCGACATCAAAATGGTGGTAACTCTTCATGACAGCTTGATAATTCCTACATGAAGAGGTCACAGTGACCGACTATTAGAAGTCTAAGTTGACAACGCTTAACATGCCCTGCCAGGATAGTGATTATGAGGACATGTCTTATGAGGACACACTGGTGAATGTACACAAGAAGGACAGTGTTCTATCAGAGAGGAAAAAATGAATTAGGATTGATTCAGAAGAGTATTTATGTCAAACGGTAGTTTCTTGAGGCAAAAGTAATGTTTCCATCCCACATTAGATGTGTCATTTACTTCTGTCTGAGATGGTCCTGCTCAAAGTTATCTAGATGGGTTCACTGGTTCAAAAGTCCCAGGATTCCACAAACATCAGGCTAAAATGCAGCCTCCTTCTCATGTGCCTGCCAAAACATCCCACACCACAGCCAGCATCAAGTCTTGCTCCGCAGACTCCAGCTACAAGGTCAGTGTCTCCCTCACTGTGGCATCTGTCCAAAAATTGGTTCCAACAAATTCCAAAATCAAACCAAATATTTACAAAAGAGATTTCCTCTGCTCCACTCCTTCGTTTCGTCTTATTTACCAAACGTCTGAATCACAGATTAATGAATTTCTTCTTCTTCTTATAGACCACAAAGTTTCATCTTCAGCATAACCTCAGGGTGATGCAGCTTGTAAGAAAAGGAGTGAATAATTCTTCATTGTTGCAAGAAAACTGGAAAACATAATAATCGTGTACAGCCGCGGTGACAACAGACACAGTGCTTTATGGAAATGTTGGCCAACGCACAACAACGTGGTTACACTTTAACATATACTGAGCTCAAAACCTAACCATATGGAGAACTCTACCATAGCAGAGCATCAGTTGCTTAAGTTTCTACCGTATATTTAAAGAGTGCAGTAGGTTTGATTAGCTTTACTTGTGGCAATAATATATTAATTTATGTGATTCATGTTAAATGTCAAGACAGACATATGCTTTTGGTTCCTTTTATTCACCCTCTGTCTCTTTTTCTTTCATCCTGTCTCAATATGTTACTGCTAGAGTGATTTCACTGGTAATTGACCACAGCTCTGGCTGAGCTCCAACAACTCCTTTCTCTGGAAACTTGTCTGTAAAAAGATAGCATTAACTTTTATTTTGAGAGAACATGCTTGCTCTGTGAGAAACAGAGCACCTCTGTAGACCTGATTGGGACAACATATCATTCAGTAAAGCCTCTGAGCTCTGCCTCCCTGCCTCTTGCCTTGATACAGGAGCAGGATGTCAGGTTATGATGTCATTCACACTGCCATTCATTCACTTAAGATATTCAGATTTTATAGCTACTTAAAGTGCAGAATATTTGTGCAAATGTGTATTTTCTGTGAAGCTGGAATTTAAATCTTAAAAGAAAAAAATCTGTCTCATGTAGGTTTTTAAAAACCTTTAAAAGCAGCAGTCTCAAAGTTTCCAGTTGCTGTTGGAACAGCTCAAAGTATAACCAACAATTAGAGTGCCATTATTATGCTGCAAAGCTACATGAGAAAGAAAGAAGGTCAGATTCATACATAAGTATAACTCAAGCATATATGGATGCATACAGTACTCACACTTATGTACCCACTTAAACAATAACACACACATAAACACCTTTCACTCACCTAACTGCTGGCTGCAGATCCAGAACAGGAGGAAGCAGTAGTACTCCATATGTTTGCCGGTGCAAGCGTGCATGTGTGTTTGTGTGTGTGATTCCTGCTGTGAGTGTGTATGCGGTGGTGGGCTGAGGCAAAGAGACCCAGTGGCAGGCACAGTTAAAGATCCCACTCTGATTGACTCTAAGTCTAAGTTAAAGCGCTGCCTATATCTTGGAGAAGTAGGAGGGGACTGTAGAAGAAGAAGAAGGAGGTCCACTTTGACACAGCGGGCAGGAATACTCCGTCTCCCACACACTCATTCAGCTCACTTTGACTGGGTGGACAAGTTTTTTTTGTAGTGGACACCTCTGGGGTTGATTCTTCTGCATTTTAAGAGAAGTGGGTTTTGATTCCAGTGAAAAGCTGTAAGATATTTGCATTTGTTTTTGTGTGTTTTTTTTTTATTATTTTATATTAATGAAATGATTGATAACAAAAAAAATACAAAAACCTCTACTTGGTTAGGTTTAGAAAAAGATCGTATTTTGGATTAAAATACTATGTGATGGAGGTGATGTCACTCCCACAATGACCTAACTCATGTGCCGTTACCCACGCTGTTTATTGTAGTAAAACAGTTGCAGCTTGGATAGATTTAGGCACAAAAGCTAATTGGTTAGATTTAGGAAAAGATTGTGGTTAATGTTAAAATAACTACATTACATATGCCATGTGACCAAAGCTATGTCACTCATGCCATGGAAGTGAATCGATGGACAATATGTCCAAAATGAAACTTTAAGTTACTCAAAATTTTAAATAAGTCTGTTTATTTTTTGTTTCACACAGGACAAAGTCCTGCACTTGTTTGAGCCTTCCTTCCACCACACAAATGGGGACTTTCGTCCCCCTTATACTTCTTGTTATATTCAATATGTCCACTAGGTTCCCTGCTAACAACAGACATATCAGTCGGAATAAATTGCATGCACTTTTGACCAACACAGATGTTTTTCTAATGATAACATTAAACCACGCTTTGTTATTGTTTTAATGTGAGAGTGACACCTAACAACAGAATTCACATATTGTACATCTAACTACTTGACAGCAGAGAGTCTCTCGATGGAGAATGAAATAACCAACAGCTGGAGGGCATGGAGGGGCACATGCATCTACAGGCAGATACAAGACCTAACAGCACCATGATCATCACATACAATCCAAAATATATTTCAACAAATGAATCTAAAGAAATATACAGTAGATCAGTAACACCACCAAATCTTTTCTCATTGCACGCCTAAAACATCCTCTGTCAGACTCCAGCTATGCACCACAAATGCTATCATCATGGCACAACCACAAACTAACCAGTGTATTACCAGTGGAACGCAAATGTGGGGTTTGTATGTTACCTCATACCCTTGCAGATGAACCATCCAGTCCTGACGACTGAATGTATAATGATCCCACTTACGTAAGAAGACATAGTTTGTGTACATTAGGCCTCCTGTAATCCATTTGTGGTCACCTGGTAGATCTCCAATTCACTACTTGACCACTGTATGTCACATAAATGCACATCTTTTCTTTACATAAGCCTCATTTTCACTTTGGTTTGGAAAATGATTTTTGCAGTGGCAATGACTATGTATTTTATTCTAAATTAGTCTTAAACACCTGCAGAATACACAACTTATACAGTAACTGTGCAAATAAATGTTTGGTAGATGGTAGTTTAACATAAGAATTCTATTTCTAAGGTTTGTGAAACTGTTGGATCTGTGACTGCTAATATAAAACCATGATGTTTGTTTAATGAGTTATTTAATTATTTGTGTGTTGTTTATTTATATATATTGTAACAATATCAATATTACAAGCATAGTCCTATTGATGGCTGCAACTAACGATTATTTTCAACATCAAGTAATCTGTTGATTATTTTCTCGATTAATCGATTAGTTGTTTGGTCCATAAAATGTCAGAAAATTATGAAAAATGTTGATGAACGTTTCTCAAAGTCCAAGATTATGTCCATAAATGTCTTGTTTTGTCCCCAATCCAAACATATTCAGTTTGTTGTCAGAGAAAAGTAAAGAAACCAGAAAACAGTCAAATTTAAGAAGCTGAAATCAGATCATTTGGATTTTTTTTGTCAGTGACTAACAATGATCAATCAATTAATTAATCCTGTCACAATATTATCAACTGAAAAATAGGTCCAGTTTTTCCCGTAGCAATTATTTTCATTATCGATTCATCTCACTTTCAAATGTTCCAGTCTCACAAATATGTCATATATAATATATCAAAAATTGGAAGAAATTCAAGTGTGGGAATGTGATGAAAAATACTGACATGCCACAATTTGCAATTACCAATCATTTTGTAGATTAACTGATTAGGTTTAGCACATAAAATGTTAGAAAATGGTGAAAAACATGCCTTTACTAGATAGTAGAGCAGAAGAAAGACAGGAAATGGGGGCGAGAGGGAGGGGGGATGGACGAAGTGCAACTAAGGTCCCTGAGCAAGAATCGAACCCAGGCTACTGCTGAGGAACCAGCGCCAGCACAAGGAAAATGTGCATCAACAAATGAGGCCCACATTGTCAGTGTTGTTGAGATCCTCTTTATCAACACATTCTTTTGTTCTAAGTAAGAACAAGTAGCCCTCAAAAATAGGTGTCCTGTACATCTTTCCTTGAGTGCCTGAGCAGACAGGCGGTCAAACAGCGCGCGTGAGTCTGTGAAGCGCCTGTGAAACTCATCATGGAGGTTTGTCCATAATGAGTTTGTCACATATCCAGATCTGATATCCATCCTATGAGCAGCTGTCTATCTGAAAATCTGTCAAACTGACAAATATATCTGTTTGGCTCTAACAGAGACTTCCTCTTGGTTTGCAATCACAATTGTGTTTTCTTTTCAATACATAGCAACCACAGACCACGCAAATCAAGCCAGCGTTTGTGCCTAAACGACTTGGGATAACCAAGCCTTCAAAAACAAGACAGAATCAAGACTTGCTTTCATTAAAGGTGCTTAAAAGCTCATTGAATTTCTTTCCCCTTCATCACCTCTCCAGTAGACTGCTGGCCCCCTTGTTTCTGTTTAAGGCAGGAAATTAAGTCGCGTGCCCACTGCTGGAGCCTGAAAAAGTTAACACAGCACCGCAGATGTATATATCAATGGGTCCTTGAAATGAGTTAGTGCAATAGGTGAGTGATACTCCATGGTTGGATACAGTACAAATGTCTGCACTTGACATTAGGACTTTTATTCTAGTCTTAAACCATAAAAACATCAACATGACACTGACATTATGTTGTGCTTCCTGCTGACATTATGTTGTTTTAAAGCAAAATCAAGTAAACCGCTTTACATCATGAGCTTACAGTAATTTCCTCAGGCAGACTAACAAGACAATATAACAAGGAAACGTTTGAAAAGGCAGCATTCCTTGCCCATCAAATGGTATTGGAATGAAACATTCCCAAATTGGAGGGGAAATCAAGAAGTTATAGGGGTTTGGCAGTCATTATAACATAAAAACCTTCTCCAAAAACATGAAAAGTTTCATAACAATAATTGTTTCATCCAGTATTGTGGGTACAAACTCATAGCTCAAGCATCTCCCACTGTCAGCTTGTAAAAAAAAAGATAGATTGGAGAGGAACCCACAATTAAGATTAAGGTCTGAATGAAGGAGTTGGGCTGTTTTTGTCAGCATTTCAAGATCAGAGGGGGGTAGTGGGCACTTCACCTCAATGCTTTGCTGCTAACCTAAATTGCCATGTAGATATTTAGCTCACTGTCAGTAAGGGAGGACTGGGGTTAGGGGGAGCAGACCTAAACGGAGTGTGAAAAACTGGGTTTTGAAATCCTATTCTTTTTCCCTCCTCCAGACCATATAAGCCATACAGAGTCCCACTGTGTGTGCAGCCTGAAATCAACACTGAACGGGAGCTGCACTTACCTCACCTTTTCAGGGCCCTCTCTAACACCATACCACAACTGCAAGCAATTACCTCAATCACCCCAGGATTATCTGTTTGTGTGCGATATACTGCCGTCTCCTCAGGCTAGAACGGGAGCTCTGGGCAGACACAGGACATGTCCTTTGGGATCAGACGTAAAAGAAGCAAACAGGCAACCCCCATCAGAGTTCAGGTTGGTTGCGTGCCTCATGTTGAGATCCGGCATCTATCACCCATCATAATGTTGTCAAGTTTGAGACCTCCAAGCCTGGTCTCTGGGGCTTTTGTTCAATTGCTTCTGAGCATTAGCTCAACAGCAAAGGTAAGAGTTGAATTATGCAGGTTTTTGAAGGGGCAATTCTGAAAGCTATATTTAAATCAGATTGTTTTCAACCTTTTCCAACTTGATTCTGTGATTCTGCAATTTTATTCATGAGTGAGTGGAAAAGCCTCTGAATTAGCATCATGACAGTTTTGGACACAAAATTCTACACTGAAACACAAGCTCTTTAGCCTGGGAACCAGACAAATTTGCGAGATTATCTTTCTTTGCTCTGGCACATACAGTATATCTGGCCACCCTCCCATTCAGAGAGATTTCCATCCTCCCCGAACCTCTCCGGACCAGTCACAACTGTTTATTTAATATGAGGCAGATTTGATACGATGCCTGACAGAGGAGCGTCGCTGGTCCAGGACTGAAAAGTCACATGTCAGTGACATAACACGTTTTGAGCACAATGCACCAGGCTCACACAACTCACATAAAACTGTTAAACTTGGCAGTGCTGATCAAATATGGACCTAGATTCTAGATTATATTACTGGATTGCCTTGTTTCTCACCTCAAATGTTTTTAGAAACTCTTTTTCGTGTCCTATTTAGCTGTACTTTCCGAATGTCTGCAATCAAGTCACCATTTTTTTCCTGCTTAAAAAAGGACCAACCACCACAACTTGCATATATCTCAGGAATCTGAGGTAGTGTGTCCCCTCTGAGTTGCCATAAGGCACGAGATTTGTTCCATTTTTGATGATGTTAGGCTACAAGCTCTTTATATTCTTGCACTGATTTATGATTAGGGGGATGGAAAACATCAAACCAAACTGTCAAGTACTCAGCAAATATATCATTCTCAACAGCTTTAACACTAACCAAAATTTTCATGCCTGGGCTACACAGGACAAGTCACAAACTAAAGAAAAGTATGAAAAAAAACCACTGTATTGGAGAGCAAAACATAAAACACCTCCAGAAACATTTACATAAAATTTCTTCTCTGAATACATACAAATACAAATAATGATGTTTGCAAAAAACCCTTAGAGCTAAAGAAAGTATTTTCCCTAACCCTAAATCTGTCAATATGCTATACAGTAGACCTATGGTTTCAAAGCCAAGCTGGCTTGGCAAAGGTTTTTCAGCTTTGTTATGAAGTGAGATGATCATATCTCTCTCTCTGCCTCTGAGGAAGGACTTTCCCAAAAGTGCATGGGATCTAAAGAAACATAACAATGCAAGGGAGTTTACACTCTTTGACTCAAAGAGATGAACCAACTGGGAGGGCAGATACAGAAGTTCAGATGTGGGTGTGAAGTCTCCACCATCTACTGATACTATTAGTTTCATATGCAGACTACAGACCTACAGTCCAATATCCTGCTGTCAGAAGTCATCTCCAGTTCTGTTACTGCCCAAGATATTTCTTGGAAACTGTTCTTTAAACATTCAACTGTACATGCTGAAGCTTATTGCCCGTGGAGATGTTACTTTCCACAAATCACAGCCAAGTAAGGCAGGGGCAGTATGAAACAATGAATGGTTTTTAGAGCCACAGAGCACACACTCAAAGTCCTCCAAGGAGCATTTTGAAACATGTTGCTGTTCCAGCAGCTCGTTTTTTTGGCCCTGTATCATCTGCTGTGAGGACGGCAGGGAGAGATTAGTGCACAGTTCCAACAAGTAGCCCTGCATAAAGCATTAACCTGGAGAAAGTGTTGGGAGGTCATCTGCAGGAAGTTCTTACAGAGCTCCCTGACAAGCACTATGTGTTGTAGAATACATGAACCAAACAGGACTCCCATCAACTATCCAATAGAAAGAGCTTAGTTCAGTTTGTCAGTTCAAAATCACATAACATTTTATTATTGTTTATTGTAAGTTTTTATATTATGGATACTTCGTGCAAAGGTCAGGTACATGAGGCTGAACCCACGGTCACTGCAAAGGACTCACAGCCTCAGTACATGGGGCGAATGCTCTACCGACTGAGCTACTAGGCCACCAGATTGAAATGCATTTAACCTCCTTTTTTTAAATTATCATTATTTTAGGGCATTGCCTCCATTTCATAGGAACAGCTGAAGACATAACGGGAAAGGGGGCAGAGAGAGAGGGGACAACACAAGTTGAACCAGTGGGCACTGCAGAGGATTGACCACCCTGGCAAATGAGGCACATGCTCCACCAACTCAGCTATGGGGGCGCCCTTAACCTGCTTCTTGAACATGAGTTGGAGCCGACCACTTATTCAGTGTGGCTTTTAATGTTGAAAAGCTGCCACAGTACATATATTTTCACCTGTTTTAATATGTAAATATGCTAAGAAAGGTTTTGTGATGGGAGAGGCAGTCCAACTTCTTATCTCAGCAAAACAAATCAGAATATTTTATTACAAGTAAGAGTTACTGTAAATATTTATTGAGTAAGCAGCACTTTAATGTTATAAATGGCACAAGTAGCGAAATTTAACAACTTTATTCATGTTTAAGTATTTTATCTTTCACAATACAATCCATTTATAAGATATTTTTGAATGCTAACCAGAGTCGCACAAAATGGAAATACCCAAATGACTAAACTTTCTTTCTACTTGAAGGACCAGCGTGCAGTTAAGGCTGACATTTTTTAAGGAGTCCCAAAGGAGACAGGATTTCCATGGAATTCAGAACTCCCATTCCACAAAATGGGAGTCAGTTTGACTATTCATCACAGAACTGGGACTGGAGTAAAAGGTCAATGGGAAAGGGCAGGAGCATGAATCATAACAACAATAGGTCAGTTTTTCTAAATAAACATGCTATTTTAATATGAATACACACCATTTTCTTCATTTTTAATATAAAGTTAGTTTTACTGTTGTATTTTTCATTCCTTTTTATTCTCTCCTGTCTGCTCTGGCAGCCCCTGACCAGTGCACGGTGCTTGTGGACTGCAGATTGATGGGACAGGAGTCATTCTTCCAGAATTGGGATGGGAAAGCAATTGTTTTTACTCTGTCACAGGACTGGGACAGGACAGGAGAATTTTGTGTGAATGGGAAGGCAGAAGAGTAAATATCCACTCTTGTGTCTTCCTCTAATATGTAAGCCTTAGTAGCATCTAGCAGCGAGCTTAAAGCTTGCAACCAACTAGTGAAAAACTTGTGAAAAACACAAAAGTCCCTCTCTAGAGTCAGTGTCTGGTTTGTCGGTTCTGTGTTACTGTACAAATATGGCCATGCAGCACAGTGGACTCAGAAGAGGACTTTCTGTAAGTATAAATGTCTCATTCAACGGTAACAAGAACATGATTCTTATTTTCAGATTATACACTGAAGCTACCACAAAGATAACTGACGTGTGGCGGCCAAACATTCATAGGGACATCGCTTTTTGATCCTTCGATGTCGGCTCTTCCTATCACTGTTAAGTAGAATTCACCAAGTGTTGGATTGTTCACCTACTACTAGGGAATGTCATCTGGGATTAGACCGTCATTCTAATCCATTCTGCCAATAGATCCCCCTAAATCTTACCACGCAGACCTACTTTTTATGTGCACACCAGCACTTTAAGTTATCAAAAGGTAAAACGACTTAATGGTTGGCAGGTTGCAGTGTATATAAATCACTTATTTGAGTAGATCTGTCTTGTTAATTTCTATTGCTGTTGCATAAACATACTGTCTTAAAATTAAGAAATACACTGTGATTGTAATATTGATTACATTAATTTTGGTTAACGATTTAAACCAAGGACTTTTGTTCCACCAACTATATGAAATCATCTTTCAGGAATGAGAAGAGATGGTCAACCAATGGTGAAGCAAAATCAAAGCAATGCGAGGGGATTTGGACGAGGAGAGCTTGAGTGACAGAATGCAGGCCGGGAGGAATTCAGTGGTTTTCAGGCTGCCATGCAACAACCCTGTTACTCTAAAGAATGTGGACTGTGTTTTTTAAATTATTTTTTGGGGTTACAGTGTATCTTCAAGACTTTCTTCTTGTTTCAGTTATGTTATGAGTGTGCATGTGGCTTAAGAATATCCTTTTGTTGTAGGAAAGTGATGTGTATACTCCACCTATAAGCAAAATTATACTGTGATGAGTAAACAGCCAGGATCTCTGTCTGCGTGTGTGCTAAACCGAAAGTCTTTGCTTTGGTAGTTCTCTGTTTTTTCTGTGGATGTTTTCTAAAGATGGCATTTGGAGTAAACAGTTTATCATGGATCTAAACTCAACCTGAGATCTATGGTTTTAAGATTCAAAGACTGTCCTCCCACAGCTAAGCTGAAGTGGAAATACGTAATACATGCCACATATCATTATGTGCAAGTCACTGTGGTATCTTTGGGAACTGCAAATCGGAAATGCAGAGTTATATGCTGAGCCTCTGTTAATTTAGGGATAAATAGGCAGAGCTGGCTGAAAAATAGCTACCTGAACAAATGTTCTGCATTCCCATCATTCATTTTCTTTGCATAATTATTCTTTTCAGCATCAGGCAGAGCTGAGGCCTGTCCCAACATGTACTAGAAGGCAAGAAATTACCATAAACAGTTGAACACGCCTGGCACAGATAGGCAGGTACACGTCATGGCTTTGAGCAGTGTCTCCAAGCAATCACACCTACTTATTGGGTAAATATTAACTTACATGACTTGGACTCAAACTAGACTCCAGTCACAAATTTGACAACTTTAAGGTTGACTTGATAAAATCAAAATAAAACACTTCCAACTCAACTTCGACTTAAACACCAATGATTCGTGACTTCACTTGGATGTGAGTCTTTTGACTTAAAAAAATAACTTTCTATCAGCCCAAAAACTAAGAAGTGTGTTATCTATGTTGTTCTTGTGTCTGACTTCCTGTCCGACTCGATCTGCAGTGTCTCTGGTGGAATTGTTCCTCTCAGTGGATCTCTGTCATTTTTAACCGCAAATGCAGTTGCAACTGTGCCAACGTGGTGGTGGCGTGGTGCTGTATTGTGATCTGTACAGTGCTGGAAGAGGCGCTACTAAAACTACCAACAAGGAAGAGTGTTAACTGCTCCTGCTTGAGCTCCCCGACCATGGTCAGAAAACACAGCAGAGATTTGCCTACTTCCAGGGCTGAAGCTAATGCTCATTTTAGGCATAACCCATTTAAATTTTCCCAGCAGTCGGAAAGCAACACACAGAAGCTTCATTTGGTCTTGAGACGCTGAAGTCTTTACTAACTGACAACTGCCATTTACACTGCACATTAACTCCTAAAACTGTCCACTTTCTGCAAGCTGCAGACCTGTTTCTCTGCTCTACTGCATTCACTGTCACTCACAATGCCGTCGTTCACTCACTCCATACACGCACAAACACTGCGAGTCTTTCTTCCTTTCTTTCTATGGATTTTCTTGAATGGCAGCTTCCTGATTTATTTGTGGCTGCTCAACCATCTGAGTATTGTTTCTTCTGTATCCAAACACGTCCAATTTTTAGAAAGAAAGAAAGAGCCATATCGGCTGAAAACATTACAATGGTGGACTAAAGTTAATTAAGAGGTTTTATAAAAAATGAAAAACAGGAGGCTGAAATGTTCTGACTCTGGTTGTGAAATGTGTAGATGAAAACAATGGCTTTAATGAAAAGTTCAACTGTGCTGTAACAGGGCCACATTTTATTGTTTGTTAAATGTGTTTATTAAAGAAAGGGCTTATATATCATATTTGTGTTAGACTACACTGCAAACTGAAAACAAACGCTACGGACTTATATGCGAGTTGATTTTTGAAAACTTTGCTGTTTATCTGTGTAAATTAACATATTAGCTTTTATTTTGCTTTTGATTTCATGCTAAACAGGAAACTTTTATTTTTGAGATAAAAAAAATGCTTAATGATGTGATAATTGTTATTTTCTTCAATCATAAAATAATTTGACCTTCTAGAATACGCTGCTTATAAAAAAATGTTTGCCTGACCCAAGTGATGGCACTGTACACATGCATGAGCACATCATCAGAACGGTACCACCTCCGCATTATTTTGAGCCAGGGAGAAGCCTGGGTGGGAGAAAAAAAATGATTTTCTACAGTACCATGATTCTTGAATTGCAATACTTGTAGAATTGCAATACTTAAGGACCGCAATACATATTAAATGTATTATCCCAGCCATAATATTTTTATAACAACACGTTAGCCAATAGCTTTGTATGATGATATTTAATCAGGACTGTGGTTTTGTTGCTGTACAAAAAATAAATAAATAAATAAATAAATAAATAAAATAAAAATACTGCACCTTTAACATTCCTGTTTCTGATATTCAGCCAACTACATAGTTGTCTTCAGGAACTTAATGTAATGAATCTGGACTTGTTGGATCAGACTTTATTTTTCTTCTCAATTTGACATTAGAAGTCCACTGGTGTCCAAAACACAAGCCACAGTTATTACCCCGTTGACACTACTTGTGAAGAACAACAACTTTGGTTGTAGTATCTATAGCAGCGTGTTATTAGCCACTTAATTGCTTGTCAGGGCATGTAAATTCATCAGTCTCAGAGGGCCTTGCTCAGCATTTCTGAGATTTGGCACAGTGCTGTACTTCAGTCATCTACTACTGCTGGATCCACCATGGAGGTCCAAATCAATTTAGCAGTTTAAAAGGGAAACAATGATCACAGGAACTGTCAATTTACCAGCAGTTCTGAGAAATGTTGTTGTTTTTTTTTGCCAATACTCAACCTAACTTGCTTTCTTAGCACAATGTTCAGCTCTGTTGTATTTTTTACCACACTGTCCACTTCATAAATTTCCCAAAGAATAAAACAATCACCGAGTAAGTGATACAATCTCATTACCAGTTTGATGCCAATGGAAAATCTCAATATATATTTAAAAAAATGGACACATTAAAGAGCCACATACAGAGAATGAGAGAAGTAAATGTTTCTGTCTGAGCTTGAGTGAGTCATTCTAACTTTTCCAGATCTCTGGCAGAGCGTTGTGCAGGTTGAGCTGTGCCAGTAGCAATAGTGGGAAATAGACTAATGTGGAAACTAAAGCCACACGCCACAAGATGGACGACAATGGAACGCCGCAAAGCTCACACATCCAGATTCGGGGCAAAGCCATGTCTCTCGACACCCAGCTTAAACACAAAGCCTTGCTGTCCAAATGAAATTACTTCCATGGACGCCGTAATGTGCTATATGTCAATAGGGATTTTTTCGCAGTGTGCTTCCTAATAATGGATACAATATAGGGGTGAAAATGAGACGGTCATAGGCATAAAATATATAATCAGCTCTTATACAAGCCACATTTCACATTGTGTTACTTTCCAGGACATACGGTTAAAAAAAATATCAAAAACAAATCATGGTCACTCACCACATTCCTATATCCAATCAAGCAACTCACAACTCACTAGTCCTCACACAGAGACTTAGGTCACACCGTCCTGTGGTCTAACATAAACGTCTGCCTCCGTCATGTCTTCATCATGGGAGAACACACACTCCTGTTTCATTGCGTTTGCATTTACATTCATTGTGAAACAGATGGAAAAACTGTACAAGGCTTTTTTTTTTCTCCTCTTGGATCTTGATGGAAAACCAAACTGTCTACAATTTTCTGCTTGTAATTATTAGGTTTCACGAAGCTTATACGCAATTGTCTGTTGCAGGTTGACCACTCAAACACCAAGTTAAGTCCCTCTCACAGACGTTTTAAATGCAATCCTTATGACAACATATCAACGGTTAATACAACACATCTTGTGGTGTGATGTTTCCAAAGGGAAAGTCTATGCGCAATGATATTTTATGTTGTTCTACACCCTGGCAGCTACTGTTCCAACGAGAGTTTAAGCCTTCTGTTTATTTTCACATCAGGCTTGGCAGTTCATTTGCTCAGGAGAAGACAGATTCAGTTTCCCTAACTATGTTTGTATTTTTCAAAGAACTGTTTAATTTGGCAAGCAGAAGGTGTCTGCCCTAAATTGGTTCTAATCCAGTTATAGTTTGTGCTGTACATTGTGTTTAAAAGCATCTGCCAAGATTAGAGTGGGCGGTTCTCAGGAAGCACAACCTGCTTCCACTGCATAGGTTCAGACTTTAAATATTAAATGAAAACCTCAGCACAAATTAAACTGTTCCCCATGCATGAATAAAACAGAAGTAAAATATAATATAATATAAATGGGACAATGTTTATATTAAAATACAACATTACAATTCAAAGCACTGAATCTTGTTTTTCTAAGATAACAGTTAACATGGCGATTTTAACTACTGTCCGACAGCAATTGATGAATGTTGGGCATAATATTTTGCACACAAAAACAAAGTCATGTCCAGTTATTTTATTATGTATAATGTAAAATTAGAGTTTGTGGCACATGTCATCGGAGGATAACTGGCTAAGCCTATAGGTCTGGTGCCAGAGGCCCAGAACCCTTGTCCTTATGTCAGCCAAGGCCCCCACAGCCACACACTGGGGTGAAAATTGAAATGTAAATAACAAATCAGACTGTAGTTGTACTGGGAATCTTGCATGAAGTTAAAAAAACGTTTAATTGGAATAAATGATAGAACAATGCGAAATGAGTCACACATGGTTATTGTTGTCTCTGGTCAGCACATGTTCTGGAAAACAAACTCATTTTACAAAGAATAAACTAATAAAACAATACATGTGTGCAAAGCACTGACTGGATCAAGTGCAGACTACATACCACTTTGGTTAGAACTTAGATGAACTAATGACTTTTGTATAAAAAGATAAACAATAGATCATATGTAAACAAGCATGATTGGGTGATGAGGGATTGCACAATGATTAGAGACTTTAAGGTGCAATATGTAAGAATGGGCCCCCTGTTGACTTCATACTCCAAAGAAATAGAGGGCAGCATATCACCAGAGCGGCTATAATAATCACAGAAGCCAAAACATTTTTCATTAATAATAACTGCATGCCAAAATTCATCATGCTATCACTGTACAAGCTGGATGGGTTTACAGAGGAGTAGCTACTATTACTAATATCACACTATACTATCAAACTGCACATTTGCCTGCCAACATTTGGACGTCTTTCATCATCACACTGTAGTATACTGCAAACTATTTGGAAGATATTTGCTGATTCTTACAAGTACAGTTGAATGTATTGTAATTCATAAAAATCTAACAATCTTAAACTGTGCCACCTTAAGGGACATGTAAATAGCCTTAACATTAGTTACACACATGGATATGGATGGGGCCTTTAGTCCACAGCTGGTGTTCAATTTGTCCTTATTTGTGCACATTTTTTTTGAAAGCTTACGAATACGGATGAAACAGAAAAGTACCATCAGTAGTCGTGGGGGGCAAAGTAGCAGTGTAGCCAAGTGAGACATAACAACGGGAAGTGACAAAGAAATGTACAGTTTGCATTGTATTTAATGGCCACACAGACCCTCGCCTTCTACAATGCTGCCTCCCCTTTTGTCTCAAGAGGTACATAATTTCAATCTCCTCAATCATCATTATGTTGGTTGTTGTCAGAAACATTTGACTTCTTCTTATTCTTTGGGCTAATTTTTGCCTCTGATGTAAAGAATGCATCGTGGGCAGTGATGGTTAAATCGTTTGAAACGGATGCATCTGTTTTAATTTAGTCTATAACATTCAGTGGGCTCTATGCACAATACGTACAGACTCACACACACCACAGCATCACCAGTTATACCACACACACTACATTAAACATACAATGAACATCACAAACTGTCTGCAACAACTTCTGAAAACTGAACTATGGAAAGAAATGCCCAGCTACCGTCACCCAAAACCACCAAGATATATAGCTGGCCAGAGCCCCGTTCTTACTTTGCCAAACAGCTGGTGTCCAGGAATGAGATGTTTAGCTGGAAATACCAACTCAGACTTTTAAACTTCTTCAACGACCCCTACCGCTCTGTGATTTACAGTGAGAGGATGGCACGACTCCAGGAGCAGGGTCCAGAGGTGCACACAGTCCCTACACGCTGAGCGTCTTTCCTCTGCCAGGTCCAGGTAAATATGCCCCCTGTGTGGATGTTGACAGCTGGAGCCCCCTGTTCAATTACACAGTTTATGAGCACTGAGTCCATTCCGTCCCCGAAGACTTCTGGTTACAAACATGTCTTAAGTTTTATAAAATGCTCCTTCTGCTTTTATATCACTGGTCACAAGCCTTTATATGTCTGGAGAAGATCACTTTTCTCATTACTTAAAGTTTATCAGCCTCTATGCCTGTCTGAACTTGGATGCAAATTGAGTCAGCTTGCTTCAAACCCTTCAAAACCAGGAACACACAGATTTAGACAATTAAATTATTGTTTTTGGTCTTCAACCAAGGAAGAAATGCTGGCCTCTCTCCCAATTAGTGTGGCTGTATTCTCTCTCACAGCTTCAAGTACTTGTTTCTAACACCAGCTGTTTCCTCACAGATGTGACTGCGCCTATGAGCTATTAGCTGCTACATGATGAAGCATTAGAGAGGGACGTCTACATACTCATGAGGCAAAACAGATAGCAGATGGACTATTTTTGTCACAATGACAAAACACACTCTTTTTATCTGGTTTTTATAAAAATGCTTCATGGTTATTCAACAACAACAGACTCCCTGAACCACTCAGCAGCAATTTCTCAATTCTCAGTCTTGGGCAAGCTAGCACCTTTCAATTATTTGAAATGTTTATTTTAGTCGTCAACTAAATTTTTGAAAGCACGCCCATATTCTCCTGAATATATCAAGGTGGAATGAATATATAACAAAAATGCACGTAATTATGTATTCAAGAAGTGCACCGCCTGGAGCATGGTTTTGATTGTGTTATATCATTGTGATATCCTTGACTCTTCCCTCAAGTTTTTAATATGATCCAATACCTCTGTCATGGGAAATTGCTTTATGTCATAATAAGTCAAGGCAAATTCCCGGATTGAACAACACTGTGTCACTTGTTCCATGTGGTCGAAATATGCCACTGGTTTCAGACGGCTGGCACCAATCAGACCTCGCATGTGTTCCAAGTTTGATTACCAGTTCAATCAAACACAATCAGGAGGAAAGTTGGAACGCAATCAATCCCTAGCAGCAGTTAGGATTCAAGCCATTTGTCAGATATAAACAATGCAACAACAGACCAGGAAACAGAAGGAGTCAAAGAGCACAGAAGACACAAATTTACAAAATTGCAACAAATCCCTCAGTTTTTAGAGATCACAGAGAGAATTTTGATTCCTGAACCACCCAGAAGTAATTCTTACTCTATAAGAAATGAGAAAACAAAACATTAATATATACACATCTTTGGATATTTTTGAGCTTTCAAGTAACTGACACAACTTTTTGACCCTCAAGTGAAGGCAAACAAGATTCAAGAGCCTTTGTTTTCCTCTTTGGCAGTACACTGGAAGGGATGCAGACTTCTTAAGAAGGTTCAATAGCATTCCACTGCTTTTATGATAAGCCATAGCCTGTTAGTGCTAAGCCTGGGAGTGAAAACTTCAGGCTGTCCAAAAAGCTGTGTAAGCAATGGCAGGAGCTTCACTAATTGAAGAAAGAGCACCGGACTTAGCGGCGGACTAGGACCTAGTCTGTCTGTCCCTGACGTTTGTGAGATAGGAAGACCACACAACCGTATCCACACCACTTCTGTTTTTGATATACTATCAGCTCGACTGAGGATTTAAGCACCGTGCTCAGATGACCTTGGTTAAAAGAAAGAAAGAACAAGACAAAAATAGTTCAATAATCTTTGTGTGTGTGTACTGATTGAGGCGAGAAGGGGTGGATTTAAATGTGACTGTGACAGTATTTAATACAACGGAAACCGCTTACAGTGACCACCGTTACAGTGATCAACTACAGTATATATATGAAAAAGACTGAGACACAATCTGTCCTATACAAATGTCATTTAAATAATTGAATATATTTTATCTATAGCAATTGCATGTGCAAAAATGAGTACTGCAGTCCAAATACTGAGTTGGAGCAATAGACTATATACTAAATGGGCTGAAATTCTACTTAATATATGATCTATGATTGAAGCGAGTTGTTTCCCCCCACCCCCTCCTCCTCACACTCAGGGGAGCTCTGGCAGTTCAATCTGAATTTCGACACTGGGGTCACTTTTGTTTTTAAGCGTTGACAGCTAAGCCATTGTTAGACTAGAGAGTCTTGATTTGTTAAGATCAAAAGATCAACAGATCATTGGTGTTATGCCCTGACAACTGTCATTTACATTATCAAAAAGATAGAAGTGTATATGGTAGAGCTGCAACAATTAATTGAATAATCAATTATTAAATTAATAGCCAACATTTTGATAATTGATTAATTGGTTTGAGTAATTTTTTAAGAAAAAAAATAGTCAAAATTCTCTGATTCCAGCTCACTGAATGTGCAAATTTTGTGGTTTCTTTTTGCTTATCTATGACAATAAACTGAATAAAAACAAGACTAATTAACTAATTGAGAACTAAATTACAGATTAATCAATGATTAAAATAATCATGAGCTGCTGCCCTACTATATGATATCAAGTGTGATATAGCCATGTCGTCTCTGAAGTGTTTGTTTTTTCCCGGGAACTGAAAGCTCATTTCAATCAATTTTCAATTTAATGTTGAAACTGTGACACCCCCACTGTGTCACTGAATCAATTATCATTGGCAATTGTTCAAAAATACATATTTGTCTCTATGTTTTATGTCTTAACAACTAAGATTTTGTTTAATGCCTGTATCATCTGTGGAACATATACACCAGCCTTAGCACCTTTGTGCCACAGCAGAGCCATAAAACATAAAGAAAAAAGTCAAAAATGTGTCAAGTGCCAGTGTGGTACCCTTCAACTTGGCCCCAAATGGAAACCAAATGAACATAAAAGGCACTTCATATTCATTGGTGGGGACAGAGCTGACCAAAGGAATATTTAAATGTACAGCATCCGCCAAACTGACTCACTCAATCAGCTCAGTGAACGGCCCTCTGAGAATTATAAGTTTTGAATGTGTTTTTCTCTTGCTTACTGACGTTTATAAGAGCCAAATATATAGTCGCTGGCTATATAAATGAGTGAACTAGAGTAGGATAGCAGCTTTTAATTTTCTGTCTCTGCTAATGTAATATAATGGAAGAACATTTATATCACAAGCATATGGGGCAAAAGGCATGTCTTTCTCCTGTCGTATATGCATCTGATGAGAAGTTGTTTGCTATGTTTTCCAGTAATTTTTTTCCTTTATTTTAGGTCTATTGGATTGCAAAGGTCTGCTTAACTGTTACCACATGTTAAGCCTTTGTACTGCTGTCATTGACTTAATGTGAGTGTGTTGTTTTCCAGACTCTCTGTGTGTGGTGAATGTGTACGAGAGAAAGGAAAATAGACAGATACACAGTGACAAAGACAGAGAAATAGAGGAAGAATGCATGTGTGTGTCTGGTTACTCAGTTTGGGGCTTTTTTCCAAATAGGACACTAAACCCTAAATCACTGATACAATATTGCAGCTCTCCCTTCTTAACAACATTATCTATTACCATTATAAATTGAACTATCTTTATAATGAACAACAGGACTAGCAAGGTCATTCAAAAAGCAGGAAGAGAGGAGAGATATTTTAAAAATTAAAGCCTCTGGAAACTCAATCCCAAAATTGCCTTTTAATCATGTAATTTAGGGTCTATAATAGTAAACATCTAAAAAGTATTAGAAATTAGATTTAATCCAAAATCCAAATATTGTCATCTAAGTTTGTGTTCACTCCCCTGTATAGTTTGAATTGGGCATGCTTGTGCTTGGACATTTAAAAAAGTTGGCACATGGGTGCAACAAGAATTTTCTGCTCAGCAATGGGATGCTGGACCCGTCACACCGCTTCAGACTTCTCTGATGCAAACAGCAATTTTACCACGTAGAAATCAGTGTCAGTTTAAGTGTTGGCTACATTTAAAGCACTTTCGCACCTTTGCCTTCAGACAGCCCTATCAACAGGTACTTGAAGCCAACCGTCTATGCTCTCTTCACAGCCAAAGACTCCTTTGGCCTTTCATTTTACCTTGCAGGACAAAGGGGTTGCTAACAAACCGCTGCCTCGATCCACTGCAAGTCAGTTTTAACACGGTGTTCGAACACCAAAGTCACACATTAAAAAAAAAAACCAACAGATCGAGGCAGCGGTTGACCTGCTACTCATGTATTCTGTAAGGTAAAATTACTGCTTCTGTTCAAGGAGTTTGGTTGTTGTGAAGAGAGTATAGACAGCAGCTCTCCATGTCAAAAAAACAAAAAAGCAAAAAACACAACAATAATGTTCTAAATGTAGTTAACACTTAAACCAATATTGATTTCTTAGGTGGTCCTTTTTTAGGTGGCTAAAATACATTTTGCTGATTCCTCACCGTCTACAGCTGACCACACGCAGCAGTACATTTCTTAGCTTCTGTGTTGGGACTTCTGAGGGAGCTGTCAATCAAAATGTGATCTGCCATTCCTGCAGTCTTGAGTAATGTTCTACACAGCAAAATGTGCTGTTTTTGAACTAGGTTTGCTAATAGTTATGAACATTTATTTTCACTCAGATCTTTGTGGATGCTTAATGAGAAACTAAACTTTGATACCATATATGCAGTTAATTATTTAAAGCCACGTTTCTAGAGGCTTTAAACTTTGACAGCATTAAGTTCAGAAGCATCTCTCGCTGACACAGACATGAATCATGGTCTAGTGAGAGCTGGGAGGGATGTGGACATTTTTCCATCAGAGGACTCTGTAAATCTGCCCCAATGACCAGCAGGTGAAAAAATAGAGCAAATGAGAGGCTCTGGGAAAGGAAACGTAGCTGGAGACGAGACTGAGATTAAAAACCGGTGGAAAATGACTTGTGGAGCAGGGAAGACTGCAGCGATACATTTGTGCATTGAGTGAATAAACTGTGGAACTGTCTACTCATGGTTGAACTATGTATCACTGACACAAACAGGCACACACTCGTGACAACGAAATACACAAGGCTGATTGATTAGAACCTCAATCACTCTCACTCCCACTCGCTCTCATACTTTCTATATCTGTCAGCCTCTATCAGCTGCTGTCTTTGCCTTTATCCATTCCCTCATTGTCCTACTTGCCCCCTTCCCCTCTTCTTCTTCTTCTTCTTCTTCTTCACTTTGCTTCAGATAGAGGAAGTGGTTTGTGGGCAGACTGCGGCTGGCTGGAACACTGTGCTGTGCACTGGGGAAGCCGAAATTTGAGCCCCTGTGCATTAAATGTTCCACTAGAGCAACAATTTCTGTGAGGGGAAATCATGCGGTGGGCCAGTGTTAACGGATCCGAAGGGGTGGGGGGGCTCAGTCAGGGTAAGAAGGAGAGAAAGAGAGTGAGCTGGGGGTAGTAATGAGGAGAACTGCTCATGACTCTAAATAAGAACTTCTGGTGGTTGAGCTGGTTTTGGTGCACGCCATATGCAGTAGATCTGGATTAAAATCTGACCACATACCTTTGTTGCACATCATCGTCTTCTTTCCTCTCCATCATTCTTATCTCTCTCTCTCTCTCCCTCTGCTGTCAGCCGGCCACCAAAGCAGAAGAAACAGCAGAAATTAGCTCCAGAGCAAATTATATGTACAGTACTGTATGTGTGGGTGATTCAGGACACAGAAACACAGCGCCCTCTGTGGACGGGTTTCAGTCCAAGACATATGTAGTTGTGTCAAATCTTAATCCATTGCAATGTTTTAAATGGCTGTTGAGGGATTGTTGTGGAAGTTCTGTGCTGTGGATTTATTTACTAGTTAATAACAGACTTAAAGGTTTGTAGTCAGGGCTTACCTCTGCCCAAATAGGCAGTTCTAATAACAGCTGAGGAGGATTCACTGACTGATTTAAAAAACATACATCAGGCCATGTAAATGTACATATCTCATTATTGATATTTTATCTTTTTAAATTATGGCTATAATTGAAGTTACATGTTATTTGGCTAATTGTCTTACTTTTTTCCAACAGTATAAACCCGAAGATAGAGTGTCTTATTTGAGAATAAAATATATACATATTCAATATATATATTCAGGATTTCAAATACATAAATACAAGCTTATAAAATATTCTGTAGCTTCTTCCCAACAAAATACACATTATAAAATACTCAAAAATAATTAAATAAATATTTTAAATAGATTTAATTAAAATATTGGATCAACCAAAACATTTGTCACTGAATATTAGTACAGTTACGTTTTGGAAATACTGGATGGGATGTTTCAACCCTGTGTGTCAGCTTAATCCCAAGCAAGAAATAGCTTTTACATTGCAGTTTTCAAGTTGCCTATGCAAGCAGCCTCTAGTCTGCAAGATTAGTCATGCGATTGACTGTTTGTATAATGTGGTTTTCTGAATGGTGAGTCAGCTGATGGGCCAAAGCACAGTGGTCCCCAGGTACACTTTCTGATTTTTCTAGCGGTTTGCACAGCCTTGCCAGTGTTCTATTAGAGGTAGTCAGCTTGTGGTTGGTTATATCAGATTCATCTGTTTTGTCTTTCGTAACAGTCATCTGCTGAGCAGATTGATTAAATAATGACTTACAGAGTAATGCTGTCTCTCACTTTACTTTGAGTGGAATTAATCATGAGGGATTCCACTGAGCACTGATGTGCATCGATGGGATTAATAAAACAATGAAGAGAATCCATGTACAAACATGTACAAAATGTGACGCCTGCTGGCAGAGATTCAGGCTTGTAAAAATCTAACCACACATCTTAATGCTGCCAATTGTGATCTGAAGTGCTGCAATTACAGAGTTTATCAGCTGTGGATAGCTCACCAGCTGGTCTACTACAACCAGCATACTAGTGGGTCACAATTAGTGTGGTCACAATTTTAATTTTCACTGAAGAAATTTATTAAAAGTACGATGACGTGATATTTTGTTGGGGTCTGTACCAAACAAACATGTTTTCTTACATCTGGAGAGCAAAATTTGTAGGTTGCATTTGTAGGCTGCATCTCTGCAGCACTACAATACTTAATTATAATGCTGTTTTGTCAGACATTTTTACTTCATCAAAAAATTGCTATATATGTAGATATTGCACTTGGCCATACTACAGTTCAATTAAATACGCAGTCCTTCTGTGGAATATTCATATAAGACAGATGTTTAGCAAAGTGGCTCTTATTAAAATCCTTTCATCATCTACAATCCAATAAATCATCATGTAAACAAAGTTATAGTAACAAATTATACACAGGTGCTACCAATGAAACAAATTAAGGTCCAGTCAGAGCCTTCCAAGTGATGTCAGGTCAGTTTCCAGTTTAACCTGAGGGCTAACTTAATTAGTATCAGTGATAACACCTGTGTTTAATCTACTATTTCATGTCAAAATATTTGCTGTGAAAAAGGTCTATTATATACAATTCTTCCAGATTTTTTGGAAAATCAATTTTCTTAAACAAAAACTAAGTTTTTCTGTAACCTGATATATTTTAATTCCTGGCATGTTTTATATAGATTATAACAAGCTAAAGAGTGATTGATGTGACATTTGTAGATGCACTGTTCGAGTACAATAAAGCAATATCACAAGAGCAGGAGGGCTGTTTTACTGAATACCAGCATGGCTGTGATTTGGCTGTAGGCACAAGGCTGCAGGCCGAGCACCAAAAATAATCACAGCTGTGCTGATCGTTCACTACACCAGCACAACCTCAAGTGTAACATTGTTTTCATACAACAGTTTTACATGTGCCATGTATTAATAACTGACAACTGATTATGATTTCTTAGTTCATTTACTAGGGCTGAATGATTTTGAAAAATATCTAACTGCAATTATTTTTACTGATATTGCATTTGCAATAATAGACAGAATTATACATTTTACATCATTTATTGTCATTTTCATTGAAAAACATTGAGGTTCTGAGTTTTGTGTCAGTCTGGACCAAACAGTGTATAATTGCAATGATTTGTTGATTAACTGATTTATCAAGTATTAAATTACTTGGCAACTAGTATGATATTCGTTTAATAAGTTTAATTTTTTCTTTTCCCACCTTGGGCTTTGGGACACACTAATCAACATTTTTTGATTGCTAAGCAACACAAACATTTTCCTGCAAACTAACGTTGCTGTGTACTTTGTTAACACAGCAAAGCTCTCCTTTAGTTGTACGGAGGGATCCATAAAAGTGCCTTCAGACTGCATTTGGCTCAGTCTTTTTGAGACACAGACCAAAAAACTGGACCGAGATCACTCAAAATGGCAGGACTCAGTCTGCCTCTAAGCAGACTCTGATGCTGTTTGTTTACATTCCAAAAGCAAAGGTAAAACCCACAGGATTTTATGATAGGAGATATATGATTTCAAAAGCTGAACTGCAAATAAATCTCTCTCACTCTCACTATCACTCTTACAATTATTCTAAATCATTTATGCAATTCATTTCATAACAATGGTAACACATATGACATAAACACTAGTGTTTTCCCTGATTAACAAGTTAAAAGCTATTAAAATTCATGTGCTTGTATTCTGCTCCGTGTACTTTGTCAGATTGAAAGTGTGTTACAGAAATCCCACAGTAATAAGCCCTGAATCATGTACAAGACACCTCCCATCTCCTCTTATCTCTATGGTCTCTGATAGTCATTGTAATATTAATGTAGACTAATGGTTATTAGAACACCTGTAAAGTGGAGTGACACGTGTAGTTAGAAGTCCCAGTGCTGTTCTACTCTACATCAGTGTTTCCCAAACTTTTTCTTAGGGACCCACTTTCAAAGAATGACAAACCAACATTTGTTTTAGTTCCTCTCATCAGGAAAATAATCTAGAACATTTTAGAGAACAGAATTATAAGGATAAAATTAAGATACTACAATATTTCCTCCATTTTCTTTTTAATCATTTGGTGACCCAAATAAAATCTGTGACCCACTTGTGGGTCCTGACCCAGTGTTTGGTAATGACTGCTCTAGGTCATATCAACACTCATGGAATGCCTCTTGTCCAATCAAATTACTTTGTTGAAACTAACTGTTGTATAACACTGTTTTTGGCATATCATGCTAACGAGGGTGAGGTTGAGCTAACATTAAAAAAGCATCTTAGCTTGTGAGACTTAGCTTGTTAGCTAACTAGTAATCTTAATAAGCGAATAAGCGAAGTTAAATAAGACATGTGCAAGTTGTTTGGTAACACTTACCCCTGTTATTTCCAGATTGTTTGAAATCTCCTCTATTAAGCTGTAACAAAAAAACGACAAGGATAATGGCTGGTATAATAATTTTCAGCTTAAAACCATTTCCCAAGGAGTTACACTTTTGTAATCACCAAGGACGTGTCACCAGTCACATCCCGTCGCCATCTTTGTTTGAGGTCGCAAAGAGGAGAGCCGAGCACCGGCTGTGCCAACATTAAGATTGGTCAAAGCAGTACCCGTAGCCATGACCACAGCAACAGCAATGCCCACGACTGAAAGGCTAGCCATGTACTGACAGTCATAACAACTAATTAAACATCATAACAGTAGCTGCAATGATTGATAACGTACTTGTGGCGGAGTTATCATTTCTGATCTTTTAGGTACGCTACTTTCGACTGCTATCTAGCTAGCTAGCTAGCTAATATAATCACAACATTACAACGAAGCTACCCTTGATAGCAAAAATGAACACTGCCGCATTACTATCTCAATGATTGCAGTGCTTTGAATTGACCAACAAAGTGTCACAAAACCCACCTGGTACATGGAAACCTACGAATTAAGTTGTTCTTCAGTGATAAACCTGCGACAATCACAAACACAACCAGGTAACTAAAACACCAGGCGCGCTCGCGCCCCCTGCTGGTAACGGATTATTTCTGTTCCAACTGTCAGGAAGAGCTTCTAGAAATGTCTTCAAAGCAGCGGTAAGTATTCCCACAGAGAGTTGCTAAATTAATGTCCGTAAAAACGTGGTTACCAACTAGCGGTGAACATTAAACTTTTTTTTTTTTTATCTTATGTATGATTTTATGTATGATTGTTTTATTTGTTAATTGTGTAGATTAGAAACTTACAGCTCAACAGAAAAAGTAATACCTTTGAAAATTCACATGTGCAGACCACTGAAGAAATTAAGCTTACAAGCTGTGTTAAAAATTAGGCATTCAAAAGTCTTGAAAAAAATAAGGAAATGGACCATTTTGACATTAAATAGTGGAGCAAACACAGGTGTAACATATTAAACTAATAAAAGGAATCAAGGGGCTGCTAAAGCGAAGGCTCTGCTACACTGAATGAAATGAGACCTTAATTAGTATCATTGTTAACACCTGTGTTTACTATTTGATGTTAATATGCCTCCTGTGAACAAGGTCTATTTGAAATACATTGGCAGTATCTGAGCCCAACACTTGGAGGTAATAATATAATTTTACCACAAGATGGCAGCAAAGGGTTAGATATGGTCGATCCCCCCCAGGTTACACAGCTGTCAGAGGGTCAGAATTGGAAACAACAAGGAAATTAAATTCATAATACAAAACAGACTCGCCATTATTCATTGCAAAAGAAAGGAATCATAGATTCAAAGCATACAGCTGAGCCAGGCAGTAGCCACTGTTGTTTTATGATTCAATTTATCAATATGAATGTTGTCGACACACGTACAATTATTTTCCCTATAAAATTTTTTTTGAAAAGTTCTGTCCTCCCTCCTTCATTTTCTTTTCATTTTCTTTTCATTCATGTAGATGTCTGGTGGAACATATGAGACATGGTGGCTCCTCCTAGCCTGCAGGTATTTACCACCTCCACCCAGTGGATGATGTCTGTTTCCCCCAACACCTTTTAATGATGTGAATTGGAAAGACTACGTACTTCCAACATCCTGAAGAATTTAACGTCAGTGGGTCACTATGGCACAATGTGTAAGTTTCACACTAGATCATGCAAGTTATAGAAATGACTTGTTATATTCTCCTCATTTAATGGTCTGAAATATCAAACCAAATGCTTAAAATAAGTGACTCTACGATTGTCAATACATTTATTGGAACACATTAATCCCTAATAGTATGTGTTTCTTATAATAAAAAACAATCTGCTATATTACTATTTAAAGTGTGGAGAGCAATAATAGATGTTCTGTTGTAGCTCCACTTTAGCAACAGACCAGATATTTTCTCATATAGATTTTAAACGTCCTCTCCCCCCATTCGTTACATGCACACAGACACAGGAAATACTATTGTTAGAGACAGGAAATACTCAGAGCGGGGCCCCAGATGACTCTCCTAAAGACTGAGATTTAAGAGCAAAGTGACCACTAAATGACAATATGGGAGAGTGTGATAGAACCACAGTAAGACAGAAAAAATATTATGACCTACCAGCGATGTCACTCAGTTTGGACTCCTTCAGTCTTTTTCTGTCTCAGTGACCTTTACTCCAGCATATGCAGACACTTACAGTACACACTCTCTCTCTCTCTCTCTCTCTCACACACACACACACACACACACACACACACACACACACACACACACACACACACACACACACACACACACACAAGTGCGTACATGTAGATGCACAAAACAAAGCCAGTATTGTGGGTCGCAGCCACAAGAGAAGAGTCTCACACAGCTATGGGAGGTTAAGCCATGGTAACTGAGTTGGAATCTTGGCCTGTCTCTAACATCCGTCTATTTACACAATTAGTATGACAAAGATGTGTTACTTTGTGACTGTGGATGCCTTTGTGCTACTATACTCGTGTCCTTAGAATGAAAAGAAAACATAAGAATTGTACTCCAAACCATCCAGATTCTAATTCCTTGGAGACAATGATCTGGATTTCAGACTTAAAAGAGCCTTTAAATATAAGAATAGAAGGTAAAGAGTTAGGACTGAGCAGTTTGCAGCATTAGCATCAGTGTATGAGTATCATGACATTAATAAGAATATTTTGTGATAATGATATATATCACAATGTGCCAAATGTAGACAAAATTAAGTCAGACTGATTATCATTATCATCTAGTGGTGACTTGCTGATTGCAAACACCTCACCTGTCCCTCTACTTCCAAGCATGTAGGAGAATCTGAGGTGGCTGTGAAACTTGCATAAAACGCAGAGGTCTGTGTCTAGAGCCTTTGTTTGGTGTGTCTGTTCTAGGCTATTGTAGAAATATGGCCTCCATGGAAGAGTACTTGAACTCTCTGTAGTTATGAAAAAGACTCATTCTAAGGTAATACAAGCGCAACAATTCTTATTTTCAAATGATTATACACAAACAACAAAAACATACTTATGATATTCCATTCCTGCCATATTCTGCCAATAAATCCTCAATAAGAATTAAGTTGGAAGTTCAAGAGTTAGGATGTAAGAGCACAATTACAGTTTGCAGGAATAGCATCCATCCAGTGTATCCATATCATGACATCAATAAGAATATTTTGTGATAGTGATATGTATCACAGTATGACAAATGTATGTAAAATAAACATGGTCTCTCTTAAATAAGTCTTAAAAAGTCTAAGGTCCAGTCATCTGAACTTTATGTCTTAAATACAATTTTAACAGGTCTTTAAATAATGATTGGATTAATGATGACACATTCTTTCATAAAGTTTAATTTTTCAGTCTTGGTTTTAAAGTGAGAGTTTACCCCAAAATCAAAAATATATCTTTCCCCTGGCTTTGTACTACTATTTATTCATCTAGATTTTTTTGGTGTCAGTTGCAGAGATGTTGGCTGTAGAGATTTCAGCCAGTTTCATGTTGGAACTACTTTGTCTCTAATAGAAAAAAAGTAGTTCTGGTGGATTCATCTGCAGAAAAAAAAGTTCAGAAAAAAATGAAACTGCTCACAAGGTCAGAGTAACCAGGTCAAAGACACTGTTTTTGAATTTTTTCAAATGTATTTTTCGGTGCTTTAAGGACCACAAGCTGAGTACCATCTACTTCCATTATATTGGAGAGAAGGTCTTACAATAACACTATATGATAATATCATCATTCCACTGCCCAGTAAACAATGATACTGAACTTTTGCTCAGCCTTTGTTTAGGCTTAGGTTAAAGGGTACATGCAGAGCTAAACAGAGTCAGAGTGTCCTCATAAGTACAGCTTTACAACTTTTACCCATGTGTCCATGTGCATGTGTCTGTATATTGTTTTCTCAGATAGAAACAGCTAGATTCAGTGTGGTTTGGACTTCACTTCGTACAAAAGTCCAAAATGTTCTTGTCTCTTCCCATCAATGCTTGTGTCACTCACACACACAGACACCCACACGCACATTTATACACACCGGATGACGTGCAGCTAGCTCCATGCCTGACTAGCAGACTGCGACACAGCGTCCAACTCCCTCCCTCCCTCTCCTTTCTCTGTTTCTGCAGTCCTCTCCTCTCCTCTCCTGTCCCAGGCAGCACTGCTCCCGCCTCCTCCTGCAGCCCTGCCTGACTGCCCATCAATAAGCTGTATTAGCCCATCACTAATCATATTGCGAGCGACAGAGAGTGAGAGAGTAGGACAGCCAGACTTTGTGGCATCATCAGTGCGTGTGTGTGTTTGCATGTGTGCAGCTGGGGAGGCAGGAGGAGGGAGGGGTGTATCCTAGCGAGGAGCTTTTCCCTGTTGTAGTAACCAACCGCACGCCGGCTGCCAGCCATTACTTCACTGCAGCAGCAGCAATCAGCCCCTTCGTACTTAGTGAGCCAGACACACTAACCTGTCTGTCCCCTCCTCCTTTCTTTCTCCCTGCATATTCAGCAGAGCTGCCCTCCTCTCCTCCTCATCACTCTGCCACTCCTGCGGCGTTGCTCTCTGCTTGAAGGGGACACTGGCCTGCTCCTCACCCACTGATTCTGCATGACTGTCACAAAGGTAAGACTGCTCGGGATGGGGAGCAACTTTCAGCATGTCACCAGGCGTTAGATTGGACTGTGAGGGGTATGTAAGGTGTTATTCTCATGTTTGTGTGTGTGATTGTCTGTGGAGGAGTGAAGATGAGTTTTTGAGTAGTTGCCGGATAGTGCAAGGTTATTAGGATGCTGCTGCTGCTGCTGCCTGAGGATGTGTCTTAATGTGTGTTTGTATGTTCCCATTAACAATGCAGCATGATTATGATGAGACCAACATCCAATTCTGTGATTACATTCTCTTATCTGCAATGCATGCAGGCAACAAATCATTCTGGGTATGGAAGTTATTCTTTTTTTGTCTGTGTTGGAGTGATATAAACTTTATTTAGATGAGACTCAGAGAAGAAAAGAAATATCAGGCCTGGCAATTGAAGACTAAACTGTTTCTTTTTGGTGCTGTCATTTTGTACAAGACTCCCTGTCAATGTGCAGGATTGTTGAGAGACGTAGTGTTGGTGATTATGTTTCCCAGGTTTTTGTTGGTTTTTACGGTGTTTTGTTAATTTCTATCAGGAAGAGTATGGGAACTGGTAAGCAGATCCATATGGAGTTGATGTTTTGTTAGCTAGCAGCTTCAGGGAATCAAGAATCTGAATCAGAATCAGAAATACTGTATTGATCTCTGGGGGAAAATGAGGTTATGTTACAGCTGCTCCCATTCAAGAATACGAATATATAAGCATAGAGGAATTGTAAGAAAAACAGAAATAAAATGTATGTAAAATATGTAAAGATATGTGCATGATAATACTTATTACAACAATGTATAGAAAAAATAGAAAATAAGAAAGTATATCTCTTAAAGCCCCACTGTGGCTTTGATAAATAGTGATTTGTAGTAGTAATTAACAGAAAGATTACAACTGCAATATTAAAATTCTGGCTCACAACAGATTTCTAAGCACTTCACATAGAAACGTAACTTGAGCATTTCAGATTTTACCAGTGTTAGTGCGCTTCAGTAATATTGTGACTTCTCTTGAAAGGTATAATATGCAACAATTTTCTTTAAAAACAATGTATAGACTTGCTTATGGCAGACTAGGAATGTGTGGTGGTGTCTGTATCTGCGGAGACCCTGCCTTCTGCATTTATTCCCTTACTTTCCTCAGTATTTTGCTGTGCTCAGGATGCTTTGCCAACCCAAAACGTCGGTATTTGATGGCCCTGTAGCTTTCTGGTGCATTTACAAACAGCTCAGACAAATCCCACTGATTCTACCTTTAATCTACTGTGGATTGGATTGTACCTCATTTGTACATCGCTTTGGACAAGTGTTTGCCAGATGAATAAATGTAAACGTAACAGTTCAAGCCGTCACAGCATGGGGACTTGGCCCCCATCAGGGGCTGTGAAGCAGGTTCCTACAAGGCAAACCACTAAATTTTAGGGTAAAGGGTTGAGTTTTGGTCAATAAGGTTCAGTTAGTTCAATATGGTTAAGATTATGGTAAATCTTGTGGGATTGAAGTATAAATCAATGCAGTGGCCTTTCAAGTGACAGTAACAAATGTGTGTGTGTGTGTGTGTGTGAGGAGTCTTAAAGTAGGTGTGTCAGCTAGCTTGGGTGACTGTTTATGTACACCCATGTGTGTACTGGTGGTCTCAGTCTGTGCTTAACGCCGCAGCAGCCGGTTCAATCCTCTTAATCAATTAACAGAGGGAGAGACTGAGAGAAAGAGAGGAACAGAGAAACAGCAGGAGACACACAGAGAGAGGAAATTAGCACACCTACTCCCACGTAGAGAATTAACCTGGACCAAAATAGATGACCTACTGTAGACACAGGACAATGGCCTATTTACTCACACTTATGTTCCACACCAAAGTTGTGTTAATACAGAATGGCGTATTTTTTTTTTTTTATTTCCTGCCTGCAGTCTCTTAACACAAAACCACACAAATTCACAGACGATTGCTCTCAAAGTACAATTTTTCTGCCTGTGTGTGAGAGAGATTGTGTAGGAGGTGTGTGTGTGTGTCCTGCTGCGTAGGTGGATGTTCTCCACTATGAGAGCTGGAAGAGGAAAAAGGTCAGGTGCTCATGTGTTGGCACAAAGCCAGAGCCTAAATCTGACTGTAGACAAGGCCAACAGCATTGAAGAGAATTTTAATGAATATACACATGATTTGGGTTTTTTTTTTTGTCTTTGCTTGCATTTTGATTCCTACCTGCACTTATGGAAATGATATGAGGAGGAAGGAAAGAAGAAAAAAAGGAAAGGCTAAAACATGCTTTGACATCTCTGTAAAAAAGGTATGAAAGCACATTACCCAGTGGTATCTGAAAGATGACGGCTGTGTGGGAGAAGCAGAGAGGCAGAGAGAGTCTAGGGAGCCGTTTTCATGGCTGTGCCTGCCAACAGCAGAGAAGTCACCTTGGGAGGGATACAGGACAAGAGCTTCTGTGCTGACGGGGCTAAACAGCCCTCTACCCCTCAGCACACAGACATAGACTGACAATATTCTGGAGAGATGGGCCCTGCAATGCCTACTTAGTGTCACACCAAGATTTGGTTTGCCCTGACCTCAGTACATATTTACAAAGATTTTAAATGGGGACATAGACATTTAAACATGTAACATAACCATGACATTAATGCCATCTCTTAAAATTAGCTGTAATGTAGATTTTGGGTTTATGTTGTATCGGTTATGACCACCAGCAATTCAACTAAACAGCACAAAATTGCACAAATAAGTGCAATTATCGGAGGAGCGGTGCCACTTGGATTATCTGCTTATACTCATTAGCACATCTGCATATCTGATTCATCAAAAACTCAATTAGAAACTCAATAGGAGAGTTGTCAGATAATCTCTAAGTGCCTGTGCCCTCATTTAGTAAATTATAAGCTGATTTTCTGCTGTGAAACATTTTGCATCAACAACCCATTAAGTGGGACAAAAGGAAAAATAAAATGTTGTTGCATCACCAGACAAATCATGAAAGTAAGAATAATTTAGTGTACTGAATGTTGTTTGGGCTGCTGTGTGCCTCATTCTTTAGATTTCTTTTCAACACATACTACTAAATTTGGAATTTCTAGGGTCTAAGCACACATATGATTGCTTATATGAAGATTTTATACTAAAATAATCCCAGTATACAACCAAATCAGATAATTTAGTTAAAACAGTTAAAATCTACAAAAAATAAGTAAGACTTTTTTATCGTAATGATCAAGAAAAGTTGTCGGTGGTTCTAGAGTTGTGAGATGTGGTTATTGAGTCTGTTGCGTTCCTGATTTTGGGTGTTGTTCTTGTAAGTAACTTAACCAGTTTCTATCATTTTCACAGTGGCACGTGTCTCTAAATCAAATATTGACACACTTCCAAACCTTTCTGACGTCTGTATTTTTCTGGGGAATAAGGATTCTTTACCCTCCATCATGAGAAATCTGTATTTACATTTATCAAGATACTGCAGCTAATTAACATATGTTGATTATTAGGGCTGTGTATTGGCAAAAATCTGGCAGTGTGATGCCAATCATGTTACAGGGGTTATAATTGAATATATTGCAGTACTGTAAGCAAAGTGATATATTGCTATTTTTTAAATCTGATTTTAGGAAAACTGCCATGGTATAAAGAACAAATCTAGTGGCTGGGGTTTTAAACACAACACAAAATGTCACAAAGTGTCTTTACTCCTCTGTGACAGTAAACTAATATCTTTGGACTGTGGGCAAAACAAGACATTTGAGGAATTTTGGTGCACTGATATGCAAACATTTCTTGCTAGAATAATTATTCCCCAGGGGCCAATGGTGCCACAAGATTTAGCATGTCATTGTTTTTATTGTTTCAAAACTTTAAGATATAGCCCATGTAACACATCATATTGACTCAGTATACTTTCCGGCTTGGGAGTTTATCAGGAACTCAGCAGTCAGAAAAACTGTGACCATCATAGCAAGAGATGGAGAGATCTGACACGGTAAACAGATCTCAAAGAAATGCTGATACATCTCAGCTCTCAGCACAGTCTGACCTGATTGAGTCAGAGCCATCAAAACTAAAATCAAAGCCAACACTAGTTGGCTAATGGCTAATGGACAGGTTGGGGCCGCTTGTGAGAGACGGATATCCGAACAGTCGCAAAAAAACTCCCACACACTGTCCAACTTGCAATTTAACAGTTATTTATGACGTTTTTGGTACTAGACCTTCGCCAGGCAAAACCGGCCACTTGTCCCTCTCCTACGCACCTGTCTCATCAAATTCTGATTCTGATTCACTAGATGTGCAAAGTGTTCTTTTGTTCTTGGAAGACAGATATCCATCATTGTCCGATAGCACAGTCATCGTGGCACTGTGAGTTCCCAGCGTTGTGTCATCTGGCTGTTTTATCCTGACCAGGCCAGACCTGCAGGTTTAGCCCCTCTCTACATCAACAGTAGGTTCACATGTCCCATTAAAATGCCTGCAGCAGTTTTTATTTTGTTTTGTTTGACCTTGTACACCTTTCAATATTGAAGAAAATTAAAGCAGTACATTCAACACATTAGCATATTTAATTGTATTTATTGTATATTTTAAGTATAAACTGCAGAGCACCCTTCGGTGAGTGATTAAGAATTGTCCAATGTTATTTGTTTACTTTAATTGATATAATACAATATAATATAATAAAAAAAAAACTATAATATTTAAAACCAATAAGTGTCTGTACATATATGCATGTTTTGTTATTGAGGACTGGGTGGCTGCTTCTGTTGACCAGAGACAAATATAGATGATAAATGTCAAATGCATGTATTTGATTCTCACTGTGATAGACAGATCAACAAACACAGAGAGAAAAACTACCGTTCACTCTTCTGTCAAAATGCTGACATTGAAAATAGGTCACTGCATGTTTAAATCCATGGCCTTTGCTAACAAACATAGCCTTACTGGACTGAGTCCTCTATGAGACTGGACCATAAGCTCTTTAGCTTTTTAACACCAACAGCTTTCTGGCAATTTTTTGTTTGTTTGGGCCTGGAACTTTATCCCATATATTGCTACCAAATATTATAATACCGCACACTGAGCATCATAATATGATTTGTAAAATACCTGCAGGTAATACATTCCCTAAATTGCAGGATGATATTATTATACTGTAGCTATATGAGCAGAATCAACCCTGTGTGTGTAACTATGCCAAATGCTTCCACAGTGCTGGGACAAGGACTTTTAACACTGCTGAGGAGTTGCTAAGGAGATGGATGATGCACTACCTAGAGGAGTTTTCTTCAACCAAAATATAAAGCACCGCAAAGTACAAAGGCCTCATGTTTTTACAAATATCCAAAAACAGTCCAACTAATGTTTTTGCATGTTTTACATGTTTACCCCTAAACATTATATATTGTTTACACTTGGCTAAATGCCCCAAATAAGGCTAAATATCCAGTCATTCGTCAATAAATTATTTGTGTTTGTGGGGGCCTCTGTTTGTTGCTGTTTTGAAATGTGAATTAGTCTTTGTATCGTTGTCAGTGAACCTCTTGGATGCAAGTGCCAATGCTTTGCAGAGTGCCTTTAAATGAGAGCAGAGCACGAGCATATGGGATGCAGAGAAAAAGTACTAATGTGGGACATGGACCACCAGTGTATTATTGTTTTTCCCCAAAACTCCAGAACCAAGCATACAAATAGAAGTAAAAAGAAGTAAGACAGACATGTGGGGAGGGGGCTTGGGTAAAGTTAGCATAAACATTGTTGACACTGGTCCAAACAAGGCTGAACCAGTCAAAAAAAAATAAAGGCAAACATCCAAAGAGTGGTTGAATAACCCCAAACAGGCTATAGCTCCTGGTTGTACCAGACTACCTGTAGTAGGTTCCAGTTTGTTGATCTCACATAATTATTTTTACAAATAGAAATGTGTTTAGCTTGCTCTAATATGAGTTTCTTTATGTGTATAAATTTCCAAATCATGATGCCCTGCTGAAATTTTAACTAACTTTTAACTAAATCATGCACACTGAGTTCATTATGTGCTAATGTTTTGCAGAGATCATAGGTTACACAGTTTATTTTTATGCAGTAAAAGCAATAGGTTATGAAGTTATCCTCTCCTTGTGATCACTTTGTTTGAGGACTTGAGTGTACAAAGTGAACAACGCAAATATAAATTGCAGACCACCTGCTACAACATCTAACCAAAGCCAACCACTTCAATATGCAAGCCCATGCATCCAGTCTGTTTTGGGGTTTTGGTTTGTTTGTTTTTTTGTGCACCAGGCCTGAAAAAAATTCTAGTGGAAATACTGATAGGAAATGAGCATCTGCACTTTTTAATTTCCATTGAAAATAGTCTTGCAGATACAATACTTGAAGCCTCAGTGGTTAAGTTATTATAGGGAATCGTAGTGTTTTATTTTTGTCAGAGTCACCTAATCATTGTTGCTGTCAAAAATGCTGTTGAGCTTTGCTGTTGTTTATCTGTAGAATATTCATACTCCGCTGGTGTTATGTGAAAATAAGTAGAATATTGTGATGAATATGAAAGAATACTGTTTTTCTTCAGTGAGAAGCTTAGTGCTGTGCACATCATGTTGCTCTTAGTGGTGAAGCAAAAAACTGCCAACATAGCTAGCACATCAGGGCACGGCATGAGATTGCTATTACTATATCCGGACACTCTGTTCTCATTTGCTGTGTGATTGCATGTATGTCTGTGTGTGTATGAGCGTGTGGATGTGGGTGGGAGGGCACAAATGTGAGTTGGCAGACACATTACAGTATGTGTAGGTGGGAGGAGAACTTCTATCACTACTACTAAATCGGTACAGAGTGTTAGAGATCTTGTGATATCAGCAAAAGAACAAACCTGTTCATCTGCTGTCTTTTGACCTGAAACTCTCCCCTGGCTCATGTGAACGTGTGTGTCTACATCCTCAAGACCGTTCGACTTCATCTCAAAGAAGCTAAATGAAGCCCTGCAGCCCGCAGCTGCCCTCTTACATAAGATACAAGTAAGAAGAGCAAGCCCATACGGTAAAACTACTCAGTTCGTTTAATAAAAGACCACTTCAGTGTCCTTCAACAGTGCAGGGGGGCATCAGAGGCTAGTTCTAGCATTGATTGTTGCCCTGAGTTACCTTCCTGTCAGTTTCAGTTTTGCTCTAAGTCCACAGGGCTCAAGGGAGAGGCATAATGGCCTCAGTGGGATTTCTCTGTGCAAGACACTGACCTCTCCAGAAGCCTGAGGTCACCCAGACGTCCGTCTGCCAACCGACCTCCAGCCAGAGACGTTGGAAAATAAAAGCACAGAAGGACTGAAGTCTGTTTCATATTCAAAGCAATTTCTGAGCATTTTGTAAACTGTTCAACTGTTCCAATAAAACATAACAGCGAGCTGCTGGAGCAGGAAGAGCCGCTCAGACTGTTCTTTTGAATACTCCTTTGATTAGAAAGCTGTGATTTGCACGGCAACCCCTAAAATGGTCCAGTTGATTTTGGTTGGATACCACAGAAAGAGCAGTGTGCCAGGGCTGTGAAGGGGGGTGGGGAGAAGGACAGAGGGACGCTGAGGGGGGAGAGGAGTGACTAAGATGAGGAGGGGGAGGACTGGCCTTTGGAGTACCCCTTTTTGTTCCTTTAGTCACCAGCAGAAATGCTCCCCAGCTGACACTAAAGGGAGTTTGTGTGGTGATAAATGATTGTCTGTTCCCAGAAGGCGGACACCACACACACACACATACACACACACACACACACTCATACTTATGCATGTTTTGCTATACTTCAGAGGACACTTTATGACTTTATTCATTTTCAGGCTCATAATTCTAACCTTAACCATCTGCACTGCACCCCTGACCTCGCCCTGATCCTATTTTAACTTTAACCCTCAAATTAAAAGCCGAGTCCTCCAATAGGATTTTGAAAATGCATTTGCCCAACCAGGACACACCGCTGAATGAGTGCATAAAAAGCTCATGCTCAAATATTCTCTTGCAGTTTGAACCCTGGCCTGCTCAAGACCTGCTGAGGTCAAAACTGGTTGTTTCATGAGGAAACCACCTAACTAAAAACTCCTCATCAGGGCTGAACAATAAGAACTGCCCAGTTGCTCGGGGCAAGACATCACCTTGGACTTTGAAAAACTGGGATGGACATTTTTCACTATTTTCTAACATTTCATAGATGTGACAACCCGAGACATTTAACACGCTTTACTTTAGTCTATTGTTATTTAATAACTGCCAGTGAAACAATTTGTGCAGGGACAAGTAAAAATTGATTTTGGACAAGTGGGTCAGAAATCTACTTGGGGCAAGTGAAAAAAACAGTGTTGAAACCTAGAAATACTCCTCTGTGCATGAATTACGGATGGGCCAGTGGATTCTGCACGATCGATACGTTGATACTCACAGGCCACTCATTTGGTATAATACAATATAAAAATAGAAAACGTTGGTGCCTGCATCAATTCCAAACATTTTCAGTACTTTTTGTACTGCTTGTGCTATAAACAGTCCTGTTATACTATTTAGCTGGTTTGTGTCACCTGACTATGGAAACCTATGGAAAAATTATATTGATCATTATTTTATTATTCTTTTTTGACTGAGTCACACGTCCACATTAAACTTATGAGAGATGGCCCTTCTCTCTTAAAACGTCCATGGAGATCACAGAAAGGAAAGTGGTGGAGTGGTGTAGTGCTGCTTTTCACCTGTAGATCAAATTACGGCAAGACTCAGAGGAAAGGAAGAGCTCAAAGTAAGAGCTCGTCTTTGTCTAGACTGCCTTTCCTGGACATTAATAAACTCAATTTAATACCAATATGAGACTGACAGTTCTCTCATGCTTCTTAAATTCAGCTCCTGAGACATGCACTTGCTCTCGTCTCAGCCTGAGACTAATTTAAGATTTTAAAATGCAAATTTTTTTTGTCTCACTGCACTGATTTTAATTTTTTTTTTGAATAATAATAAATAAATAAATAAATAAAAGTCTTGTTGCTCATCAAGAAGAAACCTCTGAGATGCCCTTGAGTTCAGCAAAAGCTCTCTTGCTTTGTTTTGCTTCATTTTTCTCCTAAGGAGGTGTTCAGGAGAAACACGAGGCTTCAGTAAGCTCAAAATAATAAACCTATGTATTACTCATAAGACAAAGAAAAGATGTGTCCCTCCCTCCTTTGTGTCAAGAAAGTGCCACACAGCTGCCAACACATCAAACATTAAAAACAACACAACCTGAAAGTTATAGGGAGGCTAAACAAAAACAAGATGATAAGTATTTATTTAATGGCAGATGCTGTTTGCACCCAGGTGGGAAAGCCACATTGTCTATTTGCACCTGGGATATAATAACCGATGTGGCTATTTACACCCAGGTGTATATCACCTAGACTGGCAGAGACAAGCACCCAGGTGTCCATAGCCTACAATGATATTTGTACACGGTCAAAACTAGTCAGCCACATTGGCTGTTTACACCTGCATGGCAGGGACAAACGTGATCTTTCTCGAAACCTAACCAAGAGTTTTGTTGCCTAAACCTAACCTTACTTTAACTGAAAATTGAAAATAGAAATAAAAAAAACTGTAAATAAGAGGAACCACTGATATGTAATTTCACTTCAGTCAAATTATAGTCCAGAACAGGACTACACCTAACCCCATTCATCCAGCACAGCCTGTCTGCAACAGTAAAGTCTTCAACTTTTATAGCTAAAAGAGGGTCTGTGTGAAAAGCCAAATACCAGGGTGCAAAAAGACACTCCATGTATTTTATTAAAAATGTTTTATCATAATATTTCTGTAAAATAGAACATTTTTTACACTTATTAGCACAGACATTTTTATTGTTTATTTTACTATGCTGTACTGTACTTTATTATACTTTTACTACTACTTTTGTAAGAAATTTGTTACTAATGCCCAGCATGTGCAAAAAATTGTGTAAAAATTGTAACAAAAAATATCGGTATCCTGTCCAATTTAAAAACATTAGATCGAGATTTGATGAACACTGAGACGAACTTTAACATGATGTCTTGATTCTGTAAGTCTGAAGTTCAGCCCTCACAAACATAAAAGTATCAGAACACACACATGTACATGCTTGTTTCTCTGCAGCAGAAGCTTTATATTTAACCATACTGACGTGAATCCTATATAATTCAAAGTAGCATTCCAGCTGTGTTCAGTGTGTTTGCAATTACATATCTGCAAACACCCCAATTATGAAGGAGGCCCATGCTGCTCTGATGTCAGGCGCACATATGTGGTTGGAAAGACGTCTGAAAGCCATTTTCGGAGTGTTTATGGTACAGCTTCTGCTGTTAAATGTAAGGCTGTTAAGACTCTCGTAGAATAAAACGATTCAAGATTGGTTTCAAGATATGAAATCTCAGTGATTATCCTGTTGCATTTTCATATGGTTTTGTAGTGATTTTATTCGCCCAATCAAAATAGAAGATAAACATTTGCTGTAGAAAGGTTGCACACATTTGCACAGACACAAATCCAAGCACATCCACACTTAAACTGTCTAAATTCTTTACTCGGGGCACCTCGCCCACCATAAATCTTAATTGAGTCTGATTTAGACTACTGGCCATTTGTCAAGTTTAATGTTTGCCTGCACGCTCTCTCTCACTCACACACACACACACAAACACACACAGACAGACGCATTTAACTGAGGGCTAAATCGCCAACCTAGCAACCCAAAACCTGCTATTCCTGGAGCTGGAAAAATACACAACAGCTTAACAGATTAAGAATACTAAATCCAGATTTGAGCTTTTTTGTTTCTTATATTCACTCTAAATGGAGCAGATAAAAGAATTAACGCCGAGAGAGCAAGTTGTGTGTGTGTGTGTGTGTGTGTGTGCGTGAAAAGGGGGGCAGACAAAAGTGTGAGAAAAATAGAGGAAAAAAGGGAAATAGTTGTGAGAAAGCCACAGAAAAGCATTCACCGCAGGAAGACATTCAGATCTCATGAGCTCATTGCCTGTCAGAAAGCTTCCTTACTGCTCAATGTGTGTGTGTATGTCTGTGTGTCTGTGTGTGTGTGACTGTCTGCGAAAACTGTACTTTTCAAATGTGTGTGAAAAGCCTGTAGTGTGTTTCCAGAAGAGTTGGGAAGCCCTTCTTCCCTTGTGTCACTGCATGATTCATTCCTCCACTGCGAATGCATTCACACAACCCAGACGCTCATATTATAGTAGGTGACTTTCTCACCAAAATATGACTTGAATTCATTGTGAAAAGTGCACAGTGGAAAGCATTGTTGTGGCTTTTGTTGGACAAAAGTGTTCATTTTTGGATTGCCTGCTGGGAGGTTGCTGGAATAGAAGAGGACGAAATCATGGGAAATTATTTGTGAACGTCCTCCAGAGGAAATAAAGCCGTAGGAGAGAGTGACCATTACCAGCGTCCCCTCTCCCCACCAGCTGAGATTAGGTGCACATCCTATGGAATCTGTGTGTGTGTGTGTGTGTGTGCAGCCTGTACAATCAGGACATAGGATGTGCTTCCTGTTTGTGGGCCTGGGGACACGGCAATAAGTGCATTGAGACAGATGGGTGTTTTACTTCAGTGTGTGAGATTGTGTGTAAGGGGTGGGTGGATGGTAGAAAGTATGTCGTCCACTGCTGTAAAGGTCCCATACTCTGGTATCCAACTCGTAACTGTGAGTAAGGTGGGGATGATCACTTAATTCCAAAGAGAAGAGTTTTATCTGATTGGTTAAAATTAGCCCGTAGTTCCAAACAGTTTCTAAGGACGACTTCCCAGATGGTCCTGTGTAACAAACCATCTGGCGTGTCAGGTTAAATTTGAGGACCATTTATCGCAAAACTGTATGGAATATCAAAAATCTTAAAAAGTACTTATTTCTGGTTTGGTCCGGAGATGTTCCGTACCAAATTTGGTGACGATTGCTCAAAAGTTGTAGAAATGATGTGTATAAATATATTCTTCTGAGCCCGCAGAATCTTGTTTTGAATTTTGTTTCTTAGAGTTGAGGTTCAAAAGTTACAGGTCAAAAGTTATAGTTCATTGCTATAGCTCCAACATTTGGCCAAACTGTGCCAAATTCAACACTGCACTCCCTTCAGCCCTCAGGAATACATACTAAGTGTGAAGCCAATTGGATGAACAGTTGTTGAGAAAATCAAAGTACACTCAGATAGATAGCCAGCCAGAGATTCTTTCCTTTATGGGAAGAATCTGGTAGTAAGTCAGTATTAGTTTAAATGATTTGTTGCGATTTTTCAGAGTTAATCTCTGCTACATGGATTCCAACCCTGTATCTGTCTTCTCTTTTCCCTTTGAGCAATCCTTCTCTCTCAACCTTTCTGTGTTTCCTCCACTCAACTAATATCAGTACAAAATCTCCAATTTGTTCCTGTCTCCACTTGTAAGTGTCCCTTTGGCCTTCAGTTTCCATTATACCTTAAAGCCGCAGCTACATACTTTCTTCTTTTTTCTATCTAGCTATCTGCCTGTCTTTGTCTTTATCTGTCTTTCTTTTTTTCTTTTTCTAAGTCCCTCACTCGTTTAGAGGCTCCTAAAACTCCTGTGGCTATTACAACAGAGTAATAGTGACACAAGAGGCTCTCTTGTCAGATGGTATCTGGCTTTAGCACATTGAAACAGATTGAATGGCTTGCAGCAGCTGTACGGATGTTATTTATATCAGGAAACTCAATAGAAAAAAAAAAATAATGGCCATTGAATGTTCCCTTCTCATTAGTCTTTAGTCCCACAGGTGATTACTACAATTTCAGGGGACTAGGAGCCTGCTCAGACCAGCATTTATGACAAGGACGTTTGTTACAGAAATAAGTTCATATTATCAGCTGCCAGCTGTTTAATTGTATTAGCTTATAGTGACACATGCTTCTATTATTTTGTTCACCCCTTTTATTATTGGAGGCTAAATACCAGAAACCTCCACTGTTCAAGAGCATGTAAATTACATCCTAAAAAATGGTCGTAATTAAATCAACTCCTCTCTATAAAACAGTTTCAACAAAAGCAGAACATTATAACCTGCATGACGACAGATTTAATTGCTTTTAGACTGCATTAGTTTTAGCCAGGTGTACCTATTAAACTGGCAAGTATAATAATATTGGAATGTATCAACACTGTTATAAAGAAGTCAGATGAAGCAAGAAACACGACCAATAAGTCAGTCAGAAAAATTTTAAATAAACCCCCTGGGTAGCCAAACTTATTTAGCAGAGAAAATGAAGGCAAATGGTAAAATTATGACCAAGGTGGAAATGCATCATAATCAGAATGTGATGAGATTTACCTCGTTCAGATCTTGACACAGATATTTCTTTGTAGCTAATATAAGATATAGGTTGTTGTTCAAATTTAGAGTGCAAGCAAGAAAACTGAAAGTGATACGTCTCTAATGATTGTACATCTATTTTGCCATGAAAGCAGCAAAAGATGTGTTATTCTGCATTGAAAATAAAAACAATACTTTGGTGAGAAATAACAAGGCATAATTTATCTAGTAACAGATGCCTAAACACTGATTTTTCATAAACCACTAGAAATAATGGCCCGCACTGTATTAAAATGCAGTCATCCCCAGAAACCAAGTTGTCCCAACTGATTCAGTGCACAGAACTATTCTGGTTGAGACTGTGCTCTTTAGTGAACAGAGGCACTGAGAGAGGAATTCACTCTTTGAGTATCTTTACAGCTGCACTGGTGACGCCGCAGTGGTCAATACATATAAACTTGTGCAGGCCGTTGCAGTGCCACTGCAGTGACAAACTGGGTGGTCCATTTTCTCACTGAAACAGAAGCTGCCTGGTTGATGAAGTGTCATGGAATCTACTTATGTAATTTTATCCCACATCACACTCTCAGCCATGAAGCTGACAATAGCTCTGCTGTATGCTGTGTGTGCTGTGTTTTCATTTCCTGCATGCTTAAGCAGCGTCAGCTCGCATTTGAAGTATGTTCTATCATCGGCGCTGACGCCTAATGTTTTGTGATTTGTTTATTTCTCACACGTGGCATGGTGGTCAGGTTCTGTGATCTCTTGAGCTGGTGATTAACATGAAACATACAGATTATGAATTCATCTTTGTGTGCGCTATACTGTAGGTAGAACTGGAACTGTATGTTACACTAAACAAGACACAGCTGAAGAGTTGAGTGATCATAAGAGAGCAATGAGTGGGGAGTGGGGCAACGAGTGAGAGCACATCCACGGTGGATGATAGTACCACCCACACACTCTCTCACACACATGTACACACACACACACACACGCACATATCCACACAGACATCTGCACTGGAGTGCATCAAGGTCAAATTCAGCTCTGTATTTCGCCTATGGGCACTGATAGCAGTGTAAATATAGATAATAGTCACTCTGCAGCACAAAATACTTCATGTTTTTTTCCATTCCTCATGTACCTTCTTTCTTCGTGCATCTACTATAATTTATATTGAACATATTTTAATAACTGTGCTACAGTCTGTGCTAAAATCTGTTCAATATTGCTCCAAATAAGATACACAAACAAATGAGTTACACAATAACTGTAAAAAATCATTTTAAAGTTAGTTAGTCATGGTGGTTCACTGTTCTGAACAAACTGATGAGCCCATGAGGAGATCACATGAACCATAAACACATAAGCCTCTTATAAAGGCTCCAGTATATGGTGAAAGTGTCAGCTCTGAGCCACAGATAAAGCCTGGTACGTCAGCAGTTTGTTAGATGAGTTTGACCACAGCAATCCATTTCATAAGCTGGGCTTTTTTTGAGTTCAGTTGGTGTTTGGAGAGCTCAGGCGCCAGGTGGCGCCGGGGGGAAAGCAAGCTTGTGTGGCAGAGACCCAGGTTCAGTTCAGAAATCCTTCAGACTTGGGTTTTACCGTTTTGAACGGTGGCCAAATGTGGGAAGTTGGTAGAAGTGAGTGTTCTTTTTGCTGCACTAGTGACTCCTAGTGGTTGGTCAGGGTGACAGCGTACACAGAACACAGAGATCCTACACCATTTGAAACAGTATGGAATTTCATTTTAGTAATTTTCATGTCTGTAAAAAAGAAAAGAGAGTATGGAAAAACATTTGGGTTTCCAGACTGCTGCCCTTATGCTGTTTGTTAAAAATATAAAAAGAAATATAAATAAATTAACTGATCATACAAGCAGAGTGTTTTTCGTGGTTGGAGCGGAGAGACAGTGCAGGCCAGAGTGAGTTTGACGTTGTGCAAAGCAAGGCGAGAAGTGTGGCGTGCGACTGAATGCAGACTCCTACACAGAGCTGCCGCAGAGCTGCGTTCATCATTTATGATGCGCAAAGTGACACACACTCCAGCGGCATCTAAAATACAATTTTAGATGATTATTGATTATTGAAGAATGTGATTAACTGCTTCAAATGGCTTTTTAATGCACAGTTTAAACTGTTTTCTGAATGTGTTCTTACTTTTACACTAGACAGGAAAATTAGTCACCAGGAACATCCCTAGCTCTGGTGAGCTGGCAGATGAAGAAGAGAAGAAGCAGCATGTTGATCATAGAAATCATTTGGCTGTCTTCACCCTCCTCAGACTAACAGAGGAGTTAGTAGCCGTTCCAAAATTGAAGAAAGGAAATGCCAAAAAAAAGACAAGATAAGAAAATTATTTGAATTTCTAATCTTAAATCAACTGTTCTACATGTTGATATACTAACTATATACTTAACCTGAAAAGCACTTTTTATTTTTCTTAAAAAGCCTTCGTGCAGGCAGCGACACAACTCTGCATCACTGGGTTTGATTTACCCAAATTCATTCCACAGCACTATTATCTGATTCTTCCTTCAGAGTTTTGCCAGATATTTTTCATCACAGCCGAGAAACGTCAGTCTAAATGTCAATCGGTTCTTATTTTTTGGAGAATCTGTTCTTAATTCCAGCTGTCTGGATTTCCATTGCTGTCACTATGGTAACACAGTGGGTATGCCTGTCTGTCTAAAAAGCAACAGTCCAACAACAGAGGCGAGAAAACAAAGAGCCTTTAGAAATTATTGGACATTAGAATTCATATTAACCCAGTCATGCCAAACATAAATTCTATTATTCTCGGCTACTTTTAACGCATTGTTTTTATGACAGCAATAAAACATTGATAAATTACTCATTCATGCAGAGCTCTATTAAAGAAACACGCTTGAGGCTTGAACTTTCCAAAGAAACCGTCCCGCACCTGCACATTCCTTTCTCCAGTCTGATTAGAAAGCTACATTTTTGGAGGGAAAATAACTTGAAGCCGACAGTTTTATAATCTTGTGTTGGCTTTGTGATAGGAAGGTCTATACACTTTGGATTAGAGGACAACAAAGCCCCTTGCTCAGGGAAATCCTGTGGACACCACATTGTTATACGTAGACCTACTGTATGCATTTTCTCTGTGTGTTATGTTTGCTGGACGGATTCACCAGCTGAGAACCATCTGTGTCTGCATTCCAGCCCTTTGCTTCTTCACCGTGGGTGCTGACTGCTGCTGAGATGGTTTGCTCGGCCCGTGCTGATGTGCCAGGTCATTTATTTATGTAAATGGTTCGTGGAAAGAGAATGAGGAGGAGTGTGACACGCATAAAAAAAAAATAGATGCAAACAGAGGGTGAGGAAATCATGCAGAGGCCTGATCAAAATATAGCTCAGATCAAAGCATTGCTAATAAAACATGGGTAAAGTGTGAAGTATCCTCTCCTGTCTGTTACAGTGCATTCCTCAACAACAAGATGAAAAATGTGACAACAGGATGGTTTGGATTCTCCATTTTCTTAAATTCACACGTGAAAAACTTAACTGATAGCCAGATAACTTTTATTATGAATGTCTGGTCAAGATTAAGATAATAATTGGGTAAGATTATGCCACTAAAATAAAGTTCCTTGTGTATTCAAATCCGACAATGAAAATTTGGTCAAAGCATCAAAATGGTATTTTCCAAAGCCCTTCTGAAATGACCTGCATGGTGACATTGCTATGTAGAAGCCCCTGGGTTGAAAAAGGGGAGGAGAGCAGAGATGGAGTCTTCCTTTAAACTTTAGGAAAAAAATAAGAAAAACATGGACAACAGAAGTTGAAAAAATAAAACTCAAAAGATAAAACACCATTCATAACACAAAAATATGTTTGTCATACACAGATACACAACAACAACAACACCCTCCTGTCATGTAAAAGGATTGTTAGTACTCCTGATCCCACTGACTCAACACCCCATCCTGAGTTCTTCACAGCTTCTAACTAGTTGTTTTGGTTTGTTGTGTGGCTGGTGAAGAAAAGCCAATAAACGTCTGACAAAATCAGCGCTGAAAAATCAGCGCTGAAAAATCACTGGACTCACATTTGACTGGTGATGAGAGCGTAGACTCCAAAGGGAGTCTGCCCGTGTTGTTCTGGTTCTGCCGCTTGTATATACATGGAGTTTGTACCTCAAAAGGTTACTGCTGTCAATGTATTGTGGAGTAGAAATGTGTTCACTCTCATTTAGGGTTTGAACCCAGATTGCATGTAAACATAAACCCCTATATACCACCCTGTAACCATACCTTCCACCACGATGTTTGCTATTCAAGCCTCCTTTTTGCTGTGTAGAGGTGATTATATAGCTTTTAGGAAATAATGCAAAGTTCACAACATTTCAAGAAACCAGGCTAAGAACGTCTCTTCCACACAGTTGTAATAGTTACATCATTTTGGTGCTGCTTGGCTTTAAAATAATTGGTTGAGTAGATCAGTAGTTATACAGAATCATGTAGACTGATTCAGTAAACGGGTATTCTAGTTATTTTCCTCTAAGTCTCTGTTTTCCTTGTGTGGGTCACACGAGGTAATGGTCCTGACAATGAGGAATGGGAGCTGTGAATTCCCGAGCTTAGGGTAATAAAGGTTAAAGACATTATTCCACATCATCAGGGGAAAAACGCTGTTGTGGTTTGGAGTGGAAAGATGCTGAGGACAGCAGCAAAGAAAGGAATGCAAAAATGAAGAAAAATGAAGCAGCTCCTCGTGTCATGAAAAATAAGCTTTAATGTTAATCTTTATTGTAAGTCGGCAAATATATCTTATCCATCCCCACCCTACCACACAAAAGCCCTGTCTTTCTGCTGCTCCAGCAGTTTGCTAGGTGAAGCTGGCATCCCTCGGTGCCCACTGTAGAGCTGTAAATGGACTGGACCAGGAAAAAAATTGTGAAACTGAATCTTCACACAAATAAAACCACAGGAAGATAGCAAGGTCATTCAGATTAAATAACCAGGAAAGTGAGTGTTTTTCCTGTATAATGATATCCGGTAGGTTTTCTGCTTTCATAAGACTACATAGCTACACTAGCTGTCTGGGGTTTTCATGTTGGATTTGGTTTTAGGTTGTGCCCTAGAATTTATATTTAATGGTACAGTTCAGATTATTTCATGCAGAGTTATCTGAGGCACTTATTGGTAGTTAGTGTATTACTTACAGTGCAGTAGATGCCTTTTGGCCCAGATTGCAGAGAGAAGCACCAGCACAGAGGCTGAGAAATGAACTGTTGTGGACGGGGTCAGCAGGAAAACATGTTTTAGCCACTTAAAAAGAGGATGAATGTTTTCACCACTTTCCCTCTTCTGAGGGGAAACCACTGTTATATGGACCAAATATCATTCCCTTCACACCAGCTGGGCTCCATGGGCAAAATCAAGTGAATACAAACTGTCTTTTGAGTCACATAATAACACAAACGAGCTAACAGATCGAGGCAGCAGCAGACCAGCAAGTGCTGTGCTCTGTGATGTGAAATCACAGATTTCACCAATGGAGTCTGGTTGCTTTGGAGAAAATTATATTTGGCTTATTCTCATTGAAAAAGGCTGTCTGATGGCAAGGTAGAATGATGAAAATATTCTAATTACTGTCAGTGTTCAACTGACTATCCATAAGTACCTCATTACAACCCCACATCTAATAATCCAAACTACCCCTCTAACTGACTCTAAGTAACTTAAATCTTGCATGGAGGCTATTTTTGTAAACCATAGGTAGGAGGAATGTGTCAGTCGTGCATTGATGTGATCTAATGATAAAGTCCTAAATGTAAATTTAATGATTGTAATGATAGATGCAAGTAGATTAGAAGCTTTGCAGCTTTGTCATGTATTTATATAAATACAGTTGTTGAATTCTGATTTGTCTAAATATCTCCTGCATTGAACAAAACAATTGTGGATTGTGTGTATGACAGAGTTTCACATCTAAAAAGGTTAACTTTGCCTTTAAGCAGTACCACCATGCATACATGTTATATTACAATTCTTTACACTGACTTTTTAGAGGACCTCTCTCACTCAGATTCCTTGCATTTTTTCCCATGCCATGCCACTGATAATCAGTTGTCCCAGTTCATACCAGTGTCAAGGTCTCTCTGGGAGACAGAAAGTCAGTGTTTGTAAATGTACCTACAGTATAGTGATGTTCATCACAGGAAAATGCTCTTGTTTCAAAGAGCAACATAAGTTGTCAGGCGAAGACCTCAGCAATGCATCGTGCAGCTCAGTTCTAACTATATCTAAAGATCTGTCATCGCTGATTACTCAATATTTTTTGTCTTTGATTTGACAAGATAACTGCCCATCCAAAACACTGTGTTATACAAGAAAACTGTGATACACAGAAAACAGGAGTGGTGCAGATAATACAATAAGCTAAAGTATGAATCTGGAAGTGAGCAGATCCAACAGGGAGTAGATGGTGCCAATAAAGAATCCCTAATGGAATAACAGCCAAAATTAAATATTTGTCCCCACAGAGCATGGTGAAATGAGGTCTGTGTTTTACAACTGGCTTTTAAAGTAGGACACATAGGTCTACTGTAGTATAGAGGTCCGTTTGACAGCTGGCAATAAACTGATCAATGCAACAGACTGGAAGGATGTGCATGAGTGACCAACTAATAGATATCCAACATAACTGCTAGCCAAACACTGGCATGCTCTTATATAAACCTGAAAATAGAGCTCTCGATGTAATACCTATAATAAACAAATGGGTGCATATGGATGTAGAATGACAGCAGCATTAGTATTGTAGTCATGTGGTTAGCTTTCTCTGGGTGCGCTCATCAACAGAGTGGCTCCTCTGAAATAGGTCAAATTCACAACACATTAACCTTCACCCACATATGGGAATACTGTCATTTCAAATGTGGCTTAACAAGCTCACACATGGGTGCAAAAGCAATTACTGTTGCCCGTTTCTCTCTCTCTCTTTCTGTGTGTTTTTGTCTGGGAGAGCACTATCTCTTCCTTCATCTCACGTGTCAGATTTTTAACAGCACACTGTCACCATCTCCAGTCAGGATCTGCACTGGCTTGATTTCTAACCTCACCATTGTTGCCTGTAGAAACAACCGAAGGTCATTACTACGGCTGTGATTAAACCTGCTTACTTCGCTAGAAAAACCCATTAGCCGTCTTTCCACACGGCCCCTGCTCCAAGTAAACAGCAACATCTGGGGTTTCCCTGCCCCCACTTTAAAGCTGGCAAAGGTGCCAAAATTGCTGCAATCTGTCCGTCTCTCACAGATTGGACCAGCTTTGTTTCCTGCCTGTGATAATAGACGGTGGCATTTCTGCCTGTCATTTGTGTTGAAGATCCAACAACAGGAGAAAAACATCTTGGCCAAATTAGCCCTCTTAATAGCATCATGAAGAAGCCCTGTTTTATATTAAATTTTACTACATTTATATTAATCTGCTCCTCTCTGTCTACTCAGAAATCCAATGTACATAATATATAATACTATGTTCCTTTTTTCATAGACTGAACATTGTTCGTTCATACAGTGGTTTTCAAACTTTTTGTGCCCAAGGCAAAGGCAAACCAAACTTCAAGGCATTCATATCTGTGCAAAATAACTTCTATAACATGTGTTATCACTCTGCAAATGTTTATTTTTATATACTTGTGCCATATAGAATTTGACATAATCTATATTACTCATGAAAAATTGACAAAATATGTGAAGAATTCATTTGAAACTATGTTAAATTACATACAGTTGGTTACAGCTATGTAAATCAGAGAGGTCACAAAATTAACAATGAGGTAATGGAACAGAAAAGAGAGAGAGACAGACACCATAATAATTCCCACCATCCAGAAATTGTACAGACGGTGAAAACTGTGGTTCACTTTGAAGGAAGGGTTTTATTTTTATTTATTTTTTTAGGATACAGTTTGTTTCTGTAATTTGAAAATGGGTGGATACAAAGTACTCATAGTACTGTAGTGTTAGTACTATAGATAGTCAGTCACAGCTTTTTGTATAGACCTCGTTGTACTTTATATCGCAATAATAATGTATGGTTTTCCTAAAATCCCTCAGCACACCTCGACTTGCCTCATGGCACACTGTAGTGCCTCTGCACACCGTTTGGGAACTACAGCTTTGACAGAACTGTAGTTATTCTATGGGCCATCTTCAGTGTGAATTGACTAGTTCATTAAACTGTGAGTAACCATAAAAACATTACAGGGAACTGACCTGGTGCACTAATATGATAGTGACATGTATGAGGTTCCTGTATAGAGACATTAGTTATCTCATAGCCCTGGCTAACTGTATCAGACTAATCACTCTGTAATAGCTTTTCACTACTGGTATCCAGCATCTGCACCTACAGCACTCTCAGTCATTTATTTTCTCCAACAGAGCAAAATGTCTCAACAACTACTGAAAAGATTAGCAAGAAATTTGGTGTGAAAATGCAAGGTCAACCAGTGCCACTGTTAGGCCAAAACTGTCCACCTGCACACAAGAAAATTAAAGAAAGAAGATAAATCATGGAATTTTTGGTTGCTCAACTAAGTTATGCCAAAATGTCAACACAATATGCTGTCTCGCAGCTGATGTTAGCAGGGTAACATGAATACAGTGGAAGGACCCAAATGCAGATGACTGAGGCAGGTCAGGTGCAGTTCAGTGAGTCAAAACACAAAATGAGGTGTGACGGCTTACAAGTTGGTGAGCCAACAAGGAAGAGTCAAACCAGAGAAGGAGTCTAATCCAATAAGGAAGAACAGACAAACGGTCAAACAAGGTTCCAGATACAGGTGTTAGCTAAACAGATAAATAGAATACAGGTACAGAGGATAGTGAGCCAAGACGTGAGGCACAAGGTAACAGATCTTAATGATCTGGCAGGGAACAAAGGAAGTGAGCTGGTATATGTAGAGAAGGCTGATTAGGGAATGAGGTGCAGGTGGGGGGATGAGTCAGGGAGCTCAGGTGACTGCAGGGCTGACGATGAGAAGAGGGAACAGGTGTGCAGACGGCTGCAGCAGTCAGGTGATGAGGAGAGGAGGGGAAGTCCGAGGACATCTGGTGGACAGCTAGAGGATGGTAAGAGTGTGGAGTTAAAGGAACGTACATGACCTGGGAGACATGAACAGGACTGAGAGCAATGTGGAGGGCTGGAGACAGGAGAGATGTGACAAAAGTGACAATACTGCATCTCATAATTAAAAGAGGAGATTGCTGTAACATTTGTTGAAAACATCCATGGTCACAAAGAGATGGACTCATAAGCATGTTGTAGCTCCTTCAAGGACTAGGGTTGTGCATAATGTGTTTGCAGTGTGCAGTTGAGGAAGAGCGAGCAGCAGCCTGGGAGTCACAATGCTACTAGCAGAGTAAAGCACTAAGTTGTCACTCTGGCAGTAAATGTACAGTTCAGGTGACAGTGTGTCAGTTAATAAATGCTGCAGCTTCTCAAGACCAAGAAAAGCCTTTCCTGTTGTTTTACTACTGCTGGAAAAGTGAAAAAGGTTAGTCCCGAAGTAAACTCAGCCGAAAGGGCTAACAATAGCCAACAACACTGGCTCCAGTGCAATTATTTCCTTTTCAGAAGCTTCGCAAACCAGCCTTGACCTGCAGCATTGTTTTTGGAGACTTTCTAAAATAAATCCATGATGATAAATCCAGTTGTTGTTGTTGATAACATGTTGTTAGCCATCCGCTGACAATCCCAAGAAACCTTGAGTCAGTCGACCAATCAGAGGCTGTGTTGCAGACCTGTATGTGACAGCACAAATTCATTGATGCATTAACAGATCTATGTGCTAATCCCCAACACACTGCACAATAAAATAGCATGAAATTGACCCTTCAAAATAAATTTATTGGTGAAGACAGATGGTAATGAGCTCAACCCTGTGATCACATGACTGCAGTAAGTCCCTGTATCATATTCATTGTACAAACTTTCATAGCTTAAATATTATTCTGTTTGTTGACCTATGTTGTACACACATATCTTTTATTTTTTCATTATCAAAGTCAAACAAAGTATTGTTTGCCTTATGTTATGTTTTTTGGCACAAAGATGAGTATTGGAAATTGGATTGATGGACGTCTGTCTGCTTCTGTTCCTCCTTGGATTAATTATCATATCCTTCCATGTCTCTCCCAGCAGCATCACAGAAATGAAAGATCAGTATTCTAGCAGCATAAATCCTTGTTGCCAAGGTTCAGATGGTCACTGTCTGGAAAGGAGAAGTCCTTGGCCAGGCAGATGGTCTGGCACTTGGCTCGGCCACGTTCTCTGTCTAGGCTCGCTTTTTTCACGCTTTCCATCCATCTGATCCTGCAAAGAGAGACAGACTGAGAGAAAGAGACAGTGAGAGGACGCAGGAGAAGGAGAAAGGAGAGAGCAAGACAGACAGTGTAAGATCGAGGAGGTAGAGATAACAAAAGGGTGTTCATCTGGTCGATGACACAGTCGAGCAAGATTTCCTGGCATATTGAGTCTCTGAAGTTCTGAACTTTAAAGCTTTGTGTCTCATCCAATTTGGATGAACAAGTAGCCTTTCCCAAACTTGTGAAAAACTGAGCAATAAACTTCCTGTACGCTTTGTCTGAGAATCAGATCAGAATTTAAAATATTAGAGATGATTCAGTGTTTGAACCAGTTAATGGCTTGATTGATGGTTTTAACAAAGAAGAGAAGCGGGTTGCTGCCCAGTCTTTTAAATTTTTCCATGTAGTAGCCCAGGGCTAGGCTTAATTTTTAGAACGTGTTTGTTAGGGTGTGTAATTATCAGTTAGGTTCAGCCTTTTTCACACCAGACATTTTGATTTGTCCCAGTGAAGAAGCGCAGGTGTTGCTTATAACATTAATCATAGCTCTTTTCTATTAAAGTGTCTCAGACAGTCATGATAGTGTGACAGTGAGCCAGAAACTGGAGCAGCTAAATAGAATTCAACAATCATTAAAGCAGTAATCTCTAGAATTTTCAATTAAATAAATATCTTTTAAGTCACTATCTATTCCCGAATAAGGTAAGACAATGGTGATTAAGTCTATGGCCCACTGATGAAAGCTACTGCATTTGCAGTACTATGAACTGGGTGTGTGTGGCGACCTTCCTGTGACAAATTACAAGCAGCACACAGTTAGTGACACGTTTTCCATCACCCAGCAGTGGTTGGTCCACCAGAGAGGGATGGCAAAGCTAGCACAACAGACTCTCTCTTCAGCTCGCTCATGTGTGAGCAGTGTACTCTCTTTCTGGTCTCTGCAAGTGTTGCAAGTAAACCAAAAAAAAAAAAAGATCAGTGACCACAGACGAAAGAGAAAGAGAGGTCCAAAGATACATTTACAATTACCACAGGTCAGCATAGGTGCTGCCAAAGAGAACGAAATGGAGATCTTTGAGCTTTTTACTTAATTTCTTATTATTTCAGAGTTTCTGGAGATCCTTAAAAAGTCTAAAATCCAATAATCTGAATTTTAGGCCTCAAAATTTCTTAAATACAATTACAGTTTTGATAGGTCTTAAAGGTTGATTGGGTTGTTAACGTTGCTTTTATAAAGTTGTATGAACTCAAGTCTTGATTTTAAATCTGTTTTTGGGAAGATTTGTATTTATCTCAAAATTAACAAAATGTAATCAGCTTTGACCCAATAACCACTAATGCAACTGTGCTTGTACTTTTTTGCCAGTATGGATGTGAAAAAGGTCTTAAACTGCATTCATGATGTAGTGAAAAGGTCTTAAAAAGTATTCAATTTTGCTAACTTGTGCTAAGAGTGTTGTGATACACCAGTATTGATGAGAAGCGCTATTTTTTAAAAAATTAAATGTTGATATCATGTTAATAATAAATGTATGATAATATCATGTAAATATTCCAGTGCCTCTTTAACATACTGCATGCTCTTAAATAATTTGTTTCTTTCCATTCTTGCTTTGTGTACCTCCCTCAACACACACCTTTTCACTGCCGATGAAGTGTAATCGCACTTTTTGTTTACTTTTCTACAGTTATGGTTACAGACTCTCTATCCACCTCCCTACACTTGTATTTTGAGTTTAATTCATTTGCCAAAAAAGATATAAAATGCACAAGAAACAAAATTAAAGATGAATTTGACTTATATCATTGTTTTTTGTCTCAATTTTCCATGGATCACGATGATATTTCTATTATGAATTCTTTTGGCTATGATAATCATCCTTTTTGTGTCTTCAGAAGATACTGTATGTATGCAATATGAAAAACCTCACCCACCTACAGTTTCTCAACACACAGTAGACTGAAGTGTTAGCAGGCACAGACAGAGCTACTGTTTGTATTTGACTCACTAAAGGTAATTTTGATGCCAGTCTATGTGTGCTGGATCAAATGACCAATGATCCAACCCCCTGTAAGTCGACATGCTCCGTCAGCATTCACCTTGAAGTTTGGAAATGCAATATCGGAACAGATCTGAAATCATAACTCACCGACTGATTAATCATTCCACAAAGCTTGTTACCGTGGTCTTACTTCAGTGATGGATTTCAATAATCTGATGAAAGTGCTCCTTCATCTCCTGCTCCTGCGTCTTGGGCTCGGCGCCATTTGAACCGCCGCCAGTGGGATTTCATTTCAGAGCTGATGAGATTTTTGTACTATGAGATAGATCAACTTTCTTTAGTGTTGCTTCTATAAAAGTTTATAAGCTTTTTCTTAAGACATAATTTCAATTATCTTCACGTATTTTTGTTTCTCTACCACATAAAGTATGGGAACTGTATGTTGAAGTCTCTTCAAACTGTAACAGCATCCGGTGATTATATTGACTTTGCCTTTCTCCATTTGTATTGATAATTATTTATCTATAGGTATGAGGATGCAGTACATGACAGCTCATTGACATTAGAAGAGGTATGTCACCTGAGGGCATTTTGTCTGGATATTGTTCATGAATAGATAAAGCTTAAATCCTTCTTGGAAGTTGATATTTTAATCATTTTGTTGCTACACAATCATTATTTAGCTGCAAACGGTTTTAATTGGCTGTGTGTGTGTGTGTGTGTGTGTGTGTGTGTGTGTGTGTGTGTGTGTGTGTGTGTGTGTTTGTGTGTGTGTGTCTGCTGCAGAGCAGGCAGGTGGTCTGACAGAGGGGGAGTTAATCTCTGTCTGGTAAGAGCCTCCTCTGCTCCTCCTCTCTGTCTGCCTTTTCTCTTTGTTTCTTTAAATATTTCATCATTCTTGGTCAGCCCGCCCTTCTCCTTTCTTCCTCTCTTTTCTCTTCTTATCTCGTCTTTTCTTTCACCTTGACTGCTTTATTCTCTCTTTTGGTCAGTCTCTGCCTCCCTTTATCTCTGTTTTCTTTTGTCGCGTGTCCTCTTTTGTTTCTCTGTCTTTCCTCTGTACTTTTACCCCACCTTGAGTCTGCAACCCCCCCTCAGTCATTCGGGGTGTGAGACCCAGCTCGCATCATTATGCTCCAAAAAGCATGTGGCAGAAACCCCTCTGGGAAAAGGAAAGGCAAGCACAGGAGAGATGATTAATTTAGATCTTTTTTCCGGTTTCCGATGACTGACCTTATAAGTGGAATAGGAAAAAAATGTGAATGTAAAATATTGTATGCATTAGTCAGAGACATGATGAAAAGGGAAATACTGCCTAGGAAATAGTACAATATTTATCCATAATAAGTATAATACCTGGATGATAACATGCCATCAACAAACTCCTTTTACCCCACGAGCCAGTGGATGGATTCCGGGACACCCACTCACTCCTCCATGTACTTGCGCTCTGATAAGTGCCCTTCAGCTGGGTTTCTGGGTTTCCTGTCCTTGGGTAGTGTGCTCTTTGCACCATTACCGCTGCTTAATGGGGCTGGCGCAAGGCCCAAGAGCTGCCATTAGCTGAGCTTGTGCATCTCCTGTCATTATCACCCAGTAATACCCTATCATCATGAACACACACTCCAAAACTCATACACGCACTGGCTGCTGTTTCACCAGGCTCCTATTTATGGCACAAAGACAGCATGAAGAGCACCCAGCATATGACTTTATCTACTTTGTTCATTGCTGTTACTACTAAATATTAAAGGTAGAATCAGTAGGATTTGTCTGAGCTGGTCATAAGCACACCAGAAAGATACCAAGATGTCAAATACTGATGTTTCAGGTTGGTAAAGCGTCATGAACACAGCAAAATAATGAGAAAAATAAGGAAATACAAGCGCAGGGGCAGGGTCTCTGCAGATACAGACACCACCACACACTTATTGTCAGTCATAAGTGATGATTGAAAGGGAGAAAGTTTCATATTATACCTTTAAGAAAGATGGAGTCATTGGGTTTCATGGTCTAGTTACAGTATACAAGGTTTAAATCTACTCTGTGGAGTGTCGACCATTAGTCGTGCCATTGAATGATGTCTGGATTGGATGAGCGGGTGCCTGTTTTCTTTTATCACGTTACGTGAGACACAACAATATTTGAGGTTTGAGCTAAGTACAAACATCAGCATGCTAACAAGCTCACAATGGCAATGTTACAGTCTTGATGTTTAGCAGGTATGTTTATCATTTTCAGAATTTTAGTTTAGCATGTCTGCATTTACTAATTAGCACTTGATACAAAGTACAGCTTGACTGATGGGAATGTCATTAGTTTTGTGGGTATTTGGTCATGAACCAAAGTATTAGACCAATTAAACTTTTGCTCTGATGATGGCTGTTGGTGATTTATTCTATTTTATATATTAAATGTTATCCTGCATTTTAACTTCTGGACTATTTTCTGTCTGTTTTCACGGATTCTCATTTTAATTGTGTGTTTTTCTGTTTTATACATAATATATGAGCTTTGTTAGAGGGAGCCCCAGAACAAGAATTTAATTTCCAACGACTGATTCTCTGTAATCATTGTGCATATGACAAATAAATAACTTGAAATTCTGAAAACAAACAAGGCACATCTTTAAGCAATAGAGTAAATCTAATGCCTATCAACAACAGGCTAAATCTACAGCAGACGTACTTTTGTTTGATTATTTGAATCACCGAATTAAACACATTTACATGTCTGCCTCACCATTGAAACTATCAAGCACAAAGCGAATAACTCTTAAAGTACTCCATGTGCTCTGGAATCGATAATAGCTGATAGCCTGCACCATGTCCTGCAGCATAAAGTAACAACCGCACCTGCAGGGCTCCACTGTAACTTTGAGATACCACCCCCACCCTCCTTCACTGTACTGTGAAAAATTGCACCTGACCTGTTTTTGGCATGTTTGTGTGTGTTCTTAATTGTTTGATAAACTCCAGAAATAATGTAATAGACATTAATGGGCCAGATAATGGAAACTGAGTGAGTTCCAGGAGCCCCTGTGACCTCTCTTTTCAACTGATTGAAATTAATGCAGGCTCAAATAAAAGATTACCTGGCTTTCCAACATTCCTGAACTGGCCATCTGGAAAATCCGACAGAAATCCAGATGGGCTGATTCACTTTGGGCTGCTGGAGCAGGTGTGTTAAACCAATTCTGTTCTGTTTTATTTCATTTTGTTTGCCACTTCATCAAGGCTGCTAGTCTGCAGTATTGACTGTACCTTATTTTTTTTACTTTTGTATATATATGTGATGTAAACAAACATTGCATACATGCATTTTGTTTCATGTTGTGTGTTGTGTGTTAATGGTGCATGTTCTGTCTGCATCAGATATTATGCATCAGGCTCAGATGATTTTATTTGGTCTGCAAGTGTGTTTATAGTCCACTGTCTAATGGAAACTTGTGAGTGCACTTTGCAATGAGGTCCCAACTTCTCTTTTATTGTCTGCTCATAAATTTATTATGACTTACAACTTACAACATCTGTCTGTCATTGTTGCCAACAGTAGGCTGTAACTTGATTTGCTTAAAGCTTTGCATGTAGAAAGCTGAAGTCATGGCGTCACGTCACTAGTCTTTCTGAATAAATGAAGTGTGTTTACCTTCCACATTCTGAGACAATTCAACATCCACCATCCACTTGCTATTAGAAATGGAAACATTTCTGAGCATGGCAGTGTAAGTACTTTAATCATTGCAACTTGAATTCACCAAATCTCTCTGGTAAAACATATTTCAGAAGTTTTACCTGCAGTCTCTGCTGTCTAAAAACCTTCACGTTTGCTCCTCTCTGTCCTGCTGTTTTTACAGACACGTACCTAACTGTGACCCCCCCGGCTTTCCCATTGTCCTCTTTTGTCGAGCCCATAGACATGGATGCCATCTTGCCAGTTCCTAACTGGTGGAGCAAGGGTACAGCTGCAATAGGCCGAATGACGCAGCCATGTAGTGTCTGGCCACCTGAGACGGTCCCCACCCCACCTGTCACTTAAAGCAGCCAAGCCTTTAATTATGCCTAATTTGGGGTTTTAATATCATTTAACAGATGAGTTATATGAAAATTCACCCAGCGTTCAGTTGTCATGAATTAGCTATAGAGCTTTTTTGTGCCAGAGTGTAACCATGTTTATTTTTTCTGTAAAGTATTTTAATATGGGAGTCTACGGTGACTGACTCTCCTTTGGAGCCAGCTTCAAGTGGCCATTTGAGGGACCGCAGTCTGGCATTTCAGTGATAGCTTCATTTTGAGTCTGGTTGAGCTGTGATGTTTATCCTACAAAGGTCTAAAGCTTGTTGGAAATGGGGTTCCTGAAAGCTTAACATGTGCATTTAATTTTTAGGGTTGCTCTGTCTCGTACAATCCTCTATTAAAAATACAATGTATTCCTTTAAAATTAACTAATAGTGCTCTTTTCTCATTACTTAAAATCCTGCCATGATGTTTGTATTGATAAAGTAACTGGTTTTACCCACCCTCACAGCATTACTTTAAGTGTAGAGAATGAATATTAATATTTACTGTAATATTGAAATAAACTTAAATCGTAAACTTTTAAAAAATGTCAATAATCTGTTAGTCTGTTTCCACAAACACAGAATCAGCCCTGTTGTGGTTTGCAACCTCAATTTTGAACCACTCTGAGTATTTCCCCAAATAGTTCAGAACCCAAATATTTGATTCCCAGCTGGAGACAAAAAAAATTGCTGATTTTCCTTGGTAACCAAAGTGGGCCTCTCATTTAGTTTTGCATTGTGCAACGCCCTCTGTTCATGATGATCCTTGATTACAATAGTTCCACTCAAAACTGGTGGAAACGCATGATAGCGCCAAGTTTCCAAGAATCTTGAACGCAATCAGTTCAAGAACCAGAGCTAATTTGGTGGAAAAGAGCCTAGTGTGCGATGGGATTATGATCAGCATTGCTGCTCTGACAAGGATTAACACCAACCAGTGATGCTGACTGTCAGCTGATAGCTAGTAAAATACAAATACTTTGCTCTTATAATCTGCAACTTAGCAGCACACAAAAGCTTTTTATACCCACAATTGTCCCATCAGGCATTACCATAGCAGTGTAGAAAATATCCCAGCACTCTCAGCCAAGCTGTGACACTTCCTGTGACTGTGAGAAAATAGAGATCCCACTTCATGCTGAGAGAAAATTTGACCATGAGAACCAATAGGATCTCTCTCTTTATGTGATATTTACTCCTAGCAGAGATGGGAAGTTGTCATAAAAGACTGTACAGTGGGAGAGGAGGAAAAGACTGAGCCTGACATGGAGGCTTGATGGGGCTTCACTGTGTCTGAGTGACAGGACATGCAGTCGTCCTGTGGATTTCCCTTTTGTGTCTTTTGAATATGAGCTCAGATGGCTCTACTTCCTTATCTGGCAGCGACATTGAGAAAATCTTGATTGGAATAGTTTAACCCATTGATTTAATCTGCTGGTTTTTGAATGGCCTTTTATGGTTCATAATGAGCCTGAGTGCCGCCATTGACTGTGTACAGTTTGAGAAGCGAGTGGACGTTTGGCTGCAGCTGCAATGATGGAAGAGTACAGCCAAGTGTAGACCCACCATGAAGTCATCTGTTGGTTTGTGGACTGCCGTTTTGAAGCCTCGAGTCTTGCATTGTGGCCGTCGCCATCTTGGCTTTTTGGAACCAGAAGTGATTATATTTGGACAAAGGCGTGGAGCTTGGCAGGATACGCATTTGCTACAACTTTATCCTGATTGTATCTGACTTAAAATGACTTGTCAATCACAATGCACAATGTACATACAATCTGACTTCTTTTTGCAACTACTGCATTTACCCCCTGCTGGCCATTAGAAACAGTAGAAGCAGATTTTAGGCACTTCCATTGCCTTCACTTTTCAAACACAGAAGCTCCATCCACTATTTATACAGTATATGAGTAGAGCCAAGTGATATTGTTAATAAATATTTAACAGTAGATTTTTCGGCAGTAACTATTTTTATATTTTGGTGATCGTTTTTAACCGAGAAACAAAGATCTGCTGCCTTTGGGAATTTGGAAAGAGAGTTAAAAGCCTAAAGAGAGAGGAGGAAAGAGGAAGACTGTGTGTGCACAGAGCAGCAGCAGCAGTGCCTGGAAGCAAGACGTAAAAAAAAAACTCAATAAACACACTCTGCTCTCTGGAGTGGTCTGCCTTACAGCCATGAACACTACAGTAAATGTATACTGGTGCAAACACACAACACATGGTCAGACATGGACGTCGGCATGGAAACTGACACACATGTACCAAAAAAAAAAAAAAAAAGCAAAAAAACAGTAGACTGCACACAGACACACACACACACACTGAGCCAAGAGGACAAGGCCAACCTCCTCCTTCACAGACAACCTGCAGGGCTCCACCCACATTTCAAACACCAGACAATCATCAGGGGAGGCAATTTTCACTACAACACCTGCCTCGGTGTATCGAGCTGACCAGGGGTCGTCTCACAAACTGTTTGGAGACTTCAGGGTGAAGAACCGGCAGTGATTTAGGAGCTGAGGTCATTCACACATTTATCTTCAGGGCCATTAAATCTTTAAACATGTGTCTGAATAGGATGCAAAAGACATTTTTAGAGATTTGCAGGTTCTCTCGTATTTTATTGGATAAAAAAACATATTCCAGGTAAGAAGGCTTAGTCATTGTTTTTTTTTAAATAAATGTTCCTAATGCAGTCATCTAACTGAATAAGAACAAACACTGATACTCAAATTAACTTCAGCTATTTCAAGTATTGCTTCCACCCTGTTGATACACTTCACATGACGGTGACAATGATTTTGTGTGGGTCAAAGGACTTATTAAGCATGAATCAGACTGAAGCCACACACAGCTGCTAAGTGCTTTAATAATTATAACAATATAAATAGCCGATGACACTGAAGAGCATTGCTGCTGTTTTGCAAAGATTAATTTAAACATTGGTGATAATGCTACTCTGGTAAGTAATCAGAAAAAAAAATAGTTTACCATCTATAACTGGACGTGGAATCACTAACCTGACGTGCCAGATGTGGGATGTCGTACTTAGAAATTGTTTGGAAAAGTGCAGGCACTCTCAAAAAATCTTTGGCATGTGATTGGATGAATCATCTATCTATCATGTCTGACAAAAGTTTCCAACTTCATTGGATCAACAAACTAAAAGATGTAGTCAAACTCTTGAAAGTGCAGACAAATATTTTCCATGGAGGAAAGCCCTGTGTTGTTCTTTGCTCTCCTTTCAATATAGAAATTCTCCAGTTCTGATATAATTGATGCCAAAGCAGCATCTATACAAGAATCTAGTGATACGATACATATGGCACTACAGGGGATACGATTCAATATATTGCAATATATCTTGATACTGTAAGCAAGGTGATATATTGCTATTTAATTCATCTAGTTTTAGGAAAACTGTCTTAGTATAAAGAACACACCACCATATGTGTAAAAGTTTAAAAATGTGCTTTTTATGCAATCAGAATGGAGAAGATCAACAACAACAGGGGGTTGAAACAAAACAAAATGCACGGCCCTATACCTCAGTTGGTGGAGCGAGCGCCCCATGTACTGAGACTGTTGGTCCTCTGCAGCGGCTGCCAGGTCAACTCCCACCTGCAGCCCATTTGCTGCCTGTCATCCTCTCTCTCTCAACCCCCTTTCCTGTCATGTCTTCAGCTGTCTCTATCAAAATAAAGGCAAAAGCCCCCCAAAAAATCTTCAAAATGCACCTCTGCCACAAATCTTAGGATACATGATGATGCAGTGTAGTTCTGAGAATCAATGCAGTACTACAAAACATAATACTGTGATACTCAGGTGTATTAATATTTCTTACACCCCTACTAACCATATGATCATTGTTGTTTGCTTTGTCGTAACACCTCAGCCACGCCTGTAGCTGTCAATAGTTCCACACAGGAAGCTAAAAACACTGTGCATGCAACTTTAAGCCTGGCAAGATGGATTCATGCAATCTCATGATCAAGATTAAAATTCAGCTGCCTCACAAGGTAATTCAATTACAGCCATGTTTGATTCAATTTATTGTAAGGCATCAGTATTTTTTCTCATACTGAGAAAGATCTGGAAACAGTACAAAATGTAAACACCTTACCTGTAAATACATATAATAACTAACTTTTTATGATGGATTGAATTGATTACCAGCTACATTTAGCCATAACATTTAATGTCTGGAAGAAAATATTATCGTACTACTTTCAAACATCTAAGATTGTTCAAAGGACAATAAACACTTTTATGTTCATGACACAAAAAAAATTTAATTCACTCAAAGATGAGATATTAAATTTATGACTGTAGCCACTCTCCTGTGTGTGTTAAAAATAGACACAAAAGAGTTAGACTTGCAGTGGTTCTCAACCTTTTTCCTTGCAGGACCCTGTTTCTATCATTGAGTACAATAGCAGCACAGAACAGCTGTACAATAAACCTGAACAGTGAACACAATGACTGCAGGAAGTTTGTGTAAAACAAGTGATATGGATGGATTTGGAGCAAATTATTTCCTGTGAAAATAGCATCAGAGCTGAGTTTTCCTGATATTTTTGTGAACCCCTTATACAATTCTGGCTGTATCATGTATTTTTAAAAATCATACATACTTTATAGACTTCCTCTTTTTCAGTGCATACTTTTATTTGTCTAATGCAGGACAAGGCTCTTTGTGGAGAGTGAAGGCTCTGTGAGCTTGTGTTCAGGTCTTCACTCTGCCCTTAGCCTATAAGATTTTTTGTAAGTTTCTATCCTAAATAATAACCTAACTTTAAAAAGAATTTAATTTAGTTTTCTTCACAGAAATGAATAAAATGCTAAGATACAGCAAACTTATATATATAAGTTTTCTTATATCGGAAACACCCAGTTTGGGAACCAGTGAGATTGTGCAACTTCCTGTCAGCAAGGTGTCTTCTTTATTCCTTGTCCAGAAATGTTTCAGAAACCTTAAAAAGCAACAGTATGACAGCCTTTATGGCATTGCACTATTTCAGAAAGTGTTATCATCTTGCCTCTGGCACTGTTGCTGCCAACTAGGTCCTCACTTTCAGACATTCCTTCTGGGGTCCACCTGTCTTTACAAAAATTAGGCAGGTTTCATACCTACAGAGTGAAGGATTAAAGAGATGAGAGATTAAAAGCGGGGAGGATAGAGGTAGCGAAGACCCGCTGGTGGTGCTGGGAATCAGCCAGACTGGCCTTGTGATTCCAAACAAGCAGCAGTGTGTGGGAGAGGAAAGAGGATGAATGGCTACTACCCTCACGCCGCTACTCTGAACTGTGGTGGAGACTGACTGAGTGGCAGGATGGGAGAGAGAAGAGGGAGGAAGGGGGGAGTGCTAGCCCTCCAGCTATCAGTACCAGTAGGAGGAGGAGGAGGAGAAGAGAAGAGCGAGTTTAAAGGGGAGGGGGGAGAAAAACATGAGAGAGAAGAGAAGGAGGTAGAGTAGACACAAGCTGCCTGCGTGGATTTGAAGGGGAAGGAAGGAAGAGAGGAGATCCTGGCGGCTCGCGTAGGAAGGAGGGTGGATGTTTGCAGTCTGAGAAGGCCGCAGAAAGACTGTGACTTTAGTGTCACTGTAGGGACACTGGTAAGGTAAGGTGGCATTTCTAATAAGGTTATTACTGTGCTATCCATATATATGTGGTTGTATTAGACATTATGGGGATTTTACTAAAAACTTTTTAGGCTGAAAATGTGCAAAAAAAACTGTCTGAAAAGTTAAGAAGTTCTGACACAGTTTGACCCCAGAGGGAATCATGCTTTCATTGCTGAAGTCTTGTGATCTGTTGACAGAATTATTACTTCCTTGAGTTGCTGTGTTTTTGTGTACTTGCATGCCTTCGCTCACGGTCTGTGTGGGTGTGTATGTGTGTTTTTATGCTGCAAGTCCTCGTGAGATAAGAAAAGACACAAACACACACAGGCATCCTCTCTGTGCCATACCCTGGTGACCAATGAATGAGCATCCTTGTACAAAGAGCTCAAAGCAGGCGAGTCTCCTCTCCTCTAAACGTCCCTCAGGCCGCTCTCTGCTGCTCTTCTGTTCTGCATTAATTCTTTAACAAGCTGCCATTATGCTGCTCATACAGACATGAGTTTAGAGCAGTTATCTGAGGTTGAATGGCATGAGGATGAGACGTTTGTGTGCTCACAGTGGAGTCATGCATGTAGGGCTGCAGCTAACGGTTATTTTCACTATCGATTCACAACTCAAGAGCCTAGAGCAACGTCTTCACAGTGCTTGTTTTGTCTGACCAGCAGTCTGGACAGACAAAAAATATTCAGTATAGAATTAAAGTATAGAATTAAAAATGTGAAAACACAGAGAAGCAGCAAATCCTTGAAAGGAATCCTTGAAAAAAGTGGCAATACCTCAACATGAAAATCCACTGCAAGTAAAAATCTTACCTTTAAAATATTAGCAAGTAAAAGTACCAAAGTGTTATCAGTAAACTGTACTTTAAGTATCAAAATTAAAGTAACTGTTTCATGATAAGTGAGTGTTTTTATATTTATCATATAATTACTCCTGACACATTAGTGTGAAAGCAGCACTTTGTTGCTGTTGAGTTTAAGATAGTTTTAACTATTTCAGATAAAATTTGGTTAGTGTAGGATAGTGGTTTTCCAACTTGGGTCCGGGGACCAACAGGGGTACCTGAGTGGTTTGTATGGGGTCCCCAGGAAAAGGAGCAATAGCATATTTTAACATTGTCATTTATTTTATTTTTTTGGAACAAGAGAAGAAATAGAACTGGCTGTTTTGATTAATTGTAATAGTTTGCTTATTGATGGACTATGATGACTTTTCCATCTTCAAGCCTAAAGATAAGAAACACTCAGAAGGGATTCTTCCCGACAAAATACTCTCAATTTGGAGATCTGTGATCTAATATGCATCTATTGTTAGTGTCCATGACATGAAAACGTTGGTGTAGTTGTAGGAGATATTTAAAAACAATTTAGACTGATTTATTACAGATATTCACTTTATTTGGATAAGTATTTTCTTTCCTGTTCTTTGTTTTGAAAGTGTTTGACCTTTATCTATAGGACCAGCATGCACCTGGGAGTTTTTATCAGAGCAAGACAGGCAGAAGGAGCCATGATTTCTTTGTTCTTTGTTTGCTTGCTAGGATAAATAAACCACATGAAGACACAGAAACATATGTATTAACAGTGGACTTTGTTTGCATGCTTACATTTCACTCATATTTTAGTTGCAGTTGCATTTTAGTTTCATATTTGTTTTTTAAATTTTGATTTCAATTGGACAAATAGCCAGCACAGGCAGTTAAATCTATGAGAATACATGGTGTTCAACATATGTTTTGTGTGTAAAATATCTGAAAGAGCAGACAGCTGTCCAAACCAAGAATGATAGATATAATGATGTGAGCAGCCACACTCACACCAATTCCGTAAATGTAATTTTAATTAGCTCTCAGTGCTTCTATCATTCATTGTCGTTGCCGTTATAGCTGTGGTGTGGACTGACAGTTATTAAGACTTTATATAATTATTGTTAAAGTTGTCGTTCTCAGTGTGGACAGCCTTTAACGACCACTAACTAGCTCTCAAAGAAATGTACTGTAGATTCAAGAACTTTATTGTCTTGTCTGTACGAAACACAATTAAATTCCAGCTTCTGTCATCCTCAGATAATGTTTTGTACTAAGAATCACACATATTTACAACGAATAAATAGACAGGAATGAAATAACATCTATAAAAAGTATGGAAAGGTACAAAAATAAGCAGTATACAAAATACAGTTAACAATAAAACATCCTAAAATATAATTAAAATACACATAACAAGGTACAAAAGCGGCAAGCGGCAAAATACAGTCTAAAGGGCAATGTGACAGTGGAACTAAAAATACAATATTTCCCTAAGAAGCAGGAAATTGTTGTAAATTGATTATTTTGACTACTTAAATATTCAAGGAATAGTTTGAGCAGCAGAGTTTAATGCGCTGTAATAGCAGTGGTTGTGTGATTCTGCTGCGGGGTCACTGCGGCCACATCTGAGTGCTGAAGTGAGGGCAGAGTGATCCTCTCCCACACTGATGGCCTACTGGATGCCATTTCACCAGCCTGTTTTGAGACGGAAAAGGACAGGGGGAGACAATGGCAGCAGCATGGTCTGAGGATGTTTCTATTTGCATGTGTACACCACTCCCACCAGTTCCCCTCCACATCCCAAGAACAATGCTGAATAGAGGATTGCCTGATGTCATCCGGCATAGCTGCTACTGATCTGAGAGGAGTCATAAATCCTCTCCCCCCAAAGTTCCTGTTGTGAAGTGATACGGTCCATCAAAAGCGTCACTGGAACTGAAACTCATAAACAGATCCGGTTTCAGAAGATTTCTCCAAATTTATCCATATTCATTAGCGAGAAATTCCACCAACTTCTCTCCGTATGGGACAAAGGGCATTTGACGTCCTTTTCCTTTGTCTGGGTCAACTTTTGAGTCCTTAAGTGGAGACAGCTCATGCCAAAAAATGAAGAGCTCTGTCAATGCGTTCTTGTGGTGGAGAGACAAACAAAAGAAGCGTCTTGAGTCAAACATAACCACTTCTCTTTTGTTGTGTGGAGTGACTGCAAACAAAGGCTGCTTCTCTGCTGCTCAGGATCCATGTGCATCAAAATAAAGCGACAAACAACAGGACATACTGTCGTCGGCTGCGTACGGCAGACATTAATCATTTTGGTTTCTGCAGCTGTCCTTTCTGTGATTAAGTTATTTGGAAGAAATGTCTTTACTTTTGCTTTTCTGTCTTGACACATCAATCACTGGCTCTGAGGCAGCATGAAATAGTGTCAAAACTGTTTTCACCCAGTTTTCACCCTTCGAAAGTCTCACACCCATGACCAATTTGGACAATTTCCCACAACTGCATGTGTGACTGTTATCATGTCTGCACAGATGGGACTGCCCACCCTGCAACTGTGGGTTTGCTATATGGCAGTTTGACATCAGGCTTCACTGATTCTGTCTCCACAATCATCATGGCAAGTTTCTAATAATACATAAAGGATAAAGATAACTTTCCCTTGTAGTGTAATAACATTTCTGAATGGTATTATACTACCAACTTTGGCTCTTTTATCATGTCAAAATGTTCTGTTCTTTTCTGCCCACACTTAAAACCGCCGCTCAATTTGCTACACTGGACACACGAGATGGAACAAAAGCAAGGCTTCTGTCTAAAGCGCCACAATAAATTGAATGTAGAAGGTATTTTTTCTGGATAGCAAATCCAGGTCAAAGCTGTTATCCTTTATTGTCGATTAATGGCATCAAATAACTCTTACAGTATAATGTTAATAGATCTATTCTCCCGAGTTATCAGGAAAACTGGCAGAAAATTAATTTCACTTGTAGTGCCTCTTTGGGTTGTATGTTTTCATCACAGCTTACTGCATCTGTTGCACAGTAAACACACCAGTTAATTATTTGTTGCAGCTGGCAAAGTAAGAGAATTACTTGTTTGTCCATTTGCTTTGGAATTGGTGATTTTCACAATCAACTCTCATCTGTTTCACTTAGAGAGCCATTTTGAAGCGTGTTGTTACCTCAGCTAATGTGAGTTTCTCTTTGTCCCACTAGCCCAGAGTGAAATGTGTACGGCTAGGTATCGGTACTCAATAGAGTATCAGCGTTGGCTCATGCACACTCATCCTCACCATAATTACAAAAATGATTCGTGATTGACGTCAACTTAGACTTTCAAAATAAAGCTTCAAATTCAAAATCCATTAGATATCGCCATTAATAATGAAAATAAATATTTCTTTATTTCCCCCAGATGTCATGGCGTCCGACCTACCGAAGCTCCAAGTTTCGAAATGTCTACGGAAAAGTGGCCAACCGGGAGAACTGCTTCGACGGCATCCCCATCACAAAGAACGTCCATGACAACCACTTCTGTGCCGTCAACTCCAAGTTCCTGGCAGTCGTCACGGAGAGCGCGGGCGGGGGCTCTTTCATCGTTATACCTGTACCCCAGGTAACTGGCGCTGGTACACTCCAAAATGATTGAGTTTTTCAGAGAGTATTTTCAAAATTCACAATCATAGCTCAAGTGACTCATCGTGAGACAAAGCATTCAAGATGTTTAAGTGTATTATACTGTACATTTGTTTATGGTTTAGACCAGATTGCTGTGGTTTCAGCTACTTCGCAGCACAGTGAGATCTGAAGTTTGAAAACTGTTTTCACACAAATTGAGCACAGACCCTCCCTGCGATTGCAGAGCATGCCAGCCTTGAATCCTCAAGCCAGGATTTAAAGCCAAAGTTGAAGCAGGGTAGAATTGCCAACAGGATCATATAAAGGCATACTGGTATTGCCATAAAAAGACAAAAAGGCACTGTTGAAATGGAAAGTGTGAAATTATTCCACTTATTATAGGAAAAAAGGCAATACTGAGAATTCTCTTCACATTCTGCAAATAAATTCTGCTTTACTGCTGTTGGCGGATTAATCATTATACAACAGTGCTGCAGATTTAAATCAGAAAGATGAGCCGTAAAGTCGCTCATCAAGAGGTATTAAGCAGATAGTGAAGTGAAAATAATTTTTCCAAGAACTGTGTTGTTTGATCACTTGTTTGCTCATCAGCAACACAAGTTTCCTATGTGATGCTGATTGTCGGCAAGTTTCGCTGTTATTTGTCCACAAGGCTGTGGTTACAGTAGTCTGCATCTCAGTCCACTGTGTAGCTGACAGTGTGGGTCTGAGAAAGCATAAAGTGCTTTGCCTCTTTAAGAGAGACTCTGCCAGGGTACTTGAAAAGCTCTTGGCTGCTAAGCAGGGTCGAGTCAAGCTGTTATCAGGCAGAAGAAGTATTCAGTAAGCTGAGCTGTTCTGCTGTCTGAAGCATGGAGACCTCAGCTACATTTACTTTACAACATCATGAGCTCTGCTCTTCAGTCATGGAAAAGACAGACTTACTGACTTAAATCTGCTTTTGTCTGTGGCTTTGTGTGTTCTCCTGTGTCTTTTTTCTATGCCATCGATCTGCCTGGGTCTGCAGATGAAAATTAGCCTGTATGACTAAGTATGACACATTTACACAGTGGACTCAAGTGCTTCTGTTAATTAATGTGCATTGTCTCTTATTAAATCAGATAAACATAAATATAAAACCTAAGCTACCTTTGAGGACATATTTCAGATTAAACACCAGGTAACTGTGGATGGTTGTGCAACTAGGAACAAATGCTTTGTCCTCATTTGGGAAAAGGTTGATTTTTTGGGTCAGTGATTAAGATTACGGTCAGATTGAAATTAGAGTTAGGCTTAGGGATAGTAGAAGTAGTGGTTACGGTTAGGGTAAATATCTGGGAAATTAATTTAAGTCTATGTAATGTCTCCAAAAGTGATCTGTGTAAACATGTACTCTGCAGCGTGGGTGATTATATAGTTGGTATTATTGTCTCTGGGTCTGACGTCACTCACTGTAATACCAGCCAGCTCAGTACACTGTTGCCATGTTGTGTCATTGTATATACAGAACAACAGAGGACATACTAAGGGTTCACAACATCATTTGAAATAATATTTCATGAATTAAAAAAATGTGTTTTTCATTCCCTTTAACTACAGTGCTGAACTCAGATGCCTTATAAAATTGGTGAAGCTGCAGGTGACTTGAGGTCTCTAGGCAGTTAAGATCCATCACTCTTTGTTTATTAATCTCTCTCTTTGTTTTAAACCTTTGAATATGAAGAAAAACTTCACAGTGTCACATCATGAAAGTAATGCTTACTGGCATCATGTTGATTTATAAAAGGCTGATGGCACAGATAGAAACAGAAGGTCAGATTGGCTGGTTTCACATGTGAATACAAGCTGGTGAACTCCAATAATACCTTTATTTATGTAGTATAGTATAGTTTAATTGTACAGTATTCACTGAAACAGAAATTAAAAGATATGTGTGATTTTTTTTTTTAATCAGTCCAATAAGGACTACTTTATCAATATAGAGTGTTTAAAAACAATGCAATGTGAACAACTCATTTAATCAAAAGTACTGAAGCTATAAAAAGATGTCTAGGTGCTCATTCAGACCTCAGTTCAGTTCTCCTGCCTGAAATGTCGCTTGCAACAAAATCAGACTTCCGTGACTTTTTCTGCAGCAGCACTGTGTGAAGTTTGGTCATTTAAAAAAGAATAAGATTATCTGTTTTGCACGTGTAAGCCTTTTTCTTGTTTTGCCATGGTATCGAAAAAGTCATTGAGTATTGTTTTATATATATACAGTATATATATATATATATATATGTATATATATATATATATATATATATATATATATATATATATATATATATATATATATATATATGTATATATATATATATAAAAACAATACTCAATACAATACACACGACGACAATATATATATGTATATACATGTATATATATATTAGTATCATATTGAAGTTTAAAATTCTGCTAGTGTGACAACTTTACAGTCGAGTCATGAAGAGTAATGTTTTGTCAGTCAGAAAAATTCAGTAATTATCAAGAAAAACTCTGATATTAGCACAAGTAGTTTTACTTCTGACTATTTGCTGAAAGTAAAAAGGTAATTAAGGTGTTTCTTTTCTTGATTTCAGCTGGATATTTTGATTCATTACTGTCAGGACTCACTCATGCTTAATGCCACATTCTAAACCTATTGCACATTATCATCTACAGTAAATAATAGTTCTTGAACTGAAGCTCATATTTTACTGGTGTATTTTTCATGCTGTGCAGTGACTCTATCCATGACCTCGTCCTAAGACCATAACTTCATCGATTTCCTCCTCGTCAGAGTATTGCACTCAAGCATTTCCTCTGGTTTCTGCTGAGTTGACTAGTTTAGAAAATGGCTTTTATCATATTCAGCAGCAGGAGCACAGATGACAGCTTCTTTGCGACAACAGCTGCTGTTTCATGCTCTGGCCAAAATGACAGATCAGCAAACTTAAATAAACCCCTCTATAAGACAGTTAATATAAAGATGAACCATAAAAACTTACTTTTTTTAAGGTGAGGTTATACTGTATAGGGCTCCAAACATTCACAGAAGAGGATCTCTATATTGTTAATGCTGAAAAGGTGGTGCTGAATAGTTAAGATGCAGATGGTTATTTGATTTTGGTAACTTCTGTATGTGTGTAAATTATTATTCTGCTTCATCTTTAAATGCAAGAACAGTCACTTCTTCATGAACAGCCCCAAATACACAGCATATTTGTGAAAGTACTTTATGCAATGCATGTGATGCTAAATATAAAATGTGTGATGTTTAGGCTACAATTGTGCAATGAAAAGTAGGCCTTTTTTTTTTTTATCAACTGCTAACAGCCGAATCAATGAATGGAGTTAAATCTTAACAAGGAGGATATATTGTTTGCAGGGTGATGTCACCAGTCACAATATAACTGAAATCAATATGTTAGTTGACGTCATCATCATTAGCAGAAGCAGCCTGTGGAGTGCCATGTATATGTGATCACTTAGAACAGGTAGAAACATGGCAAAAACACACAAGAAATGAGCTTTGGACTTGTGTATTGAAAACAAAAATCTCCCTTTAAATGAGCTCCGCCTGCTCATTTAAAAATACAAACTAGTCTGTGGTGCTTTTGGCTAATGACGAGGTGTGAAAACGGCAGTCATATTACGATGACAGCCGGCGAGACGGCCATATGGTTGTCCCCAGACATCACCACCAGCACGTGGAGGGACTGCCGCTGGCACCACCTGGCACACAGACCGGCACAGAAACTGACACATAAGGTCACAAACACCTCCTCATCACCTCAGACAAAGAAACACAGTGCAGTGGGCGTGGTACTTCAGTCATTACTATTACTATGACTACTACTACTACTACTACTACTACTATGACTACCACCATACAATACTATTTCTGGAGACAGTTAAACCACATCTATTTTCATAATTGATTATAATTTAAGTTATTTTTCAAGCAAACGTGCTAAATAATCTATGGTTCCAGCTGCTCAAATGTAAAGATTTTCTGCTCTTATTGTATTTCTGTCATCTTTCATGCAGATATACCTGCTGTGTTTCATCATCTGACCAATGTTTGCTGAGATATAAGCTAGCTTTAGCCTCAGTCTTGTGGCATTAATGTTATATCATGTGCGCAGCTGTCAGGTAACTACATTTACACTTTCACAGGGTTCTTGTTTTAAAACATGTCCGATGGAAACATTAAAACGGACATTTCGTCTGAGTCGAGGAGTTAGCAGTAGCTTACATCAGCCAGCTACACTTTTGAAATCTGCTTGTGAGTCATTATTTTAGCCAACAAAATCCACCGTTGTCAGCTAGAAATGAGAAGCTGCTTTTGTTTGGGTCACTAAGGATTCAAAGACCCTGTGTTTGAACAATTACCCCCAATTTTGATATTAAATCTGCCACTGTTATCACCGTAAACTGCATTATGCAGTGCAAGAATGGAAATTTTGGCAGGCTTAGCAACAGTAACTAAGGAGGGTGGAGCTTAGTGTCAGTTTCCCAGTTATGTAATCTATATACAGTAATTTACAGGTTACATGTTTTAATGGCATATACAGAAAGGTAATTCCCAACATCTTATGCACAATGCTCATGAATGATGATTTTATTTTGCTCGAGTACATTATAACCACTGAATCAGACTATCACTGTGAGCACATTATAAACAAGGCTGCACTGCAGAGTCAAACACATCGGGACCACCTGACTGTTGGTGGTTCTTACATACGCATTGAACCATTAACATGTGATCGACCACAGCAGCACAATTTCAGTTCAGCTTAATAGCCATGACTCAGCATGTTCTTATTAGGTTAACGAGTTGCCGGCCATATGGGAGGATGCGCCACAGAATATTTATAACCTCCTCTGCTAAGATTTATAGTCTTTTAAATCAGTTCTGCCACACTGATGTGTCTCTGCAACAACAGTGAATTCTGCAGAGAAGAAACAGACATTGACAGCAAATATTGCACTTGTATTATTGAATCCACATTAGTTCATTTCCTCCTGGTCTGTAATTTATTTATTATTGCATTTTAGAGCCAGAGGAGTCATTTCATATTTTCAAAACGTTCATCTTCTGTTATTAGAATAGGATGTACTGTTGTAATACTGTAACGCGGAACAGCTGCGGTGTGCCTCGTTAGCAAGGATTTATTGGGAATTACAGATCAATAAGAGTTGGTAGTGATCAGAGTGTGGTGCCTCTGGTTTACTGAAGCTGTTGGTACCTGCTCTGAACATCTGCGTGTCACCATAAATGTTCATCTGAGCCACAGCTACAGGAAATGAGCTGCAGAAAGACAACGAGGCCTAAAGCAAAGATCTGTGTCTCCTTCCTGTCAGTCATCCACATGATCTTCAACCCTACTTTCATTCTTTTTTCCTTCAGTTTAAGTTTTACTCTTAATTGTGGTAAAGAGATAACTGCGAGACCAAAGTGTTTTACATCTAAGCTCTCAGTACGGCACTTCTGATTTCCTCCTAATACCTCATGGACCTCCTGAACCCTGTGGTTCCCAGCAGACATTATTTCTTTGCAAGTAATTAGTTCCACCAAAATAGGGAGTCCCTTAGATCCCACGTTATTAATGTTTTGAGGCCATGTTAAAACCTCCCAGTCACTGGAAAATTTATAGAAAAGGACAATGCGTCATCAAAACTATTAGTTTGGCTTGTCTTTTTTTTTTGTACTTCAATAAAACTTATATATGCACACATCTGAGCAGATTTGATTTGCTGCAGTGAGAACCTAATCTGGTCCAAAGTTACCAGAACAAGATGTCAAAGAGCCTTGAATGCCTAAATTTTATAATGTGTCTGAGTTTGTCGTGTTCATGAATCATTCTCTTTCGCTGAGTCACACACTTTCCTTTCCTCTCAAATTGACTGAATTGATGTACCACTTCACTTCAATGTCAAGTCTTGGCAGACATTGTTTTCTATTGGTTTTGGCATGTGGCCCTCATCTTGTTAGCAAAGTCTTTAGTATCTGTGGGAATGTGTTAACTCCAAATAGCATTCTTCTGTAGGCAGACTTCCAGCTTGCTGCTTTTTAGTTGTAGTTAGTTAAGTAAGGAATAATGTACAGTGAGCAGGTAATTACTGCAAAATAAATCCTGACAGGGTGATGCTTGAATCACCCTGAAGGGGTTTATTTCACAATAATGACCTGCTCACTGTACATTATCCCACTTATTACATGGATACTTAACAAAAAATCAATAATTTGCTACAAAATATTAATTTAAAAAAGGTTTTATGGATTTAAAAAATAACTCTTTGCTCCTCTAGAGTCTATGATCAGAACTGCGTCCATAGCAACAGTCTGTTATACAGAAGTAATAGACCGCTGAATGCTGTAACTGACCAACTGAGTGAAGTTTCTGAGTTTACAGTCACCTTCCTATTTCACAACTTACATACAGAGACACACAAAATTAGTACCTTGATTATTCATCAAATTTGTTCATCTTCCACAGTTCTCTAAGTGTCAGCTGTGTAACTTGTCAGATAGGTGTCAGTAACAAGCTAATATTGATCAATATGCGTAAACACTAGCTGATAATCAGGTTCGTATAGGTTCTGGAAATCTTTGAAAACACCTGAATTTTAATATACTGTTTTCAAATTTTGAAAAGTGCTTGAAACTGCTTGAAATTGCCATTGCATCACTTTCATAATAAATCACTCTCTGAATGAATAGTTTTGGGTTTTTTATTGCACAGTTAGATCTGATTTACTGTGATGAAATACATGATGGATAAATCAGGGCCTTATGATTTTGTGCATATATATGTATATGTCATTTACCACAGCTGTAAGGTGCTGCCTTACTGAGACTGTATGGTTGTATTTCACCATTTTGCCTCCTGCAGTGTGACAGGAGGAGGTTTTAAAAGTCATTGTTTCTTTCTCTCCTGGAGTGTTCAGGTGCAGAGATGTTGCTGATACATTTTCAAGACCTCGCTGAAAGACGTTAACATTTTATTATTCAAAATATAGTGTGTTACAGCTTGATAAAGCATCTGGAGTGGATCTTCAGGGTTCAGTGAGGGCAGTGCATATAAACACACACACACACACACACTCACAGAGGATTTCAGTGAGGCATGACCCACCCGACGCTCCTAAACAAATCTCTGAGGAAATAAAAAAAGAGGTCAGTGGATTGAAGTGACATCAAACATTCATGACATCATGACCGACATAAGGAGGTTTCTGTCATCTGTTGTTATGAGCCACTGCCCCTCTGTGGACTCTGTGGGTTATTGCAATAACAATAAGGCTGCCTCAGACGTCCCTGTACAATAACCTGGTCTGTGTTGTTTTGTTAAAGTCATCTCACTGATGTGATTTCACTTTTATTATGTTATATTACTCTTTCATGTTCCCATCTGTAAAATCTAAGAATAGTTTTATTCAGTCATGTTCTGAATAGATGAATGCATTACTCGCATCTAGCAGCAAATATAATTTAATAAATTACATTTTAAGATTACCTCAGATTAGTGGGTCATGAAAAAATAACGTCCTACGTGACACATACACAGAAGCGTACTGGATGTGCATGTGGGCCCTTTTATGTGCAAAATACAAAATAAAGACACGACATGTTTTCTAAATCTACCCCATTTAAATCAGGAGAGACTTCGTTCTTAGTGTACAAAATATATTTAATTGACATTTGCACAGCTGAGATGAGAAATCTGAAACAAAGTAGAAAGTAAAAATAATAAATAATAAAAGTAAATGTAAAATAATCTAACTCTTTCTCTCTGTTTCAGTCTGGTCGCCTGGACTCTCATTACCCAAAAGTGTGTGGCCACCAAGGCAATGTACTGGATATCAAGTGGAATCCCTTCTTTGAAAACATCATAGCATCCTGCTCTGAGGACACCTCCGTAAGTCACCCCCATAATCATTTTATGTCTGTTTTTTTTTTTTGTTTTTTGTTTTTTGTTTTTGACCAAACAAGTTGGCTCAGGATAATCTTGGAGGATAATAACACGGGTTACTGTATCTGTGAAATCATGAGTCATAGATGCTGGGGTTGATGGCCACTGGCCCAGAAGGCAAACAGGTCACTGGTTCAGAGAGTTTGTACTGGACACAAGCTTGTGATTGGATTTTGGCTCACAGCTGCTCTGGTTGTTATTGTAGGCCTGGAAATGGCAAATGACAGATGTGAAAACCCTCTAGCTTTCCAGTAACTGACTACATAAATAACATCAGATATAACATCAAACCTCAATCACTATTACTCTTAATCTCGGATGTTGCATGACAAATACTAAAACCCTGTAGGCCTTTTTTTTCCCACTAAATGTACCTGTTACATTACTCTGCTGAGTATAGTAAAGCCATGATAGCAGTGTGTCCTGTGTAGTACTTTCACTTGTTGGAGGATAATCTCCTCCAGCCCAACACAGAGCGTCGAGCCATAGCTGTAATCCAGTCTAATCCTAATGCAATGGACTACATTGATACCAAGTGCTATTTTTGATCAGAGAGATCTCCGCCTGTGTCATACTGATTGTAGCTTGGAGCTCATGTGAAAGAGATATAAATAATATGAAGTGGCCTCTGACAAAAAAAATAAAAATAAAAGTTGTTCGGTAGAAACACCTGTAGGTATGTTTGTGTGTGCTTAAAGATTCTGCACTGTGTGTTCACTCATATCTTCTGTGTGTGTGTGTGTGTGTGTGTGTGTGTGTGTGTGTGTGTGTGTGTGTGTGTGTGTGTGTGTGTGTGTGTGTGTGTGAACGCGGCAGGTGCGAGTATGGGAGATCCCAGATGGCGGTCTGAGGCGCAACCTGACAGAGGCCGTGCTGGAGCTGTACGGCCACAGCAGACGGGTGGGTCTGATCGAGTGGCACCCCACCAGCAGCGGCATCCTCTTCAGTGCCGGCTACGACTACAAGGTACCACGTCAGAACCCCCAAACACAACAAGCTGGAATCAACACAGCGTACAGTGACAGCGTTATGAGTATCAGTGATTTAACTAAACCTGCAGGTTAAAGGGCCCACTGTACGTGACCTGTTCAAGTTCATGTCCACCCTGCCCCGCTAGTCACTTGTGGGAGTGGGTTGGAGTGTCTTATCCAACCTACACAATGTATAATATCATTGTAACTAACAAGTTCATTGTTTTTTTTCAAATACCATACATTTATCATCTTGCTTTGGCATTTCTTTGTTGTACACGAGGCTGTTCAGAAACATTCTGCAGCTTTACTGGCTGTCATGCTATCATGAAGTGACCACGGTTTGAAATTTTGAATTTTTTACGACCTCACGCCACACCACCAGCATGGTGATGTGGTGCCAGGGCCCCATGAAAAGACATCGCACTGGGCCCCACCGTCACAAGCCACACCAACCCTGTGCTACTGCTGTAACCAAACCTCCAGAACCTGATCGACACAATCAAAGCTTTACATGACTTGACCTTTACCGGCTTGCAGTCCAATACTTACTGTACAGTATTTACTGACAGTGAGTGGTGAAAATATAACACTGTGCAGACATGATGCAAGAAACATTCTGCAAACATGACTGGTCTGATACCCTCTATAAGAAATGTGCAAAAGGACATCTTTTACAGTCTAAATGTAATTTAAATGGTAATATTCTTGAATGGAAAAAAATCTCTTTACATTAATGAATAACTATTAAGATTGTATGTAATCACCTCTAGATTTCAAGTAAATGACCACATTTCAGTCTGCATCAAGGTATTATTTAAGTATTATTTTAAAATTGTCTGTCCCTAAGACTTGGTCACTCAATGCTTCAAACTGTCCAGGATCCAGTACTGACTATAAGCTGGTTTTGTTTCAAATAATAGTCATTATGTTGAAAAATAATTATTTTTTTTGAATTCTTGTCACTGAAAAGGATTTATTATATTTGCCTGTGTTTCATAAAAGTAAAAAAAAGAAATTGCCACATACCCTCTGCAATTATGCCACCTGACGTGTGATTGAACACAATGCTGCTCACCTTCTGCAGCTGGGAGGAGGGCAGGTTCATGTGGGGGATGGGGAGACAGGGCTGCTGAGTCTGAAGCTGATTCTGCATCCGTGGGACCAGCAACCAGGAGCAGCAGGGATGACTGATTTAGCATGAATAGTTTGCTAAATGAGGGGTGACATGTAAACACTCAGAATGTTCTGTGAAAATATTAAGTAACTAATGTGAGGGCAGCAACAGGGGCCTGTTTCACCTCCTTACTTTCTGCAGAATTTGGTGACATACTGTCATCCTTTCCCCTCTCTCTCTCTCCCCTCTCTTTCTTTCCTTTCTTTCTGTTTTTAGAAGCCAGATTTATCTTTAATATGATACATGGTGCTGCTCCAACACTCCAAACCAAACCGTGGCCCTCACACGCAATTCACTGCTAGCAAACACTGTGCGTGCCTCGTTTGGGAGCAGGACCAAACCATTTCATGTAAATAGGGGGACTGTTGGGCAAAAACAAAAACAGGAAAACAAAAATAAATCGTTAGTTTTATTAGTACATTGTAAATAAAATACTGATGCTATGATGCTAGGTTAATAATTTGATATTGAAAAAAAAAACTAATGTTCTAATATGTTTCAGGGCCCCTCAGGGTCAGTCATGGGCCCTTCAGATCATCCTAACTTTACACTTCCTACACAGGGTTCCTGCACACAGGCTCTTCCTCCCCAGTATGAGCCGCTTTTTGCAGTCATTACAACACTGCTGCTAATTACTCGTCTTGTGGCAGATCACTGGCACATCTGTGCTACTTATTTAGACTGTCTATTCTGTTTGCATTATAATTATTCATTGCATTTCATATTATCATTATAGTTCTTGTTCTTTGTCTGTGCCTTGTTATCTTTACAATTTTGTTTGGTTTTTTTATGCCTTATTAATGTTTCCCCTGATCCCCTGCTTAACTTGTAAATATTTGAATTCTTAGTACTTTTCTAGTATATAACTACTTTTTTAGTATTTTGTTTGTATCCTAGCATTTTTAACCATTGCTAATGTTTGATTACTTGTAAAAACTGCCAGTTAAGTTGACTTTGACTTTGAGATATCTCAGCAGGCTTTGTGCAGCGAATTGGTCGCTTTGCATAGAAACTCATTCATCAGGAGTTACTTTATCATGTTGAAAGTACTTTTTATGAGATGCTTTTTGTTGTATTAATCAATTAGTTGCTCTACAGAAAATTAATCAAACAATTCTTCTTCTTAAATGTGAGGACTTGAAGAAAAAGATGATACCTTAAGCTTTAAGAAATTGTGGCCCCTTTTGGGCATTTTCACTATTATGTGACATTTTATAGACTAAACCATTATTAAATTTATATTAACACTAATAGACACATTAATCGATTAGGAAAATAATCATTTGTTGGAGCCTTGTGTATCAACTTTCCCTCAACAGGCCTGTATACAGAAATAAGTGATCTCCAAAAAACAGATTTGGGACATTTAGAGGCTTCTACTGTCTGATGTGTTCGTTGTAGCACACAAAAACAGTGACAAATTCCAAGCTCATGCCATTGAGTCAAGCACCGCCTGCAGCCATCTAACAGCTCCACCCAAACAATCCTTCCTGCCTGTGTCAGATCCTGATCTGGAACCTGGAGATCGGAGAGCCGGTGAAAATGATCGACTGCCACACTGACGTCATCCTCAGCATGTCCTTCAACACAGACGGCAGCCTGCTGGCCACCAGCTGCAAAGACAAGAAGCTGCGTGTCATTGAGCCGCGCTCAGGGACGGTCCTGCAGGTGAGAGGCAGGGGGGAGACGGGGGGCTGGGGAGTGGGAGTGTGCATTTCATCCAAATTTAAAATACTTAAATCAAAGTTTTTGTACATGTTACTATTTTGGATTTGAATTGGGTTTGTTTGCACTTGGAGATTTATTATGCAATTAATTCCACAAACCAGTTATGAAAAAATCCATGTCAGTTGCTATGTGGGTGCAACAAAACTTGTCTGCTCCCGCTGCTGCAGCTGCTGTCTGAGTCTGAGCCAACTCAACAACTGGAGGCTGAAGCCATTATATCACTCCTTTAACACAAACCGGGATTTAACCTGGCTGAAATCAATGTTGGTTCAAGTATATTAGAACATTTTCCCCACTTTGCTGTTGTTTGTTTGACACTGATGTCAAACAATAACACAAACTAACCAACAAACACAAACTCCTACAACTCCCGTGTCGTGCGAGGGAAAAAGACTGTTTCTGTCTGTGGAATCTGGGAATTGTTAATGAGCAGAGATGATGGCTTCAGTTCCCCGTTGTAAAATGCTGCCTGATGACAAAATAAATTAGTGAACATGTTCTAAATATAGCACACACTTTTTTAGATGGTCCCTTTGTTTAGGATAGGTCCATAAAGTTATTATTTCCCCAGTTTGGATTAGAAGATCTTGACTGGCCTGCACAAAGCCCTGACCTCAATCACACACGTGTGATGAACTGAACTGAACTCGTCGACAGCGAGCCAGGCCTTATCATCCAACATCAGTACCCGACCTCAGCAATGCTCTTGTGGCTGAACAGGAAAAAAATCCTGTAATTGGTTTCCAAAATCTTGTGGAAAGCTTGAAACCAGAAGAGTGGAGGCTGTTATAGTTGCAGATTAATGCTCATGGTTGTGGAGTGAGATCACAAATATTGTCTCTTTGGTTCTTCTTGAGCCCCCTGAGGTTCTTGGAGAAATTGCAGCACCATGAGATTCTTAACACTTAATTAATTAATTAATTAATTATTATCTTAATCACTTTAAGAATATCTATTGTTGTAAGATAACACAAAATCAGTGCTGCAGCTGGTCCACACACCACTTGTCAACCACCTAATCTAAACCAGACCCGTGTGCTGAATCCCTGCTGCACCTGTGGAGGTGATCAAGACCAATCAGAGGGATAAATCATGAATTGCAGGTTTATTTTCAAAGATTACGACAAAGTTGTTGGGTTGTTTTAGCTTTTTATCTAGCTAGCAAACAATATGACTTTTTTGCTTTTTAGCTTGCTGGCAAGCAAAGAAACATTTTGTTAAGGAATACAGAGCAGCCAGACGCTAACTGTTTTCACCCTCAGTTATACTTATTAGATTCTGACTGCTCTCTTACAAAAATAATAATTTGGGGAAAGCACACATCTCCAAATTGATTAAATTCTATTTAACTTTGGTTTAAATGACTAAACTTTAAGCTTTGCTTAATTTTAAATTGGCATGCACTTATTTAAACATAGTTTTGCTAAATTATGATTACAACTAATCTTAGATCAAATTTGTCTTTGTTGTTGTAATCCAGCATAACTGTAAAAAGGCATTAAAATATTTCATCATTAAGGGATCTCCATTATAGAGCCTATACAACTTAGGTTGTTCCCCCGATCTAATAAAAAATAGAATAGAATAGAAAAATACTTTATTGTTGACTATTTGCTTGCAAATGGCAGAAATTTGTCTTTGCTTACATGTGCGGAAAAAGGCAGGTACTTCAAAAACACAACATATGACATCAACACATGACATCCAAACAAAATACATAAAATAATTAATCAGAAAAATGTATTTTAAAAGTAACAATGGACTAATCCTCAACATCCAGCTAACAAAAAAATTTCATTTCTATTATAAATTCTAAGTAAGTTGTCAGACTGCTTTTCTGTATTGTCACAACAATACAACAGTCACAAGAATAATCTGTTATAATAATAATCTGTTTTCGTGTCCACCAGCAAGCCAGTTGTAAGAACCACCGTGTGAACCGAGTGGTGTTCCTGGGCAACATGAAGCGACTGCTCACCACAGGGGTCTCTCGCTGGAACACCCGGCAGATCGCTCTGTGGGATCAGGTCAGACCACACCTCCATATGGCTCATGCCTGTAATGCCAGAGTGGGTGGAGCAAGTGCACGTGTTTAATTCCCTGCTGTGTGTGTGTGTGTGTGTGTTGCTCTTCCCAGGAGGATTTGTCCATGTCGATTGTGGAGGAGGACATCGATGGCCTCTCAGGACTGTTGTTTCCCTTCTACGATGCTGACACACACATGTTGTACCTGGCAGGAAAGGTCAGGAAATTATTATGACTGTAACATTTCTCAGATTTACTGAATTCAGACACACATTTAATGTGTTTTGGGAATTTTTTTTCTACCATGAAGTCTACAGAATGAACAAAACTGTGCAGTGAACTGAAGTTTTCATTTTTATGAGTAATAATAAAAACTTAATGAAAAGATGTTTGTAGTGAACAAACGGGTGTGTAGGAGAGGAACAGCCAGAAATCCCACACACTGTCCTCGAGAAAATTGGAATGATAAAACATTTTGGTCACAGTCCAAGAGACTTTACAGTCCAAGAGAGACCTCGTTTGACCATGTAACAGCATATAGGCAATCATTACAACTTTAATATGGCAAATACATAACAAAGTAATGAGATATAAAGGTCAATGATGCCCTTTATAAGAGGATCAATGCTTGATTTACAACAATTTAAAATCTGGCAATTTTGCATCCCACTCACAAAAAACAAGCAGGAAGTCAAAGTCCAAACGATATGAGATAAATCTAATGTGTCACTATCAATTATATGTCTAAAAATGTCATTTTTATGTGTTATACCTCACACCAACCTCTTGTTCATTGGCCGTACTTGAGTTGTTTATAGAGGTCTTGTTTCAATCTATGTTAAACACCTAATCATTGCATGATCAGCTGGTGCAGAAATAGAGTTTATGTGGTTGGTTATGAGGTTGAGAAGACCCAACACAAAGACCTGAATAAATAAAACCTGGCAGGTCAAAGCACCAATACAATACAGAACAGTATAGTTCAATACAGTGATCTCCCAGGTTGACACCTCTCCATGATCAATATTAGGTCCTCAGATCTTAAAAAACTTGGGGTGGGCATTGAACAGAGTATCCTGAATTTCTTCAAGATATAGACAAGAAACCATGTCATCTAACCATGTTTTAAATAAAAGGAGAGGAAAACTGATTTCCTCTCTCTCAGGACAACCCCTTTTGCTATGATCATACCGAACATGACGGCTTGTTGTAACACTGACAGACAGAAAAGTCAAACAAAAGTTAGATTAACACAGTATCACAAAAAAGACCATCAAGGAATAGTTGTCTGTCGTGTATGTCACTGTACAAAGACAAAAATGTCTTGCCAGAATATCTTGAGCTTCACGCAGGATCAGAAAAGATGCCCTAGGGCCATGTCACCTGACTAACATTTATGACAGGTAACAGAGACAGGAGGACAGATTCTGTTCAGGTTGGTCTTGGAGAAGAGCAGCCAATAGATTACTTTAAACTGAATGAGTTGGAGTCTAGTATTGATAGAACATGCTTTGATCCTGTCTATCTCTTTTGTCCATAATTCATCTGAAATCTCTACACTGGTATCCTTCAGAGCCTCTATTCATGTTTTCTTAAAATGAGAAGTTTGTAGAATGTCATTCACTGTACAAAAAGGTTTTCCCGTGTTTCTGCATTGGCATGGTCGAACAGCACAGTGCTCACTGAAGTGCTGTTAAGTTTTAGGTTATTTATATGTGTTTTGAGCTGGTACAATGGTTTCTCTACTTCTGCATCTTCAATAAAGCCCTGAGTTTGACACTAATTTTAGTTATTTAAAACTATGCACAAAATCTTAAACAAAAAAATCTAAGAAAGGGCAGTTTGTTCTGAGAATCAGAGCGTAGCAGCAAATAATGTGAGGCTATAGTTTGAATTGAAATGAAAAATTATCTGATGTGCTTGAAACTCTGAGTAGCTACGTCTTGACCTGCAATGTAATGGCCACATTCTGGTGCTCTAACAGGGGGACGGCAACATCCGTTACTTCGAGATTACCACGGAGAAGCCGTACCTACAGTACCTAATGGAGTTCCGGTCCCCGGCCCCACAGAAAGGACTCGGTAAGTCATGCGTTGATCAGTGACTGTGTTTATGCACGAGTGTCTTGGATATGATCAGGTTTTTGGAGAATCCTGGTTGTGTTTTGCACATGTAAACGTAATTTCCAGGTTATGACAAAACCTGGATATGCCACCTGGAGTTCTCCGATAATAACAAGAATACTGCGTCATGTAAACACCACATCCAGAGCATTTTATTTGTACAGAACAGAGTGGTTGCCATGGTGACAGATCAAGATAGAACTGCACACAGATGAGTAGAAACCTAGATACTAGAGTCAAAGAACAGAGAACCATGTATAGGGATATGAATAACCAGGTTTCATTTAAATGCCATATCAGAAATATGATCGAAACCAGGATTAGCCTAATAACCAGCATACACGTGCACATGTAAATGCAGTCAGTGATGTGCGATGGCTCCTGCAGACAGAGAGATCCTAATGTCTTCATTAGCAGCCTTTAGAGACGGGGCCTCGGTGCTGCTCTAAATGTGGTTTTGCACGACTGAAAATATAAAATTCATCAAAGACAAAATGAGCTCCACTGACTTATCCAGTGCTTTCATATTGCAGCGGGTTGATGTGATGAATCCTGAGAAGTGATTTCACGTTGTCAGAATGTTTGTCACACCACACACTTCTGTTCATGTCTGCAGGTGTGATGCCAAAGCACGGGCTGGATGTAGGAGCTTGCGAGGTGTTTCGCTTCTACAAGCTAGTCACGCTGAAGGGTTTGATTGAGCCCATTTCAATGATCGTGCCAAGAAGGGTGAGTGAGGGGGATGAAATTATGTAATTAACTGATTCTGCTCTCATTAGTATGGATAAAGAGCCTTTTCAAAGCCACGCAGAGAGGTTATATGTTATGCTTTTAGACAAATCTTGTTTCAGGCACTGTAATAACTTGTTTCCACCAGGCAAGATAATCAACAATGCCAAATCTAATCAATAAAATGAGACTGCATGTGTTGTTTCTGGGTTTACAGTCAGACACATACCAGGAGGACATCTACCCCATGACAGCAGGAACAGAACCTGCGCTGTCCGCCAGTGAATGGCTGAGTGGCATTAATAGAGGTAAACAACACTTTGGTTGATTGATGCTCCTTTGGTGGTTTATGAAACAACATTTAAACAGAAAACATAATGTTTTGCCAAATATAAAAACCCATGCTAGGCACAGAGCTGTGGAAGCCCATTTCAACCAATGTGATAAAAAAAAAAAATAATGAAATTATAAAGAGAAACTTTCTCAAAATAATGATTTAGTATCTCAGAATGGGGCGACTCGGTGGTGCAGTGGTTAGCACTGTTGCCTCGCAGCAGGAATGTTCTGAGTTTGAATCCCCCTGGGGAGTTTGTGACTGGGGCAGAGCTTTCTGTGTGGAGTTTGCATGTTCTCCTCATGCCCGTGTGGGTTCTCTCCGGGTTCTCCAGCTTCCTCCCACAGTCCAAAGACATGCAGCATAATAGCATAATTCATACTCTAAATTGCCCATAGGTGTGAATGGTTGTCTGTCTCTATGTGTCAGCCCTGTCATGAACTGGCGACTTGTCCAGGGTGTAACCCGCCTCTCACCCGGTGTCAGCTGGCTCCAGCCCCTGTGTGACCCGTCAGGATATGCAGTTATAGACAATGGATGGATGGAAATCTCAAGATTATGACTTATTCTTGCAAATATCATGTCTTATCAAAATAAGATAAGACTTAATATCTCAAAATAATGAGAAACGTCCTCAAAATAATGACTAAGCATCACAAAATAAGACTTAGCATCTAGTTTAGTTTAGTTTAGTATAGTTTGTGTGCTTATTTATAAAGGACAGTGTGCTCTGACATTGATCATTTACAAGAAATGAAAACATGGTCGCGCGAGTGAGACATTCATTTCCATCTGTAGTCCTACACATACAAGCAGACACAATAAATAATTTAAAGTGCAGTACACACTACAGTAAATGCAGGTGCCTTACATAATAAAAGCAGTAGGTACACACTGCACAGTACAAAATACAACATGAAATACACAATAACTACCTTATAAATGGTATCTCAAAATAATGACAAACTCCCTCAAAATATTGACTTAGTTTCTCAACATAATGACTTACTACTGCAAAACTGTGACTTTTGGTATTGCAAAATAATGATGCAGTATAACAAAAATTGAGAAGATTTCTCAAAATAATGACTCAATATCACAAAATAAGGACTTAGCGTTACGATATTGAGAAAACCTCAGAAAGGTATGACTGAGTATCATAAATAATGAGTAACCTTTTCTTTCACAACCTTTTAGTATCACAAAATAATGACCTTCATATCACAAATAATGAGAAGTCTTTGTCATTAGAGGATCCCAAATTGGTGGAAATGGTCTTTCCTACATCACCCTGCATTGGTAAAAATATTTTAAAACAAAGCTGTGAAGCCTGATGGTAAAATAGTCTCTTTCATTCCCTGTGTCTTTACTTAGTTTTGTTCTTTGTTGCAAAGTATTTACACACTGTCACTGAACATATGGCTTGTATTGTTACCAACATGGTGCAAACTCCCACAGATACTTCCCTCTAATCATGATCACACAACTTGACCTGGGCTCTGATTTGCAATTTCACCGGGTCTTTAAATTACAGCATCAGCCAGTTGAACATTTAAACCAGGAGGAAGGTAGGTGGGAAGTTTGAAGTGCATTTTTTGCTTTTCATCACCTCCATTTTTCACGGTCTGGTCTGCTCTCAACATGTGTGCACCTCATAACAAAGGCCCACAAACTGCCTTTTAAAAGCGAGCGTTACCTTCTCCGGTGTGGAAATCATTTCATGCTTACCAAACTTTAGAAACCCACAGAGGCATTTGATGAGAAAAACTCCAGATTCTAGCATGCAGGCCAGTTTGTAGATGACAAAAGACTTGTACATATGGGAGTCCACATGCTACAAAAGCTGTCACAATAACAGGAAATTAGACACACCAAGTTGAAGACCATATGGAGCAACAATAGATTCCCTGTGGTGGTCTATGAAGGACTTGAGCCTCGCTGTGCTTTGTGTTGCTTAAGAGCGTTTTGCTCCTTTTTGCAAACAGATCCAGTCTTAATGTCCCTGAAGGACGGCTACCACCGGCCGAACCAGTTAGTGTTCAAGGCCCCAGTGAAGGAGAAGAAGAGTGTGGTGGTGAATGGGATTGACCTGCTGGAGAATGTACCGCCCAGGACAGAGAACGAGGTATGTGAAGAACTGATATGGTATTGATAGCATGAAGGATTGGGTTTTTTTTTGGTGTTGTTATATTTCTATTTTATTTCTGTTATATATGTAATGAGTGGGGGTGTTTGCACTGCATATTATACCCTTCATGTCCTGTTTCTTGGACCTAAAGAAGAGGAGGTTTTACAAATTATTGAGATTCAAATTCCATAAACAAACAGACAAATGAGCTGAACCGATTGGTTGATTGGGTTGATACAGTTGATTTATTCAGTGGAGAAAAAAATAAAAGCCTAAAAGAAAAAGTAACTGTGGAAAAAGCCAATAAGTGGACTTTGAATTAAGATTATTTTGTTGAAGGAACAGTGTGTAGGATTTAGTGGCATCTAGGGGTAAGCTTGCTGATTGCAAAGACCTCATCTCACCTGCCGTGTCCTGGCATGTAGGAGAACTTAGGGTGGCCATGAAACTCACACAAAACACAAAACTCTGTATATAGTGTGAGTCCTCAGTTTGTTTGTTCTGGGCTGCTGTAGAAACACAAAGATGCAACATGGTGGCCTTTAATGGTTCATTCCAAAATAACGAAAAAACACAGTGATTCTTATTTTCAGGTGATTATACACTAATGAAAATATAGCTATAAATATTATAAATCCTCATAAATCTTTCACACTGGACCTTTAAACCAACGGACTAATTGAGTTCATCCTTGACCTCTGAAACAGCCGTTAATAATCTCGCTGCAAGCTCCATTTAGTTACTGTTGTCATTAAATAGAAACATTAGACTGGCACATACGGATATCACATAAGTGAAGATCTTAGGTGTTAATGCAAGATTACAGTTTGAAAACATTGACCAGTTTGTATGCATTCATTTTGTGTTAGTCAAAAGTGTGTTTTATATTTTACCACCTTACCTTACCTTAATAAATTAAGAGGTCTTTGGGGAAGGGAGTTGAGCTTTTTAGCTTTTATTTTGACAGGACAGCTGTAGAGTGGCAGGAGATGTAGGAGAGAGTGAGGGGAAGACTGGAATCAAACCGCTGCTGAGGGGCACACACTTCACCAACTGAGCTACCACAATAAATTTAGGTTGATCAATCAGCCGCCCTTCAGTCTTCTCCTTCCAAGGGGATCAGTGACTGAACACAGTGGCCAGATATTGCTTATATTGAATCACCAGGTATTGTTAGGCTTAGTGGCTATAAATAACCAACCTGTTAATCGACAACTGTTCAATCTAAGCATGGCTGAGATTTAGTCAGAGACGACAGTCTGATGCTGCTGTACTGTAACGTTATGACTGACATCCAGCAGCCTCCTACTCAAGCCAACGTCACCTATCCATCAGTAGTAACTGTCATTAACATCATTTAGCTGTTTACCTCACTGACAGTTAATATTCATGCAGCTTATGTGTCTCAGATGTCAGTATTAAAGCCTTGGTTAATAATACGGTTCTTCCTTGTTTTTTAACTGGCAAAATTTAAATGACAAAAGCTAATTCATATTTATTGTCATCAAAAATGAATTAACACTGCTGCCAAAATGAAGAATTACTGTTCCCTGGAGGCTCATACATTCTTACTGCTGTTCTTCTCAGATCTCTTTCCTTTGCACGAAGGATGGAGATGTAATGAATTTGTATCTGTTTTTTTGTTTTACAACCTGCTACACAGCAGCTTTTCAGCATTTCCTTGTTTCTCTAATTAGATGAAAGTTAGATATTTTCCCCAAAAGGCAACTTGCACTTGATGACACGATGCTGGTCTGATGTATAGTTTTAAAGGTTTAAAAGGTTTAAAATGCATAGTAAATTAATCTGTACAGTAGGACTTTGTGTAGTGAGTACAGAATGTTTTTTATCACTGTACATTCTCCAAATTTTCTCTATTAACAGTAGATTTTCGTACTTGTGTGTTTATTTGTTACATGCATGAGCTTTTGTTTTTCTCCACGTAGCTCCTGCGGATGTTCTTCCGGCAGCAGGATGAGTTGCGGCGGCTGAAGGAGGAGCTGACCACCAAGGACGTGCGGATACGCCAGCTGGAGCTGGAGCTCAACAACCTGAAGAACGTTAGCCCCAACAACGTGTGACCTCGCAGCCTCCTGGACTGGCAAAGCTGCTCCCTTTGCCCCCAGTTCTGACCTCCAGCAAGCTTCTGAGCCTTCCTCCCACCCCTCTCTTTTTTGATATATCATAACTTCATCCCTGCTGCCCTGCATAGTGCATACAATAATATGATAATAACTGTTGGATAATGTCTTAAGTGGTGCAATTACTGGAATATTGTAATAATGACAGAAATGATAAGTAACGGAGGAGAGGCAGTGATCATTGATTGCCACCTGAACATGAAATCGATGAGAGGGAGGGTTTCAGATCCAATCAATTTAGGTATTATCTGTCTTTTTACAACTTAACATTCTCTATCCAGCACACTCTCCAGTGTTATGATCAGTCTGTGTGTTTGTCTCACCATGCCTCCCCTCATCATTCGCGTGGCAATACACATGCAAAGGAGCTGCTACACTCATCTTTCTGTAATGACCAAACCACCATCTAGTTCTGATTCTTTGCTGAGGCAAGAACTGGAGGATAAAAAGACTGTCACTGGCTCCTGTTTCTCTTCCCTAAGGCCTTAGACCCTGCTGCACACACAGATTGCAGCGAGCTGCAGCATCCTCTCAAAATGGCTGACGTGAAGTGGTTTTGCAACTGACAGACGAGACGAGCTTTTGCAGACATGGATCATGTTTTCCCACAGAGCTGCTTTCCCGTAACCTCTTTTCTCACCTACAGATGTTGTTGCCTGTAAATATACTTCACATTACTGACCTATAGCTACACAAACGCAGTCTTTCTTCCCAAGGACAGTAGTTTAGTCTTCTCATTCTTTATTTAAATAGTGGAAAAGCAGCAGGGGAGACATGGATCCAGAGATGGTGGACTTGCAAAACTACTCAAAAAAAAAAAAAAAAAAGTCTCAAGGGAAGCTTTGCTGGCTGTTCTTGGTTTTTAGGGCTAATTTTGAGGATGGGGGGTAATGTATATTTGCTTCTATTTATTTGTCACATTTTACCTTTTTAGCTAATAACATGTATATTTGTTAATCCCATTGTTTTTGTACGATGTGGCTGCAAGTAATGATTGTGATGCTTGATAGATTTTTGCTGAATGTTTCTGGTTGGTGCAGGATTTGTGTGAAACTGTACCTTTAATGGTATTAGCTCTTCAATTCCAACAACATAACTTCAGACAAGTTATAAAAATGTATTCTTCTTGCCTATTCCTAACAGTGCAGACAACTGTAATAATAACCATCCTTTTACATTTAAACTAAGTATATCACTATTACTGAAATGTGTTTACCTGTAGATGTGTAATTTTGCTCTAGAGACTCCGGGTCATCTGCCTCTCTTTCTGCACTTGTACCATTAACAGATTTAGGCGAAATTGCAGTTTAAATGCCTCTGTTTTACCAATGAACTGTTTTTTTTTGCCTGCATTCTGAAATTTTAAGAAAAGTGGGCACTGGATTAACATTTTATTGGCTCCATTGGGCCGGCCAGATCCAAAAAGATGCTGCTAAACATGCAATGTGTCTTTTAATCCAGGCCCAATCACAGTCAGCCTTGTCTTTTCACTGTTTCTGCTCTTGGTGATCTAAGAAATGGAAAAAGATGAATCGGCTACATGCCTAGTGAGAATGGAATATGTACCCCCAAGTACGTAAAAAGTAAGTTAAGGTCTGAAGGTCACAAGTCTTCTCCGATCACATTATCGTGGGGACATTAAGGGACCAAAGCTTTAGTTTCAGTAGACTTGAACCACTGACACATTAATGGTAAATGCGTATGTTTCTTGCAGGAAAAATAAAAGGCTACAGTGAAAGTGAAAGCGGGAAAAGGAACTACCAGAGATGATCAGCTACAGTGAGAAAGGTGAAAGTTGCAGTTGGAGCCTCTCATGTCGGCGCACTGAGCACTAAAATCAGGCACTTAACTGAAAAGCTTTTATGCTTTTAAAAAGTCTGAAACTCCCTGTGTACGATGAGGAGGCAAGTAAACCCCAGTTTGAATTAGCTCAGTTTGTTCTTGTTCTGTATAGAGTTAACAGGATCACAGTTCACTCTGCTGAAGTTTTCTATGTGGAGAAAAAAGTAACGGTAACACTTTCTGTGACATCCATGCAGGGTTGGGTAGTAACAGATTACATGTAAGTAACAAGTAATAATCAGCCTAGATTACATTTGAAGAATTGATTTTACATACCTTGTCAAGGATTACTTGATTACATTTTTTATTTTAATTGTGATACTTTTTTTTTCATGATAACCAATTCTCTATAACTGACTTTTGAAAAGTGTGTCTTATATTCAGGGTTTCTTAGACAAGTGCTCCACTTTGTGGCAGGAGAAAAGAACCCTGAACAAAAGTAGAAAAGGTTTGAAGAGAAAAAAGAATATTTATGGGACTTCTGTGGCTGCATCCATTTTTTAGTAAAAGGTGCAATATTTTCAGCGTTTGATTTAAAAGGAATCCAAAACTTATCTCGTATTCAGACCAGATATTTTTTTTGTTATATTGCTAATTACCAAAATTTCCATGCAATTTGTTTTCAGTAACTGACTACATTTCATAATAATCTGACTCAACCCTGCAACCTGTCTCTATAATGCATTGTAAACATACTTACGATGCATTATAATCTTCATATAGCAATGTAGTTAGGAGTACTCATAAATATTCATGCTTTATAACAAGAATCATTAACACATTATAAAGTATTTTTAAACGATTCATAAGGTCAAGTATCATATTGCTTCATAATTACTGACATTTATCTGTTTTTGCAAGGATCGTAGAGCATTTTTTATGAACTAAACCTTAAAGAGTGTTTAAAAAAAGGGACAAGATTAATATCAGGAGTTCAAAAGTGAAATGAACTGATTTTATGTTCTTCCTAAATGTATAAGCTATTTGATTTAACAATGACTTTTCCCTCAGTGAGAAACACCAAAACCAGGGTGAAGGTTACGTCATTAGGGAATTTAATTACTTCTCTCAAAGAATACAGTCACCACTACGGGTAACTAATAATGGCATTATAATGTACTGTATGTATAATATGCTTTTATTTAAAGGATAATGTACAGTGAGGCGAAATGAACCCCAGCAGGGTGGTGCAGGTCTTGAATCATCCTGAAAGGGTTTATTTTGCATAATGACCAGTTCACTGTGCGTTATACCACTTATTGAACGGCAAATTACTAAATAAAAACCAACTATCTGACATAAAATATTGATTTAATAATGATTTTATTGCTTCCACTAAGTCCTCCATAATCTGTGATTAGAACTACATCCATAGCAACAGTTTATTATTAATAGCAGCAGTCTGCTAATCTGAAATAACAGAACGTGGAATGCCAAACTGACGAATCAGAATATTTAACAAAGTTGTGTAATAAACACAGATGTTCTTTGCACCTAATTTCCCTGCTGATTAAACAAAGAAACACTTTGCACATCTGTTAGATTCGACAAGTGTGCAGGAGAGAGGCAGGTAGACCGAAAACATGCACAAAGACTCTCGCAAGTTCGACAGTGTGCGGGAAGTCCTTTTGCAACCTGTCGATTTAACAAATTTGAATTTAGAGTAGCTGACTAGTCTAAAAGGAAAACAAACACTCAGAAAACAGTCAAAATTTACTCAATGTGTTGACTGTTTTATACTGAACGGGATCACACGTCTAATCAGTTATCACACACATCCCCAGTAATAAAATATAATGTACGACAACTACCAGAATTATTACATTATGATGATTGCAAAAAAGTGAGCAAGTATTTGGTATTATGATACTTGACTTCATAAGTTATAGAATACTTTATAATGTGTTAATGATTATTGTTATAAAGCATTAATATCTATAATGCATTACGACTGTTATAAGACATTGTGAATATGTATGAGTGCTTATAAATATTATATAGTTCTACAAGCAGATTATTATGCATTTATAAGTATGTATATGATGCATTATAGACATGGATGTGATAGAAAGTGTTACCAAATGATCATACCTGATGACCTGAAGGTTCACCGTTCGACTCGACAGTGTTGTACAAGGACCACAACAAATCAAAACATATATAAAAGGGATTTATTGAAGTGAATGGGAGGGAAAAAGAAACAATTTGGCTGATGACAGTGGAATTTTAACATAGAGTGAAAAATCACTGAGGTAGGCCAATTTGACCATTACGTATAATAGTGGAAACAAAGTCCAAATAACTGACCGTTTTCCAGAGTTTACACTTTGAAACAATAAATTTTCAATGCACATAAGTTGCGGCTGTAACCTCCATTTTATATCAAGTACTTCTCTACACTACCACCACAAATTTCAAACATTGCCACCTGTGTGTCACAGAAAAGAAAGAGAACATGAGGAAAAAGCAATAATGAGTTCTGATGTTGAACATTTCTCTTTATGGAAAGATTATGCATACAAAGTTATGTTCAAATTCCAAGAAATTTCACACTGCGTATTTTTAGATAAAGCAGCATACATATTTAATATCTTATTACAATTCATAGTTTCACCTCAGTTGTCTGTTCAATGTCTGCCGTCATCAAAGAGAATACAAAAAAATAGATTTGGTCATTATTTACAAGAACACGTAATTTCCGAACTATCAAAGCTGAGGGTTGAAGGAGGAGGAGCAGCTTTGACAAGGGCAGACATTTTTTTGCTATGATTTAAAAATATGCCCTGTGAGGGGTCACACTGTGCATGTTCAGACAGAAGTTTCACACCAGGACAGCAGAGAGTATTGGCATACTGGTGACACTACAAATACATAACTTACATTAAAAAAAAAAAAAAAAGTACAATGCAAAAAATAAGTTTAAGACGAGGAGAGGACAGCCATACATGAAATCCAGTAGTTGACTTTAAAATGTATTAGACATGCACTCTTTTTTTTTTTTTCATTTTGTTTTTTTCTTTTGAAGGGGGGGGTCTTAAAATACATCAGAAACTGGTCTTACACAAACGGTGAGAAAACAAAAACATTTCTTAAAAAGGTTTATCTTTGCTAATATTTGATAATACAAAATCGGTGTCCACAAAGCAGTTAAAAGTGGACCGTAAAGACTGGAACACGGGAGCATCAAAGGTACATAAATTTAACTTATTTCTCCAGACAACCCCGTCTACCTGACTGGCCATTAACAAAAACCACTCCTACTGCAATATGAAACTGGGGGAAAAATACATGGGGTTGTTGGGAAGTGACTGGGAGATACAAGTTTAAAACAGTTCACAACTTAGCTTCCAGAGGACTTTCAATCATCTTCATCCTCCTCCCCTTCTTCATCCAGTTCCCTTTTTCTCTTCTGACCTCGCTCCTCTTCTAGAAAATAAAGAGTCGCAGTTAAAGACACAAACATCGCAACATAGCAAGTAAATGTTTCCTGGTAAACCTCTCTTTCAGGTTTATTGCGTCACCACGACAGCACTGTGCGCAATTTTCACATTACAAGATAGATTTACAGCTTTGTGATGGACAATAAAGGTTTTCTGAATCAGCTGAGTCCCAAATCTGTACTATGTGTGATACTGAGCAGGTTTAGGGTGTGTTCACACTGGAAGTGATGTCAACAAAACAAACAAAACAAACTATTACACTATTGTACCAGTGTGTGGAAAGGAAATTGAGGAGCCTCCTGTATTTGGAAAAAGTGACAATTAACTGTGGATGGTGTTAAAACAACTCCAGAACATTACAGAAGACAAAACATATCTTATGTTTGGAAAAACACGTTGCTGTCTTTGGGTTGGTTTGCTTGTTTTTGGGGGGCATTTTTGCTTTTAAAGGACAGTTAGACAGCTAAGAGGCAGACAGGAAACATGGGGACAAGGGGGGGGCATTAAATGTAACTAAGGTCTCCGGCTTGAATTGAATCAGCAACATTGTGGTTATGTGGAAACCATTAGGCTACAATGGTGGTCTAATGATGTCTCTTTGTTAAAAGGGACAGTTTGCCCCAGAAGCAAAAATACATGTTTTTCCCCTGGCCTGTAGTGCTTTTTATCCATCTAGGTATTTTCGGTGAGAGTTGCAGAGTTTTGGAGATATCAGCCAAAGAGATGTCTGCCTTATTCCAAATATAATGGGACTAAATGCCGCCCAGCTATTTTGGTGCTCAAAGCACCAAAATAAATGCATTTGAAAAACAAAAACAAAAAAACGGTGTATCTTTCCAAAAATCATGACCCGGTTGCTTAAGTGAATCCGCAGACCTCGCTGTGAGACGTTTCCTGTCAGATCAATTCTAAAGTAGTCCCAGTAGATTCTACAGCAAAGAAAGTAGTTCCTACATGAAACGTCTCACAACGAGGTCTGTAGATTATCTTCAGGAACCACACCGTGATTTTTGGAAACAGACACTGGTTTTTAATTTTTCAAATATTTTTTGGGGTGCTTTGAACACCACAAGCCAAGAGTCATTTTAGTCCTGTTATATGTGAGAGAGGCAGACATCTCTACGGCTGATATCTCCAAAATTGTAGAACTCAAACCAAAAAAACATCTAGATGAATAAATAGCACCACAGGCCAGAGGAAAAATAGGTATTTTTGATTTTATGAACTGTCCCTTTAATGTAACACAATACAAACTTCTGTCACTGGTTTCATGCTGTAGCTGCTCAACAGTTGGTGGTGGTAACCACTGACTGTAAATAAAGATGGACGACGCGTGTCCACTTCCACCCACTGTACAAAAATGAAGCCAATTACAAAAAGGAGCCAGAGTCTGGACAGTACTGATTAGGGCAGGGTATCAGTACTTTTTTTTTTTTTCTTACAGCCAATCACCACAAACGTTATTTAATTTAATGTGATGTCTGATTGGCCAACTACTGCAGCAGCTGCAACCCCCGTGGTCTGTGGTGTGGTGAAGTCGAGTGTATTGGACAGAATTGGTCATTTTAATAAAAAGGTATCAAATTAAGTACTCTGTTGGTATCGGTATCATTTTAAAGGCACTTGTATTGATTCTGGTATCATCTACCCAGCCCTGGTAGTGATCAGGGTTGAAGACAGGGCAGGGCTCAGCTGTCAATCATGGTGTGAAAACCCATTTTTCTAGCATCAAATGACTAATTAAAACCAAACTGATCAGAAAAAATAACACTTGAATGTATATTGGCAGGTTAAGAGCTACCTAAAATGACAGAAATCATCTTCGGGAGGAAAATATTTGACGTGTAGTTTGATGTTTTAGTTTGGCTTTTGTCCTATTTGCTAACATAGAGGGGGTGGGATTTATGACCTATACTACAACCAGCCACCAGGGGGCAATACAGATGTTTTGGCTTCACTTCTGGGGAGCTCTCATGTTGTCCATCTTTATATACTGTATGTCAGCGGTGGTAACATGCACAGAAGCTGTTAATGCAGCAACAAAAGCAGTAAGCTAGTTTAGCTAGCAAACTTTTATGTGAGTGACGTACATTTCAAAATATTTTTTTAAATGCTTAAATGTTTTAATGCAGAGGGAAATGTATCCAACATGTTTTTCAGGACACATATCATGAGTTTTGGTGAGTAACTCTGAATGTAAACATAACTTTGTTTACAAGAAAACTTCACACTGCACCTTTAATTATGCTGATTTCTTGTATGCTAACAGTAAATAGATAGACTGTATACACTTAGCATGTAGTATAGAATTGGGAGACAGCTTGTAAGTTAAAATCAGCCACCATTTTACTCACCTTCATCATCCTCATCGTCAACCTCTCTGTCATTCAAATCTTCCTCCTCTTCCTCCTTTTCAAAAATAGACAAAGCAAAGTTAGTTAAGTTCAGAAATTAACATTTTTAAGAATTACAGAGCACAAATCTCATTTATTATCATCTCACCTCTCCACTGAGGTCCTCCTCTTCCTCTTCTTCATTCTCCTCTTCATCCTCCTCTCCCTCTTCCTCCTCCTCGTCTCCTGGTGCTGTGTCTTCATCGTACTCCTCTTCATCTACATCTGGGTGAGACCAGTTGGCGGTTAATTATTAGCCAAACGGTCAAATGTCAACAAAGAACACAGCTACCCACAGGAAGGTGTGTGTGAAGGTCAAACTTACCGTCTTCATCGTCCTCGTCATCATCCAAGCCCTCCGCGTAGACCTCGGTGTCAGAATCTGGCGCCTCTTTGTCGTCTTTGTCGTAGCCGTCCAGGTACGTGAGCTGGGGTAGTAGCTTGAAGACGTTGTCTCTGTATTCGTTCAGGTTTGTCACTTCACAGTTAAACAGATCTAGACTTTTCAGCGTCCCCAATTCTTTCTGTCAAAAAGAAGAATCAAGTTTGATGAATTATACAGCCAAATGTTTAGTTTTTATGTACTTTTCACCCCGAGTACTTTCACTTACCAATGGTTCTATTGTGCTGAGGTCTTTAATCTTGTTGCCACTGAGGTTGAGATGTGTGAGGTTGGGGCATTTCTCTGCCAGAACTTCCAACCCTCCTGAGATCCTGTTATCGCTGAGTTCAAGCTGTTCATCAACCAAACAAAGTCAAAATATGCAAAACCCGAAAAAACCTTAAAAGTTACAGACTTGCTCTCCGTAGACAAACACTCACCTTTTTGAGTTTATTTAGCTTCGGCAAGTGAGCAACTGTCGTCAGTCCGACATTGATTGTGCTTAGAAACTCCAGCTCCTCAAATTCGTCTGTTAGACCCTCGATCTTTCCTTCATTTGAGCGACAGTTGTCTAAGACAAGTTCTTTGACCTGGAGAACGAACAAATAACATCAGGTAAGAATTTATTGGATTAAAAATCGTTCCAAGTAAATAAAAGGTTAAAGACAGGTTGCATAAAATATGTTAAGTAGGTGTTCATTTTCTGTCTGGACAGAAAATAAAGCCATTTCAAGCTTAAACATCTGTTTAACCACACAAAGTTCTGTTTTTAGGAGGGATGCTCTTGTCAAGAACGACTTACAAAAAGTAAAGTCAAATTCAGCCTCAGTAGGGAAAAAAAGTGTCTGCCAAATAAAAACAGTGTAATGTAAAAATATGATATAGTACTTCGCACAATAAATTGATTGTTTCAGCTTTTGGGAAGCTACTGCTCCATTCAAGTCTTGTTCCTGACTCGACTTCATTTGTGAAGTGTTTATTTAAGGAGCAAGCTAATACAGAATTATGTACTCTAATTTAACCTTGAAACTTCATCTGCAGTCAAAGTGGCTCAGAGTACATTTATTCAATAACTTATACTTTACTTGAATATAAATTTTTTTTCCCCCACTGTATACTTATACTCCACTCAGAGGGAGACGTTGTACTTTTGAGTCCATTACATTTACAGAGTTACAATTTACTTTGCAGTTTAAGTTTTTTTCCCCTCATACTACAGATATAACTACACATATATACTATACAGGACTATTAAACTGCCCAGCAGTACAGAAAGTGGTTATAATTGGCTCCAAAATGACCAAATACATAATTAAAATGCTGATTGCAAGTTAACACATTAATAAAAAACATTCCAATGACATATATAACATGCTGTTCCATGGGTTTAAAGCTACAAATATTAGTTAATTAATTGATTAGTTGTCAACTATTAATCATCAACAGTTTTAAGAATCAATTAATTATTTTCAGTCTTTTTTTTAATGTCCAAATTCTCTGACTTCAGCCTCTCAGATGTGAATATTTTCTAGTTTCTTTGGTTCTCTCTGACAGTAAACTAAACATATTTGAATTGTGGACAAAACAAGACATTTAAGGACGTCACTGTGGGTTTTGGGAAACAGTCATCAACATTTTTTACCATTTTGTGACATTTTACGGACCAAACAACTAATCAATAGATTAAAAAAAAAAAAAAAAAAAAATCAGTTAATCTATAAAGAAAATATCTCCCACAACTGTATAGTTTCATGAGACTAATTAAACACTTTAATTTAAAAAAAAGAAAAAAAAAAAAAAAAAAGCACACTAACAGAGAGTAACTAAATACATTTACTCAAGTAATGTACTTAAGTACAATTTGGTGGACTGTGTCCTTCACGTGAATATTTCCACGTTTTGCTCATTTCCACTTCTACCACGCTACATTTCAGAGGCAAATATTGTACTTTTCACTCCACGACATTTGTTTAATAACTTCTGTCACTGGTTACTTGACAGTTACTTTGCAGCTTGATAAAACAAAATATAATCAATAATTAATTATTATGTAAATTATAGCTCAAGATTAAACTTTATTGAAACTCACAAGCTGCCCAACAGGAAAAGAATATTAAATAATTAGCTCCTCATTTAGTAGCTGCAACACTGAAGTGAGGAACACATTAATACATCAGTAATTATAATCCAATAAAATCATATATGTTGTTGTGAAATTGGTTATCCTGCATAATGAGTATTTCAATATAGACTTTTACTTGTAACAGAGTATTTTTACACTACAATATTGCTACTTTTTATTTAAATACAAGAACTGAGTTCTTTATCAACCAATGCTCAGGTATATGAGCATATTTTAGGTTGGCGTATAGGCATATTAAAAAGTCAGAGGTGTGCTTTTATTAAATATTTTACCGCGGCCTCGAACATGACTTGGCCAATCAGCAGCAAGGACCAAAATATAAAGAATACTGTCCATTAGTAATATTCAGTAGGCAGCAGCACACATTTCAATGCACTATATATCGGTAACAATAATTAATCACACTGAGTCATTTTTTAAAGACAAATTGTACATATTCTCTGATTTCAGCTACTCAAATGTTGAATATTCTCTGGTTTCTTCACTCCTACTCCTACTCTTTATGAGAGTTGAATTAATATTTTTTGGGTTGTTGTCAAAACAAGATATTTGAGGATGTCATCTTGGACTTAAAACACTGATCAACATTTTATAGACCAAATAACCAATGAAGGAAATGAAACCAGATGAATCAATAATGAAATTGTTTTGCAGAGGGATAATTAATCAATTTAGTCATTTTTTTAATATTAAAAAAGTAACCATTTTCTAATTTCAGCTTATTAAACATGAATATTTGGGGGTTTCTTTGCTCTTAAAATTACAGTTAAAATCAATATTTAAACTTGGGCTTTGATCAGTGTTTTTCACCATTTCATGACATTTTGTGGACCAAACAACTAATCAATTAGTCAAGGAAATATATGAACGATTATTCGATAATGAAAATAATGTTAATAATGTTTTTTGGGTCGGTAAATAGTTAGATGTGCAGTCACAGGTGTGCTTTTATCGGATATTTTACCGCGGCCTTGAACGTGACTCAGCCAATCAGCACTGAGGACCAAACAAAAAAAAAACAAAAAAACAAAAAAAAAACAATAACCGTCCATCAATAACGTTTTGTTCGACAGCGCACATTTCAACGCTCTAAGTATCGCGATGCATCGGCGCTCCTTTCATTACGTAAATATCACATTTGGCTACTTTTCCAGTAGAAACAGACGCAGCGCGGCGGTTTTGTAGGCGTTTATTTTCTCTGGTACCCGAGTTAAAACGTGATAAGAGCTTGGTGTGTGTGTGTGTGTGTGTGTCTGTGTGTGTGTGTGTGTGTGTGTGAACGGTTGTGAGCGGCGCAGATGCACATTAGTCAAAACAAGTCGGAGTGAAACAGACCTACGAGTCGTGCACAGGGTCATTTGTGAGTAGGAGGGGCAGCTGAAGCAGATTAGATAGCTGCCAGGCAAACGTTTCATTGTTGCTTGTGCTAAACAGTTGCCGATTGGATTGATGGCGTGTGTAGACTTCTATTATTAAGAAGGTATGATGAATCGTTCGTCATTTGTGTCGAATGAACGGGATACTCGGTGTATTTCGAATTGCCTTTGTTTCTCGGTAAAATGGCGGCTTGTCCTAGTTCTGGAAAACTGGAGCAACAACGCGGCTCGACGGTGTGTTTTCATTATGTGTCTCGACCTCTCGTCGAAAACCACAGAGCCTCCACGAAAGAAGTGGACGAAAAGGAGCTGTTGATACCGACGCGGTCGTGTTTTGTTTTGTTTGTTTTTTCCCCCTCGTGTTTCGTGTCTGCGTGTTTTCGCCCAGCCTGGTGGCAGGTAACGGTCCATGCTAGAAACCGCTTTCTTTCGGCCATCTGTGCGCACCGTGGTGGCTCCGGTTATCGGCTGCACGGGCTGCAGGCTCTCCACCGCCAGCTGCTCGCGGTCTGAACGCGCTTCTGCAGAAATAAAAACGAGTTCGGCTGCACAGTTTGAGTGACCGTAGGTGCAGGATGCGGCTGCAAGGCGATAATTCGAGGCTGTGATCGTTATGCATCATTGATAATGTCATGACTTTGAGTATCCGCATCCTTAACGCGCCCGGGTTAAAATGTTTAAACGCATTTCTCGGTCAAAGCATGCACACAGCACATCAAACCACGAGTAAATAACAACACCGCGGCTTTTAAACGAGAATGGGCTGCGTTCGTAGATCAAAAGTTACAAATATGGCTTCTCATACTGCTTGCCTTGTTTATACCGCTGGCATAAAAAGCTGTGCTGCATTCTCAAAGTGCACATCAAAAACGTGATGTTGGAGCCGCACAAAAGTTCGACCAGCGTCCCCGCAGCACCTGCCGACCGTAAACATGTTCGCAACAATGTGACCCGACGCCTCCATCATCTTTTAACTTGTAAGAAACTTTGTATCCCCACGCCAAGACATCACACGAAAGATTCTCCATTAGCTGAGTGTGAAACATTCACCGAGCGAGATGTGAGGCCAACTTACGTCTGACGGAGTGCGGTTCCGCAACTCTAGATGAATTCTTTTCTTCATGTCCATCCTGGATCAGCGCGCCCGTGATATGATACACACTTTTAATAATTACTGCAAATGCAACTAGCACCTCCAGAACAGACTGCTGTTGTTCATTCAAACTTGATCCGCTCGGTGGGCGGGAGCACGTCTCAGGATTGTCGTCACCGCCGACCAATGGGAGCCGCCAAATAAAGAGGGAACGGATTTACAGACACGCAGGCCAATGGAGCCACCCTCATACAACTGGGTGGGGTTTTGTTGTTGAAGTTTGGTTGTTTGTTAACTTAAGTTTACATGGCTAATGTAATACTTTAATGTTTTATGCTGAATACAGACCATGGCAGAGGGATGCTACATGTTTGTCAGTGCATATAATTGTCACTATTAAAGCTCCTCCTGACTTGAAGTCTTGTCTAAAGGTGGTAATTATGTAGAGCTCTTGTTTGATATTGTTCTGTCATAAAACACACTCATGATACATATTGTTCCACTATTCACACAACAAAAACAAAAAGTGGAGAAGAAAGAAAAAAAAACAGTTCCACATGGGACACAGGAAGTAAAGGTAGAAAATTAAATCAATATGTAAATAGTATGTAACACAAACTAGGTGTTTCGCTCAAAAATACACAAATACAGATGTACCTGTTACTGATCATTGCTGTAGCATTAAACACTTTATAAGGTAAGACGTAATCAATCCTGAAAGAAATTGTTGTCAGTTTGCTTAGAAATTACAGGATCACTTTAAAGTACATCGGGAGTACATGCAAAAATGGCAAAAATATAATAAAAGAAGTCAAACCCAAATCAAAAGTAATACTGGCAGTGATACTGAAAAGTAAAAGTTATATTGCACGTTATTGAATATTGCATGATATTGAAAGCAATAATGCACATGATATAAGCAACATTGCACAATATTGAAAGTTATATTGTATTTAATATTAAGCAGCATTGCACATGGTATTAAAAAGTAATTGATGTAGAAAGTAATTTTGCACAAGTTTGTATGTAATATTGCACATGATATTAAGCAATATTGCACATGATGTTGACAGTAATATTGCATGATATTGCAAGTAATATTGCACATGACTAAGCAATTGTACATTATATTGAAAAGTAATATTGCACATGATGTTGAAGGTAATGTTGCACATGATATTGATAAGTAGTTTTGCACATATTGACAGTAATGTTACTCGTGGTATTAAAAGTAATATTGCACATGATATTAAGCAATATTGCACATGATTTTGAAAAGTAATATTGCACATGATGTTGAAAGTAATGTTGCACATGATACTGATAAGTAGTTTTGCACATGTTGACAGTAATGTTACTCATGGTATTAAAATTAATATTGCACATGATATGGAAAGTTATATTGCACATATTAAGCAACAATGCACATGGTATTAAAAAGTAATATTGCACGATATCGCAAGTAATATTGCATGTGATTTTAAGCAGTATTGCACATTATATTGAAAAATAATGTTGCACATGATATTGATAAGTAATACTGGACATGTTGATAGTAATGTTACTCATTATGTTAAAAGTAAAATTACACATGCTATGGAAAGTAATATTGCACATGATGACAGTAATACTGCAAAAAATTCACAGCAATATTGCACATGTTGGCAGTGATGATGCACATGATATTAGAGTAATATCATACATGATATTGAAAAGTAATATTGCAAATGATATTGAAAGTAATATTGCACATGATAATGGATATGATCTTGCACATGATGTTAGAGATAGTATATAATACTGTATATATATCTCATATACCTACTCAACAAAAAGTTAATTTTGTGTTAAGTTTCTCGTTAAAGATGGTAGAACTTCCACAGTGGGTCTTTGCTTAGCCAAAAAAGTGCTGCACCTTCAGCTTGATTACAGCCTTAAAGTTGTGACATGTAGATGACATATTTTCCAAATGGATCATGTAAAAAGGAAAGAAAATTAAATTAAATGGGTACATATATAAAGGTAAGAAAGAAACCAAAGCATAACAGGAACACAAAATACAGATTTACTTGTTGTTGCCGTAGCCATTAACACCATAGAATGTGACCAAAATCAATTATAGTTATATGGTAATTATAGTTGGTATACAAAAGTGTATGTACATTACATTTTCTTTTCAGTCAAATTTGATTGTGTGTTGAGTCACTCTTTACAGACGCTACAACCTTCACTCTGAGTCCTGGCTCGCCCAAAAACTGCCGTACCTTCAGCTTCATTACAGGCTCAAATGAAAGTTGTGACTTGTAGATTTAATTATGTAGATTTAATTTATTTTCCGGCTTAATGACTCTGAACATGAAATCATCTTGGTTTTATACTACCCATTTGTTTTATCTGGACCCCAAGTCTGTAATAAAGCTTGAAATAAATTAAACAGAACAGTTGAAGGTATTATAGTTGTGTGTTTGTTTGTTTGGCTCCACCTCTGCCAAACATAACAGTAAGACATGATAACATTACAGCTGCAGCGGTCAGTCATTTAGTTGTCAACTATTAAATTAAGAAGCAGCTACTTTGATCATTGAGTATTTTGTAAGAAAAAAGTATTAGTTCACATGAGGTGGGAAACAAGCAAAAAAAAAAAGTAAATGAATATTAAAAACAAAACATAATAAAACTACAGTTTCATTATTAGAATTGTGTAATTTTATAAATGTTGTATGACTAACCATGATGCACTTTGATTCATTTGCATGCTAAATATGTTTAGCATGCATTTATGTCATACAGTCAGTTAAACTAACTGTCATGATTCAAGAACTGGACAAATACAAACTGATGCAGTAATCATTCATGTGGGCAGTTAGTGAACTCTGAGGGTATTCCTCTGTGTGGCGGGTAGCAGGTCTCAATCTGATGCTGTAAAGAGTTTATCCACAAGGGGGAAGCAAAGCCGTTAGCCTGGAGCAGTGACCATCAGTTGGCTGTTTGGATTACCATTTTCTCTTTAACTCATGGTGCAAGTTTAGAAGAATATGAAAACTAAGGTTGATGAGGAGGGACTCTAATCACACTCCAAACACAGTCTGCTTTCTGATGATCAGTAACTGGTCAAATGAAGCCACGTGCTCTGTGTCTCACTACATTAAAACCTAACATGAAGAGAAAATGATTAAATAAATTAGTGGAGCGTTTGTCTGATAAACAGGGATACATGCCAAGAGGGAGAACTGTCTCTCCCTGCATCACCGTCTCACCCACTTGTCCGTGTAACTTTATTAGTGTGATAAATAACGTGCATGTTCATGATAAGGAGACATCTGAGTAACCGCCAATAACGACATTACTGCTGTCTCGCACCAGCCTACATCGCTGTCAGCAGCCTCTGAGGCAGTTCTCCCTGTCAGGCGTCTTTTCTCCTCTCTGTTTTCACTCAGAGGCCTAAACTACGCATTAACTCCCAGCTTTACTCCATTAGTGTCAAACAAGCTGCAGTGTAAAGGCAGCACACATGCATCATGGTTAATGAGGCCGATCTTAACTAAAGGGAACAGCAGTCATTTAACTTTTACATAAATTATTTATCTGGTATAAAAACAGTGTTGATAGATAATGAGTAGCTGCTAAATTGTGGTTTGTCTGCTTTACCTCCAAAACCTATTAAGATTGACAGAAGTTTTAAATACTGACTACAGGTGGAGATAGAGAATATTTCTTTTTAATCTCTTAAAGGGATAGTCCAGGTTTTTTGCTGTGGCGTTGTGTGAGATGTCAGTGTTTTACCCACAGCAGATGGTCGACATGCCTCCAGTTTGAAGAAGCAGCAGGAGTGACAGAGTAGAAAGCTACGCAATGTACAGCTGTGGACAGGGTCAGAAGCAAAATGTACTTTAGGCACTTAAAAAATCAATATCAGATTAAGTGCACACTATATTTAGTATATTTTCACAGCTTTACCTTGCCGTATAACACTCGCTGTATCAAGCTGTCCCTGTAACCACACTTCTTTGACAAAAACAGCTATTTTACGTTGCAGAACATGAGTTTCTGTTCCACGGCTGCCATGACCAGAAACTTAACAGTGTACTGGGAGGTAAAATAAGCGTTTTTGCAAAAGGACTCCTATGTCTCTGGAGACAGCGATATGTCTCATATACTGTTTCCTGTTGGAAAAGGCTGTCTGGTGGAAATGTAAAGCAATGAAAATATAAATATTGAATACACTCAAACTGATATCGATATTTTTGGCAGCTAATATATATTTTGCTGCTGGCCCTGTCCTGCCCTGTGCTTCTTACACCAGGGGCCTCATTTATAAAACGGACTGAGTTATTTATAAAATCTTACTTTGAAGTGCAAATGATCTTATCTCTACGCAAAGTCTAGACTTGACTTAAGTGATTTTCCTGCTGGTTATGTAACGGTATTGAAAGAAAGAGGTTCAACCCTGTGACCTTTGCATGAGCTTTATGAATAATGTGATAGGAGTTATCAATTGAAGATTAATTAGCGACACACTCCCAAGCTCTGTGTTTGTCTTAGACACCTTGTTGCCTGGCTGCAGTTTCCTCCGCCATCACTGTGAATTCCTCTTCTAAACCGTTCACTTCTCTTTTTTGGTAGAAATAAATAAATTAATTAAATAAATAAAACTGAGAAAACTCAAGGCAACTGTCTAAATAAAACTGAAACTTGAATTTTGAAATAAACTCAAAAAAACTTTGCCAACCTGTAATATTTTATTGATCCAATAATTATTCTTCTTCAGATAAACTTGAATCTTTTAGGTTTTTTTTTACAGTGTTCCTGATGAAAAATCACTGACTGTATGGCAGGTGTTGTCCATAAGTTAAATTTATTTAATGACCTTTATTTTATTTATTTATAGATCACAGGGGCTTAAAATTACAAATATAAGTATTTCAGCCTAATTATCCCTTTAAAAACCTGCGCAATCCCTTTAAAAGAGTGTCACATATTAATTGTGTCTTCAGTCAAAGTTTGGCTGCACGGCACCAGTTTAAACTGACCGACCCACTAGTGGCAAAGTGCAATGAATGAAGATGTCAGTGTAGAAATGCGACCACCAGAGGGCAGCTCTGCCTCTTTTTCCACCTATGAGATTTCACTGGAAAACAGGCAGTGAGAACTGATTGAGCCCAGCATGCCTCTTGAAAATTCCTGAACCTCATGAATAACTATTCAAAGTATGAGGTGTTGTCCGTGCAGAACGAGCCACAGAGTGCAGCTGCGTGATGTATTAGCCATAGATTTTTTCAGAAACCAGTGATTATGGATGGATGATTTAGGAGAAAACTGTTTCCAGAACAACCATCAGGACTACAAAGGCAGGGCTTCATGTTGAAGGTCAGACGGTGTAAAGTGAAATGATGGCATCACTTTCATGAGTGCACCTGAATCTGAAAAGGTTATTTGGGAAAGCACAAATAATGAGATGTAAACAGATATTTATTCTACTTATTCTCCTTAAGTTGCTCATTAGTGAGAAAAACGCATCAAAAATGTACACAGTAACACTAAGAGTACTTAGATAAAAGTAAAAAGCAGCAGTAGCTTTTTACTTTTATCTAAGTACATTTTTACACAAGCACTTACTCTTAATATTATCATATCACTATAATAATAAAAGCACATAATATTCTACTAACCGAGTGCTGCAGTAAGAAAAACACATCAAGAAACATGAACGCAGCATCATCGAAATTTAATATTTTTCCCTTCAGTTAAACTTTATTAAACTTTTTCCCCCAGTTTCTTATTCCTCAGTGTCGCCCAGTTAAATGTGGGGTGGAGGTGGGCTGCAGTTCATAAAATTTGTTCAGGATTTAAAAAAAAAAAAAGATATATGAAAGTACCATATGTACAGTATGTGGAAATACATTTCATAATTACATGCCAATATTAAATCAATCTGACACTTTTAAGGCAGAACAGTTTCATTACCAATGAATGTTAGGTGAGAAAACACAACATTTACCCGCCCACCTCCGGTCTCTGGTCTATCTGAGTACAGATACACAGACGGGTAATTTTGTCGGTCGAACAGATGGAGTTAATGACGTTTTGTGCATCTCTAATCACTCTACTCCCTTTGCCCTTGTCTCACATTTACAGGCCAGAGTAGAAACCTTAAAATCAAGTGCTTCTTTAATTCATTTGCTGAAGAATCTCCTTGGAAAACGTCTCAGAGTAATCCTCTTTGACTGTGCCATCCGCTGCATACCAGTACTTTATTTTGGAAGGTTTAATATGGTGGAGCCAAAAGCAATGTTTCATCCGGCAAGTATCTGGCAGTCTGCTGCAGATAAAACAGTTTTGTATCAAGTCCACTGAATTATACCTTTAATTCAAATCCAGCGTGAGTGACACCATGTTTACCAGGACAGCTGACTTTGACTTTGACATGTCAAGTATGTGATTAACATGTTTTTACATTTCAAAAGTAACAAAGAAGTAAACAGAAATAAACAGAAGTTCATCCCTGACATTAAAGAGGCTGTGTGTCCTCATGAACTTAAAGTCTTTGACTATTTGAATTTGCATCCACCTGTTTTCCCAGATATGTGAAAATGTTAACGTAAACATGAGCTGCCAACAGTGTTTGACCCGAAAGTGACCGAAAACATTATTTGGCAAGACAGATGGACTGGCTGTTTGCATCCACCTGTTTTCTCAGCATAAATTAGACTTCACTATAAAAGCTTAACATTAAAAATGATCCCAAAGTTATTTAATTCATTAATTATACTCCAGGATCAAACCAGCAACAGACCAGCACCAGAACAACTTTTTTTTGTCATATAAAATACATCAAGTGATGGAAATTGAATGATGAGAACTGGCAGTAATTTACTGCCAACCAGCCCACCAGAGATTAAAAGTAGAATTTCTTTCAAAAAGTTATTTTTTTAAATTAAAAGAAAAAATTCTGAGTCTCACATACAGTACATATTATTTTGTTACTGCTGTATTGGAATCTGTTCTAATTTAGTTTTTGGTGCTGTGTGTTGATGACAACTTACTGTTGTTTCATATGTAGAATCATTTGACCTGTTTGGCTTGTTTTGCATTTCCTTCCTTCCTTCCTGATACTGCATGATTTTAAATTGTTGTTTTTATTGTTATTGTTTGTGCACAGACTACAGGAAGAGTGATTCACTTTGTGGAAGCGAATGAGGATCCAAATAAAGCATAAGAATGTGAGGTGTGGTCGTGTGTTTGTGTTGCAGTTATTTATTCACGCTGTGAGACAGACAGGTAACTTGTACAGTGGATTCAGACATATTAGGTCATGCACTGATATGAAGTGGACGTGTGTGGACGTCTAAAGCTGGTGTGTTCGTGTGCACTTTGGAAAAGAGACATGTTGTGAGATATATGATGGCTGTTTTTCCTTGGCGTGGAGGTTTATGAGGAGATGGCTTGAATAACTCGCCTGACAGACAGTGTTTGAGATAAATTGCTTGTGTTCATTTGGCAGATAGCTGCAGATAGTTTTCTGGCTGGAGTTTGTACACTTCCCTGCATGACAAACACAGGATTGTTTGTTTAAATCTTGGTTATCTTGCCAGAAAGACAAACATGGTATGATATGATCTTTTATGTGTATTTGCCAGACTGCTAGCCTGGAATCATGTTAGGACACATATTGGAGAGGTCTGTCTTACACTAAGTAACTTATCTTGAATACTGGAAAACTAGAAATGCTTCTTTAACCTAATTTCTCCTGAACACACAACAGAAATCTACTCATATCTTCCTGCTTTGTCTGTAACATCAGTTGACTCACCACTGGTGTCTTATATCAGAAATTGCATCTGAGAAATTATTTTAAAGATGGTAAATGTGCTTGAGGGTGTTCATTGTCACAGGAGAGTAATTCTTGCTTAGACTGTTAAAAAAAATATGTGGCTTGTCCAAATCCAAATAATCCCCAAAGCCTTTTACTAACTGAAGGCGTTGCTGCTGCTGGAGAAATTAAAAGTGGCGCCCGCACATACGCTCTTTATGCAGACATGTTTCTATAATTCTGTTTGAGATAAATCTTCAGATTTTCTATGCAGGCGTTCTCCGTTGAAGCTTCTCCACAGCTGGACTTTGAATTTAGACCTTCCTCGATCATAACAGCTGTTTAAGGCAGAAACTGGAGACTTATATTTTCAGGAAATGTCGGCAAGGCAAAGAATTTTTCTTGTAATCTTGGATCTTTTGAACAAACTGAGGCACTACTGAGGCATCGGCCACTGATTTATCAAATAAAAACTGCCACTGTTGTTTTTTCTGTAGAACCCAGTGGAACTACATCCACCATACTGGAAAAACATAAATTATTTAGATGAATAATATTCATTACTCTCTTTTTTTTTCTGAATTCCTGACATTTGATGTTTTATACAGCCATGTGTTTCCTGTGTGGATGGTATTAAACAAAGATGCACAAAGAGAAGCAATGCGACAGACATGGATTTTGCCATATAAAATAAATAAATAAATAAATAATACATTTGAGAAATTCAAGACCAGTGTCTCTTTCCAAAAATCATGATGAATATTTGGTTGTTATCATCAGGATTAAAGCTCATTAAAAGATGTGACAAAGAAAAGAAATTGGAGCACAACATCATGGTCCCCTATATGAGGCTGTTATGGTCTAATTAAATTACAAAATAAATGTAACTGCAATCCTTTGCAGTCACTGTGAAAAACTGTAATTAAATTACAGTAACTAATCAAAATACGCTTTTGGGGTTGCCTGGTAGATACTCTGAGTGACCTTCTCTAGCTTGATTTGTTTTGGTTAAAATGGGTTACTCAGGACTAAAAGCCTACATCGTCCCGTCAATACACTGATTTATACGGAACTGACTTGTGCTGCATTGTCATCCTGATTATTTGCTGTGATCATTTGTGTGATGTTGTTCTGGTGGTTCATTTTTATGAAAAGTGGGTTTATGACTGACTGTACTCATGCATCCATGTGGGGGAATGAACTTAAACATTTCAGACAGCAAATTGTCAGATGAACTCTGGCTGGTACCATAACAACAGAAAACAATGATGAAATATTTTGCTGACAGTCAGCGCATCATAGTGATTTTGCAAAATTGTGAGCAGGGGATGGAAGTAATGAATGACAGCTGCTCAGAGATCTAAGCATCTTTTCATAGACTAGGCCTCATTCAACAGAATTTTTTCCCATAATTTGAAATAGTTACCCACATCCATCTTTTTAGACATGTTTTCTTATATTATTACAGTTTACTGAACCATATTTTCTATTCTTTCAGTTGATCTGTGCTGCAGACGGTCATTAACTTGGAGACTAAATGACCCGGCTCAGTCCATCACTCCAGAATCTTTCGGGCCTCTTCTCTCACAGGGTTACGAGACATTTCTGAACATACTTACTATTGTTGTGATCTGCAGTATTTTCAAACCCTTATGAGCATTCAGTGTACAGTCAGTCCTTATTTCAGGTTTATTATATACATGTGTTTTGCTCTATATGCATTTCTTAATTAATAGTTATTTTTAATTATTAAACACACTTAAAGTTTATGGTTTCATCACCCTGATATCATTTGGGAAAATAAAGTAAAATATAATGCCTCCATTACTTGTCAAAAATGTTAACCACTTTTGAGGGATCATTGCAAAAAAAAAAATGTGTTTATGTATATATGCTGTTATATATTATAGATTAGAATATTAGCTGGTATTATTTATTTATTTATTTATTTATTTATTTATTTTTATGCTTTGAGTGCCAAAGCCTAGTGACATTTTGTCCCGTTATATTTGATAGAGGGCAGACAATACCTCCAAGCAACTCACACCAAAACAATCTCGAAGGATAAACAGGTCTGTGGGCCAGAGGAAAAATATTTATTATTGATGTAGGGGGTGAACTGTCCCTTTAAGTAGTTCTCCAGCTATAAGTGACAAGTAGTATGTTATAATTAACATATTTAAAATTCCAACGGTTGAAAATAGCTAAGTTGTGCAGTGTGATCAATAAGTGGGGATGCAAAATCCCACACTGTCTTCTGATGTGTTTGCTCCACAGAGCTGTTCAGGCAACACTTCAGTGTGACCCAATAACTGCCCTCACACCAACTCATTTTGAAAGAGCAACAGCCAGTGGGGAAACTCCCACTCAGCTGCACGCACTAACTGTATCACCCAGCTTCTCAGTCAGTCATGGAAAATATAGATTATAGATAAATAAATGATACATATAGATACATATGATTGCCTAAAACAGTATTTATCAGACTAACAGTCTGTAGGACTGTTTATAGCATCCCTGACCACACTTCCAAGCAGACCTCAGGTGATTATAGCAGGTCCATTTCTGTCATTTTGAGGCTTTGAGTGAAAGAAATTAAGCAGCCTTGATTCCGCCAACACAGTTTGAGTGCAAAGAGTGCGATGCAAGGCTTGACTGAGGGAATGGCAGCACATAGGTGCTTTACATAACCAGTGTCATATAGGTGCCCGTCACCCAGTCTGTGATTCAAACATCTCAGACATATGTACCTTAGTTTTATTTATCATATTACACACATGCCAGGCTGATTTGAGGGCGGCCTCTTGTGTCAGAAAAGTTACCACAGGCTTGTGGCGGTCACGCGTTCATAGAAACAGAAAAAAAAAAACACAGTAAAAAATATAATAAGTGTAAATGTAGGTGTGCATATCATATGTGACAGAAATGAAGGATGATTCCTTTAAGGAAGATGGGCACTTTCCTACAAAGGCAGTACCGAAGGTTTGTTGAAAATGTGCTTGTAAAAGAGTTCATGTACCACAAGAGGGCGACATTTGTTAAGAGATAGCATCACCTGGCCGTGTTGAGCAGTTTTGGGGAATAATGGAGATAATATATATTGTTATCATGATTAACATTGTGGATTGAAAGAGAAAAAAACTTAAAAATACGGACTGTTAACAAAAATCCTCATCGATTCACATGTGTAAAGATAATGCATTCAGATCTTCAGCTCTGTTATTATTTCATTGTTTAGAGCAATTCAACACCTTCATTATCAAGTTAAAAGTGAACACGTTGACGACAGGGAGGAACAGTTGCTACAGAGATAATCAGACTCCTCCACTTTTCTCCACATGGCAGCACTTTATGCCCATGGTAACCTCAGACTTAAGTGCTCACACACGGTGGATTTTGCATTAAATGTTTCTCATAATGTTACTTAGTTGTTGGGTCTAATTAAGTCCTCTCCCACCAGCAGCTGTCTGCACATTTAAAAAAGAAAAAAAAACAACTGAGCAGACTTGATTAGAGTGAAGGTTTTCCTCTGCTGGAGTTTGGAATAATTTGGCAGCTTTCCTGGGCAGCAACCAGGTTTTTAGATGCAGAATTTAGGCAGGTGCTCTTCAACACAGTGCAAAATCAAAACAGCAGCTGTACTGTCAAGACACCATTTTAAAGACTTTAAAGACTTTTTGTATATGAAGCATAAATCTGTCTACTGTCAAAACAAAACTGCATCAGGATAAAGAAAGAGGATAACAATGAACAAATGTCGTAAGATGATAAGCTGCATATAACTGTCTACAGTGTTAATCTGTTGATGAATATACTCTTAGAAATAAGGGTTTCAGAGGGGTTCTTCCTGACAGACTGAGGTTCTACCCAGAACCATTTGGTTATGAGGAACCCTTTTTTGAAGAACAGGTTTGTCAAGGGTTATTTGTAAGACTAAGACTTCCATTAACCTTATCATCTAATATAAAAAGGTTCTCTGTATAACCGCCTGAGTGTGATCTAGGTAAAACCCTTGGAATATAAAAACGTCCTTGGTAGAACCTTTAGTAGGTTCTTAATAAAACCCTTTGAACAAAAAAAAGGTTCTCTTTAGAACTCCTTGTTTGAGTTCTAGATAAAAATCCTTGCAATATAAAGGGTTTCTCTGTAGAACTCCCTGGCCGGGTTCTAGATAAATCCCTGGAATATAAAAGGGTTTTTGGTAGAAGTCCCTGGATGCATTCTAGATAAAACCCTTGGAATATAAAAGGGTTCTCTGTAGAACCCCCTGGGTGTGCTCTCAATAAAACCCTCAGAATATAAAATAGGTTCTCAGTAAAACCCCCTGGATTGGGTTCTTGTTGTCTTGTTGTCTTGTAGAGAGGTTCTGAGTGGGTTTTGGTTTTTGGAACCATTGCACCATAGAAGTGTTCTCTGTAGAACTTCTCATAGGGGGACGGTTCTATGTATGACCCTTTATGTTCTGGGAAGAACTCCTATAAAGGCTCCAAATGGGAGGTTCCAAATGGAGCCTTTATAAAGGTTCTACCAGGAACCAAAAAGGGCTCTCCTATGGGAACAAGCCAAAGAACCATTTATGGTTCTAGTCAGCACCATTATTTCTAAAAGTGTAAGAAATATATTTTGAGAATAGAATAAGTAATAAACCTTTAATTGAGACATTTTCTTCAGAGTTACTTGAGATGCTGGATTTGAATGTGGCCTTGGGCTGATCTTGAAAACACCTCCTCCTACTAAGTGCTAAAATATTCTGCAAGCATATCAATTATAAAAGATTGTTATGCACCCTAATACACCTCATACTAATTGCAGCTTCTGGTTTAACCTGCTGTTGGGTGCAATTAATCACCACCTCCTTAACCGCTCATTGGCATAAGAGTCAATAATGGAAATGCTAATAGATCGATTTCGCAGTGATGTGCAGAGCTGCAAAAACAAAGTAGTATATTGCCCCAACAAATCAATTTCAAACAGTGCAATTCATATGTTTAAATATGCTGCTACTACTGATGTGGGAACGCTGCATATCACTTTCATTCATATTCTCCACTATCTTTTATCTGCATCTTAAAGTTGGTCTCATATTAATCTGTAGCACTTTTTTTTTTTTTTCAGGACGACCGATTGTGTTAACATTTGAAGTGAATAATTGCTGTCAAGATTCTAATGCATTTTACTGCATACTTAAAAATAAAAGTGCTAACTGGAGCCAAAAAGGGGTCTTTGGCTCGTCTCTTTTAGGTCCCTGGTAGACCCTTTCATAAAGGTTTAACTTGGAACCTTAGAACCCAACATAAAGGGTTATACCTAGAACTGTCTCTCACAGGTTTCATCCAGAACCCTGTATGAGAGGTTCTAAAGGAGAATCTTATGGTGTTAAGGTTACAACCACCAAACTTTTCTATGTACTATGTTAATGGTTCCACTCTTTGATAACCTTTTTGTATCACCGCAGTGTTAGCAGAGATGAATTGCCCAGCTATTCTGGCGTGCATACCCAGCGTTGGACCGAAATAAAAACATCAGATGTTTCTTTTCTTTACAGTGTTTTCTTTATTACATTAGATAATTTGTTTTTAGTGTCTTCCATGGATGCAGTTACTTTTCCATCAGCAGTATTGGGACAGCGTTACGGCGTTACAGTAACGGGTTACAAAGTATATTGATATTTTATATTCTGACTCCAGTGGCAAAAGAAGCTGTCAGATCATAGTAAAAGTACCAATACACCAATCTAAAAAACTCAATTAAGTCTATTAATTAAGGGGGCTGAAGCCTATCCAGCTGACACTGGGCGAGAGGCGGGGCACACCCTGGACAAGTCGCCGGTTCATTGAAGGGCTGACACATACTATCTCTTATTCACACCTATGGACAATTTTAGAGTCACCAATTAACCCATTATGCTGCATGTCTTTGGACTGTGGGAGGAAGCCGGAGCACCCGGAGAGAACCCACATAGACACAAGGAGCACATGCGAGCTCCGAGCCTTCTACAGCCACTCAGAATGAAATTCTGAAACTGCAGAGGGATGAGAGCCTGCTAACTGTGCTACCTGGTGCCCCATACCTTTCTATTTGAATGTGTTGTTAGGGGGGTTGGATCATATTATGGTGATGTTTATTTGGGACATTAGGTGAGTCAGTTTGATGTGGACTTATCGTCCCTATCCCTTTTTCTCTTTCTTAATCCGAAGAAGTGGCAAGTTCTTTTCCAGAAAGATGGATTTTTCTTCTTTGCAGCCTGCTCCTGACTGACTTCAGCCTCTTCCACAAGTCCTGGTTCTTGTGAAATTGAGTTTTCTGGGTCCTGTGACACAGCAGAGGACTCGCCCTTCTCATGCTGGCAAACCTGGTTGTTCAGCTCTTCAGTGAGCTGGTCAGATTCTGTATGTAAGGTTTGACTGTCTTTTTCCTTAGCCTGGAGCTGGCATATCTGTAGCCTAAGGTCTTTGTTGACCTTCTCCGAATCTTTGAGTAAGGTTTGACTGGCCTTTTTCTTATCCTTAAACTGGCATAACTCTTGCTTCAAGTCTTGAATCAGCTGGTCCGATTCTTTGCGGAAGATCTGATTGTCTTCTTCCCTAGCCTGGAGTTGGCATAACTGTTGCTTCAGCTCTTTCTGTTGTTCCTGATTTTTCTGGCTTGCTCTCTCCAGGTTGTAGGAGAGCTCAGCATTCATCTCCTCTGCTTTTTGGAGCTGCCTGTTCATCTCTACTATTTTTCTAAGAAGGGCCTCATTGTTATGGAAGCAAATCCTAGGCTCTACCTGATTTTGGTGCTCATTAGTCCTGGAAGCCATATCTTTTTGTCCAGAGCCCTGAATGAAAGTCTCAAAGATTTAGTCTCAAAGACTTAGTGTATTGTTGTCTGAATTTGTTGTTTATCTCACAGTGACGTATCTCCTGTTCAAAGGTGCAATGTTCCTGTTGTTGATTCCTTGATTCAAATGTTATTTTGTGTAAAGGCTGTGAAAACAAATTTTATCTGTACTGCACAGTAAGTGTAGGACAATACAGTAAAGAATACAGTAATGAATGACTGAATGTAACCAAGCTGGCTGTCTTTAACCTTGTGATGTCATCACAGAATGAAATGCCTTTGATGACACATGATTTTTTTTTTTTAATTCTATTCAATTCAAAAAACTTTGATGTACAAGACATTTTTGTCAAAGTGTATAGTAATAATGACATTACAAGCAAAAACAAAGTGGTACAATTCATAAAATAATGAAAAAACACTTGTGTTTGTGAGACTGTGGTAGTGTGTGTTGAAGTTGTCAGTGTGTGTGTGTGTGTGTGTGTGTCACAGTGAATATCACTGTCAGTGGTTTTAAGAGCAAGCAGGTATTCAAAATGACCAGTGATGGGAATTACGGCATTAAAATAAACGTTAAAATAAATGCCATTACTAACGGCTAACAGTTACTTTCCCTGGTAACTAGTTACTTTTATAGTGAAGTAACTCAGTTACTAACTCAGTTACTTTTTGGGAGAAGTAACTAGTAACTATAACTGATTACTTTTTCAAAGTAACGTGCCCAACACTGTCCATCAGCAGTAATTAAACTATTTCAATTTACTTGCTTTAATGACTTACTGGAACCTGCTCAGTAATGGACTGGACAAGCATATTCTACACTTGTGGTCTTCCTGTACACCGAGCAGGAAATCGGCATTTTGAAGTGAGCTGTAAAGAGCTGTAAAGTGTCTGCTGGTGCTCAGTGACCACTGGTTAGTGCTTGCTGACCTGGCTAATATGTGTGAGGCCTCCAGCTGTGGTTGCTGAAGTGTGTAAGGTGATCGTAGTAGGGTGAGTAATGCCATCAATGTCTCTTGATTTAACTCTGTGGTGTCAGTCCATTCGCGAGATGGGATCCTTTTTAAGAGCCGGGACATGTTCGTGTTCGGCTCTTGTGGTTGTGGGGAGTGCAGAGTTTGTGCTGTGAGGCTTCTTGAGGACCTGCGGTGCCTCTAACCTGATAAAGAATATCTCAGGACCTACTTTTTTTTTCTATAAAAGAATTAGCCTCTTGTAGCTCCTGCAAAATTAAACCGCTCTGCATGTGCGGGAACAGTCGGGGGGGAGCTGGAACAAAATGAGCACTCACGACCAACAGCGTCAGTATGCATTCATTATTCATATTAATTGATTCTGGCAGTTTGGAGACAATACCTTGTAATGCAACACCAGTGCAGGACAGGAAGACGATAAACACACACTAATCTCCTCCAGCACGAATGCTGAACAAGCTGCTTCCTGCTCGCGTGACTCCTTCTTCTCACATCAACCTGGAGCTGTGAGGAGTCACGTGACCCAGGTTTTATTCTTGATGCCAGAGAGTGAAATATATTGTTAGATCATCTTGATGTTTACAGTAGGAAACTTATTAAGCAATATAAAGGAATTAGGCATTTTTGTGAGGAATATGGGTGCAGTTTGTTTTCCATTCTCAAGCAGACTAACTGTTCTATATTTGTTTATTTTTATTGCAATCAGGGACACAAGATGATAGATTTACGGATGGTAAGAACATATCCAAGATTTTGGGTGAACAGAATTGTCCCCACTCGTTCACATTATCTTTAGACTGATGTCTTTTCACTCTTCATATTTCATTTGGTCCCACAGCAAAAGAAAAGAAAAACTCCCACACACTCCTCACACACACTCTCTTCTGCACTTCCAAATATAATTTTAATTCAAAAACTATGGTAGCAAGGATTTATTTAAGCTGCATGCTTCTATGGGAAGGCAAGGTAATTTATTTTTTCAAAATGTCATGCACCAAAGGGTGCCCAGCCCTCATAGGCATAAAAGAACTGCAGATCAGTTGTTCACCTTCAGCACAGAGTGGATGAATGTCTCTTTTCTTAGTAAAACACCAGCAATGGTAATTCTAGCTGTAACACTCACTGGCTGCTGTGGCTGTTGACTCTGCTGACAGTAAAGTCCAGTGTGTGATAATGAAGGCACAGATAAAAAGGCAGATGAAAAAAAGTTATGTCCTGGACATCCAGAGACAATAACTTTTAAAAGAGCGTTAAAAGTAGAAGTAAATAAAAGAGCAATAAAGCTGAAGCAGTGAAGTAAGTAGTAAGCAGTAGTCACAGCATCTGTAAGGGCCACAGTGTGATGAATTTAGAAATGACACAGTGTCACTGATAAGATATCTATCTATCTATCTATCTATCTATCTATCTATCTATCTATCTATCTATCTATCTATCTATCTATCACACCATAAGGCGATCAGAAATTGGTGGGGAAGCTTTACTCTGTCACATGTCATGTCACTACGTCACTCACATGCAGACATATTAATACATCCCCTCCTGAAGGCTGCAGCAAGGACTACAACCCATCATGGCATCCATTAAAGGACTACAAAACAGGGGGGCAGTCAGGACAAGGGTTGCTGCCCAGCTGAACCAGATGAGCTGATTGCCCCAGTGAGGGTGCAGAGGCTGGAGTGGGAAGCATGCAAAAGAGAGAGAGACAGACAAACAGAGAGGAGTTTTGGTTTTGTTTATTGGCTGACAATAAGCTGTCCTGTTATGAGAAGACTCAAAAAGCAAAGCCTGGGTGATTTCATTCACTGTATCCACACCTCAAAATCCCAAAAGAAAAGCTGCCAACCTCTCAAGACATCACAAGATGTAGTTTAATGACATCGTGAAGTAGTGTGGAGTCACGGGAGGTCTTTTCTTTCATGTTAAACAACCACCATAGTTGATGAAAATCTATTTGAAGTTTCTCAGGCAGAAATCATGTTCATGTACGACGTGATTTTATAGCTTTATCGACGTCACATTTAGTCAGGTTTGCCGACTTCTTTCCTCACTCTCTGATGTATCCGACGTATGCTGCGTTTCTGGGAAGTAACAGCAGCTATCACCATAAATAAATCATGGATTTATCTGGGTTTGAACATTCTTGGAAGCATCTGGGATAATGTAAGCACACAGTTCAACAAAATAAAACATAGGTTTAGCTTTTTTAGATGTTTTCAAGCAAAATGTTACTTACTATAGTTTTAAGTACGTTGGGAATTATTATCGAGAATATGGGTCGATTTGTTTTCAACTGTCCTAGACAGGGAAAATGGGGTGGGGTTGTGTCCCTACTAGTGTTGAGACCAAACCTGTCTTTGACTGAAATGCTATAAGCAAAATTTCTCATTCACATGAGCAACAGTTTCCATTATAGTGCAAAGGATGCCTATACCCACAAACACAATCAAATAAAATATGGATTACTCTTGTGGGATACTGAACAGGTTTAAGTGTTTTCTGTTTATTATTTTAAAAATCTAAAATGTGAAAATTTATAGTGTCCGTGTTTCCTCCAACATCCTTTTATTTAATCACAAGGCTACTAAGTTGACAAGAGGAACGGATGAGATGTACACACTCATTTGGTGAAAGTGAAATGAGAAAAAAAAGAAGGTCACATGCATCTTGATGTAAATGGCAATGCACTCAGCATCGTGCTGCAATTAAAATTTAATGAGGCCTCTCCATTCTGCTCAACTAGAGCAGTCAGATGTTACCGTGCAGACTCCCCGCTCTTCAGCCTCTCCTTTCCCGTCACCTACTCGCCCTTTTTTTCTCCACTGGCAGCAATTTCTAAACAAACCACATGGAAAATAATATGCCGGCTTCTTTAAAAAGAATCAGATTGATCTTGATCTTTGGAGATGGTGCTTGTTTTTCATCCGCTGGAGGATGAGATTTCTTGACATTATCAATGTGGGATCTAGTTTACATAACAAAGGACGGTTTTAGATCTACTTTTCATGGCTTACTGTAGCTGGGACACATGAGAAAGTTAAGAGTAATAATCAAAGAAAGAACATCCACCTGATACATTCTTTAACTCTGCATGCAAATACCTAAAACGTACACTCTGCACTGTCACTACATCCATCTCACTCTCTCCGACTATCTCTGTCTTCCACACACACATTCACACAAAACATCCCTGCCTGCGCCTAATCGTATTTCAACATGGTGGATGAGGCATAATTACATATTTGCAGAGTGCTAATCTGCAGCAGTGTCCTCATGTTTATTATGAGGTGGAGGAGCATTTGACACAGATCTGATAATCTCTACAGTATGCTGGAATGAGCCAAAGAGGTTTAATTGCAGCAGATGAGGCATATTTTCATACAGCAAGTGGTTTCTGCAGACTCTCTAGTTACTGTAATACTTTAGCAATGCTAAAATGGCAATGTCATTGGATCAGCTGGTCCATTTTCTCGGCCCAGGAAGTCATTGAATGGTGTTACGACCCCAGCAAATGCTCCTTAACCAAAACAGGTCTAATAAAATCTTACAAGTCAAGGAGATGCAAAAGCAAACATTTCATTTATTGAAACATACAATGTCAGTAACTGAATTCTCTGAATGACAAATAACCCTACCACAAAATAACAAAGAACTGATGGGACAAAATGAGGGAAAGCAACTCTGACCAGGTCACAAAAAGCTGTAGGATCAGAGAAATCAAAGAAATAACAAAGGAACAGAAAACATACTGTATGTCAGGCCAGAGTCGCCACTGTGGATGATGGAAGAGAGAGAACAAAAGTCTTCACCCCCTCTTTATTGGTTTTGTTTCAGTCAACCTGGGGAGAGAAAGACACAGGCCACCAGAGGTTTAACATCCTGTACGCGTCATGATCAGTGGGGGGGGGGGGTGCATAACAGTGGATTACCATGAAGTGTTGTACAGAAAAACAGCTGATGCCTGTTGATATGCAGGTTGATGCCTCCGAGATGATGCACCCTCTGACTCTTCCTCTATCACCACCAGCAGTTTGACATGTGTGGTCTTACTGTTGAGCAGACTGCCTCGAAATTTGGTCCAGAAAATGAAAGATGTTCACCACAGGAACTCTTTTTTATAACGCCCCTTAAGTTAATTAAGTAACTAACAAACTTGATGGTTAATGAATTGAGTTGCTTAAAACTACTTTCGGGTGGATCGTGAAGTAAAGACAGCTTCTTCTGTGCGAGTTGGACCACTTTAATTGATGCGTTTTAAGTCCTGCCCCTTTTCCCACTGTGCTTCAGTGACAGTTGAGCAATCCTGGTACCTCAATCAACTTTCTCCTTTCGTGGTTCCTGTACTTAGAGATGCTAGATGCTGGGCATGGCTGAAAGAAAACCACATTTTGAAGATGGTTAAAAGTCAAATGTTAAGCTAGCAAACGCTATCAACCTAGCTAACTAATCTACATCAATTTTTTGCTAGCTAGTTAGTAATCATGGTTTATGGTTAAAATAGACATTATCCAAACATTAGAAAGGCCAATCACAGTTTGGTAATCAAATTTTCTCTTGTAAATAGCCAGGGTGAGTGGTGTTGCTTTCTTCTTCGTCTTTGAGGTTTGGTGTTTGGCAAACAACTGGTTTTGTTTCCAACTTGAAAATTCCACAACTCTTCTTCCTCTGCTCTATTTGGTAATATTGTCTATACCAGCAATTTCTGAAAAACTACACAATATTTAAAAAGTTTGCTTCAAATTTGCTTGTTAGATGGAAACAACAAACATGATGCATCACTTCACTGTCTCACAACATATCACTCCACCACCCTTAATCGTTACTAACACAACAATATATGTAGTTACCATTAATTAAATTATGCAAATCATGCCAGTAAACTAGTTCATGAATTAATGTGATATACAAAATAAATCTTCTCAAAAATAAATGTCATCTTACAGTTGCATGGCTGTAGACACAGTCTTGTTCAATCAGTCTTTATCCTTCACTGTAATGGCCTTCACTCTAGCTATTATTTCTTTTCGGATTTTTTTTTTTTTTGTCATAGTCTTGCCACCGCTGCAGCCTTAGCAACATGATTGACATTCATGAGGGCGACCACTTGTTCCTCTCAGAGAGAAGCATCATGTCCTCAGTCTCCCCGAAGAAAAAAACATTATAAATTTCAGTTGAACTTCTCCTAAAAATCACTGCAGCAAGAGAGAGACGCTGTGGAGATAAATGAAACTATAATTTATCTGGTATCAAGAACTTTTGTAATTTGCATGACTTCTCCCTGTGTTAATGTTTTAAAGGCTGGACCTCATTTGCATAATTTCCATTATCCCATAAGAAGTGGTACCAGCTTCATAAAGCTGCTCTCTCTCTCTTTTTTCCCTTGTACTCACCAGCTCTTTCTCTCCTCCTGCATGACAATTGTGCAGTTTTAAAGAGGAAAGACATGTTTGTGTTTATGAGGGGAAAAAAAAAATCCACATTGGTCAAAAGTTAGCTCAGGATTTATAAGGCAAAGTTGTTGTCTGTCCTGTATTTTGCAGTTTAACACCCATGTCGAACCTTCCCTGGGGAAGAAACTGCAGTGAATGTGTTGTGGTGCTTTCAGTGCAGTGCTTTGTCTTCACCAAGCTGTTTCCCCGAGGTAATTCTCTGGGGCAATGTTTAAAAAAGAATTTAACAGCAAAGAAGTGTAATGGATTGCATTTATATCATGAGACAGCTGCAGTATTCCGATGATGAATGTACAATATAGAAACAGCAGATTTCATTGTCAGCCGTCTGAAAAGCTTATTCTGTCCTGAAACCATTTCTATTTAAACTCTTTAATATTTTGTCCCCAGTGTCTGCATAACTGTAACAATGGCAGTGCTGATTTGGCAGCACAGTGCAGCTATACTCTCCTATTCTCTCATGGTGTATATTGACTCCTCCACACCTCTCGCTGTCTTTTGACTTCTCGCCTGTAGGAGGTAAAGACATGGGCAGAATTATGTGAGCACTGACTGTTTTCTCGCTCCTAGAAAATTGGTACCTCTGCCAGCAAAAGGCAACTATAAATTAATCAACTGACTTTATTGTTTGTCCCTAAACAAATTAATTTATGAAATAGCAGACATCCAGTCAGACTGCAAAAGGAATGGTTTCTTTGTGTTCCTGCTACTGTAAGGGACTGATGAAACAACCACCACCGCTCTTGTACATCTCCATTAAATATGCTGCAAAGAGCTGGCAGACGATTATCTTAGCATAAAGACTGGGATCAGGGGAAAACAACTAGCCTGGCTCTGTTCAAACATTAAACACCTAACAGCACCTTGAAAGAAATGTAATTATTGGAACCACCTGTGAAACCTCAACACCTCATTTTAACAGTGCGGTTTTTTGTGCAGCTTAAACAAAGCAGATATAAAATATCACGCCAGCTGTTTCCCTGCTTCCAGTCTCTATGCTAAGCTAAATTATAAAGCTGCTACGGCCTTAAAACGGTATTATACTGTCCGCATTCACCAGAGCGCAAGAGGCCCACAAAATCCTTCTGCCCCCAATTTGTTGAGACCGTGCTGACTTGTCCGCGGACTTGTCCATGAGGCTTCTACAGTCTCCATTCTACTGCGCATGTGTGCTGCATCGTCCCAGCGGTCTGCAGAGAGAAGTGTGAACAGAACTGATCGGCATCCATGGTGTCTGCAGCTGTTTGTGTTTGCACCCGGTTGTGAGTATAATCCAGCCCTTAGACAGAGATGATTCAGAAAGGAATCATTTACTGGATCTGTGTCACGTGGGTTTTGCCTTTCGCCTGACTGGAGGCAGATTCTGAGTCCATTCAAACCAAATGGAGAAGTGAACATGATGACGGATAATGACCGATTCTTTTGCTCCATAGCCAGTGAAGTAAATAGTGGACCCATTTTTAACAAGCCACATATCTACCTAACATTGTGACACTAAAATGTAATTATTTAAATGTAAAAAATAAATAGGATATGGGAAGCGTGTATAAGCGTGGCTCTCCATTGACTTGCACTGTGTGACGATGCCTCTTGTCACTTTCCGTCTGCTGCAAACAACAAGAAAAATGTCTAAAAGTGTGTGCTAGGATGCACTACCAATGAGTTAAAGAACAAAGGTTTTATAAGCTTCCAAACTGAAAAAAAAAAGAGTATGAGGCATGAGGCATCAGCAGGATGAATGAGGAAACTGTGGGCTATAAAAAGGGCCGGTTTGATCTTTGTTAGGTTAAATGATTATCTCATGTGGTGGTGCCATCAAATAGCTGTTCATATCAAAGTATTTCACCTCTGGCCATTCAGTGGGATCAGTTCTCACAGAAAAGCAAGGAAAGGAGAAGGGACGCTGAGATTTACTGGAAATACTGAGTTTGGCAGTGAAACTTTTCCTCTCTTGTAGACACAGGGTTCTAAAATAATCTATTCATGTAATCATATCATCTTTTTAGCAAACTACAGTCACTTTGTGAGTGTTTAAGCACAGACAGAGGGCAAAGCGCCATACTCTGTCTTTATAGAGCCTCTTAACTGTCTTTGATAAAGCCATGGACAAATATGAAAGTGGTATTTAGCTTCCAGAAAGAAAGCAAATAAGTGTATTTCCCAAAATGTCAAACTTTTAGACAGACTTTTTCAAGGTCTGCTAATTTCTCAGATTTGTTTGTTTAGGGCCAATTAGTATTCCTTTTATATTCTTTTAATATAAGTAGCCTATTAAAAGAGTACTTAATGCACTCCTCCTAAAAACTTGCAGCAATGCAGCAGAAACAAATATGTTCTTTTTCATTGTCTATGAAGATTCTTCATTTTATTCCACTCTTTCTCCTTCCTTGTCTAAACTTTTCACCTACAGAATTCGTGATGCAACTTAAATTCAACACTTCTGTCCAGGATTAGAGTGTGTTATGCTAGTAGTGGCTAAAGTAGCCTTGAGCGACTAGCCTTAAGCAGAGATGAATGGGCTACAAGGCTACAAGTGGCATCACTTTAGGCAATTAATCAGATTTTGCACAGCTTTCCCTGCAGCCACTGAAAGCTCTACACAACTCTTTTTCACAGTTGTATTATGACTCGCCAAGACCTGCAAACAGACATTGAGTTCTCCTTTAAACTGGGAGCTTCAACAACTATCCTTCCCTTACTGCTGCTAATGAAAAGCACTGCAGGAAAAGGTTAGCATGTACATGATGGATTCAAATAGGTGTGTGTGTTTGGCCGTTCATCGTTCAGGTCACCGGTGTGTATCGATCGGTCTGTGAGGGAGGGTGGGGCCCAGTGACAATGAGCCATGGGCTGTAATGATCCCCCTACCAACCACCTGCACCACCTGCCTCATTTACCAAAGTATCGCCTTGAGATTATTAGTAGAACTGCTTTAATGTGCAGAACCCCCCACTCGCTTCTCTGTTTGTCAGCTTGTTACACATTTTAATTTAATGCTGAAGTAAGATGACACCTGGTGAGCAGAGCGGTCGGCCTCCACACATAACAGGTGACTTGAAAGCAAGTTGTCTTCTTCGCTGACTCCAGATTAGCTTTAAAGGCAAATCACGACAGGTTTCCTTTGGGTGAAACCGGGGATGATTCAACACATGCATCTACTGAAAAGAGCACAGACTCAAATTTGTCAAAGCGCGCTTTAGCTCAGTGATGGATTGCAACTGAAAAAGCTGAGCTTTCATCCGGCTGTCAGGAGGAGCTGCCTGCTTCAGCACTTCTATAACCTCTTTAAAAATGAGCAGCTTTATGGTAATTGCCTCAGAAGTATTAAAGTAATAAATAACAAGTGATTTATTTTGGGGTGGAAGTTTCTACATGCTATAATTTTTGCCTTGATATTGAGCTGTGATTGTGATAGTGTTTTGACTAATTCTTATGGTATTACTTTTGTGAACTGCGTTATTGATATTTTGGTCAAACTTAACGTAACAAGCTGTATGTTGTACGAAATTAGACAAAAACTAGAAATAATAGACATTAAACAAACAACTATACCCTAGTACAATACACTCAACGGTACACTAATAAGCTGTATTTTGTGTCAAATTAAGAAAAAATAATAGGTTAGAATTTATAGGTTCATTATTAGACAGTGTTAGACCCTTTATTAACCCCTTATTAGACTTAGAGGACAATTAGGGAAACATCACAACAGACCCACACTGTAAACTAGAGTGTATTATTGCCCGCTGTTAGACTCTTATTAAACTTTCTGAGAGGGTAATTGGGGACACATTACAACAGAACTGTACTGTAAACATCAGTGACATTAATATACCAGTGAACCAATATTTATGTTCACAAAATATTTCATCACATATAACTTAAGACCAAAGGGTATGATTAAATCTCTAATCTTTGAAACTTAAGCATGGTTATCTGCACTGTGGATGCCAAAGTCAACTTCACAACTATTGAGTTTGTTTGCATTAATTTTAAAGTAAGAGCAGGACGCGTGGGAGTAGATTTGCATTCAAAGATAAGAAAGCTGAGATGGTTCCTCGGATACTTTCCTCGCTCATCAGCTATCTTTTTCTTTTAACTTTGTTCACGTACACAGAACTTTCTTCGGAGAGGGAGGAAGAAAATATTTATAAAATCAACATGCCGCTGTTCTCTCTTGGCGTCTGTCTGCGATGTTCTACTTAAAGTAAATTAAAAAACACTGGAAGGCGTAGCACATGAATCTTTTATGACCTTGAGAGAGCCGATAAAGTGAAAGACAAAAGAAGCTCTGCTCATAGTGCACTCTGAAGGCTCAGATCAATCAAATGTCGGTCAGACGGACTCATCTCTGCGTGGAATCTTAATCTGTGTCTGACTCAGTGCCTTTGAGGACAGCATCAAGTGCTGAAGTGCTGTGGTTACATTACATATCATTAAAGGGCTAGTACATTATAAATACTCTTTTAGCTGACATGAAAAAATGTTGAGATATTCAGTCGCAACTCTGTTTAACAGCAACTTCCCTATGGAGCGTTGCTTGTTGTGTAAATGTAGAAATGTCATTGTTCACTGGCACGATGTGGACGTAAATTACATTTAAACGTAAAGTATAGACATTTAGTCGGTTTAACTTGGTGAAAAAGCAGCTCAAAACATCTTTATCTTCAAGCTTCAAATATTTATCATTCTACATCACAGGTTTGTATGACAAAATGAGAGCTGCAGTCAGTTTAAGCTACACACACACACACACACACACACACACACACACACACACACACACACATACACACACACACACACACACACACACACACACACACACACACACACACACACACACACACAAACCCAAACTATTATTTATGTTGAAGTTCAGAGAGTGAGTTGAGGACTCTCACAGCCTGAGGAAAGAAGCTGCTCTCTAACAGCTGTCTGGTACAGCAGCAGACAAAACATGTCGATCTGAACACCGTGATGCAGGTCTGCATGCTTTATAAGATACAATACAGGCACTTAAACTATGCTAATCCATGTCACAATACTGCCATGAAGCAGATTTAACACTTCAAGGAACATAATTTAGGACTACTCAACACAATAGCAGTAGTCCTTCCACCATAATGACCACAAAATATAACATCCAAAATAAAATTATCTAAACAAAATGTCCTCCTGCTTCTTTTTAACTGGCTCATGTACGCCTTGTACTTTGCCTGGCAAAACGTAAACAGAGGCTTGTGATATTGATGAAAAAAGCTGAGTTCTCCTGCTCATGATGGCATGATGGCAGCACCTACATATACCAGAATTCACTGTGTCTGGGGTTCTAACTTCACCTACATGAAGATGAGGAATTTATTGTTTAAACTGACTACATTTACCAACAACACTGACTGGACATCCACTTGAGAAGTGCATTTTGCCTCGGGGGTCTCCGAGGTTGAACACCAGAGTGTCTGTGGTCTGTTTGTGAGGATGTCCAATATCCGGTTGTGAAGCGCGGTGCTCAGACCCAGCGTTCAATCCAGTCAACTTCTTCTTCTTCTGAGCTGAAATCTACAAACAGCGTTCTCATGTAGGTGATATTTCAAGGTGTGTGAAGACTGAGCGGAGGGCAGTGGAGATGGCATCCTCTGTGGATCTGCTGGTTCTGAATGCAAACTAATGAGGGTCCAGGCTGACTAGGATGTTGTCTTTGATGTGCTGCAGAACCAGTTTCTCAAAGCATTTCATCAGAATCAGGGTGAGTGCTACAGGGCATTTTCTTTTTCATTCATTTTGCACTGCTTTTTTTGTAAGATTATTTTTTGGGCTTTTTGCCTTTATTTGGATAGGATGTAGAGGGGGGATGTCATGCAGCAAATGGGCCACAGGCGGGAACTGAACCAGCGGCTGTTGCAGACGACCAACAGCCCCAGCACATGGAGCGAATGCTCCACCAGCTGCGCTATGGGAGCTCCCCCTGCACTGCTTTTTTAATATGGTGGTGTTTGTGTACACGTTGCTGCTGACTGGATAACACTTTTTTTACGCCCACTTGGCATACCCACGTCAGAAAAAGTGCCTCAAAGCCTGTCGCAAATTGTCGCACGCTGTTTTGAGGAAACATGCCGTTCAGTCCAGAATCCATGGCAAAATGGCGTGCTCGGTTTTAAGCCTGAACGTGCCCCTGCTCTGCAGCTGCCTGGCCGTCCCCGCCCAACTCCTCACCTGCTCTTTTCCTCATGAGCCCTTGCAGATATTTAAATTCCTGCTGTGGAATCTGGCATGAAAACTGATGCCAGAGAAAGTTGCCAATGCGATAAAGTGCCGTAAAATAAAATGTATTGTAATAATGTTTTTCCTCCTCTGTGTGTCGCTTGTGTAATGAGGCTGCACTGCTGAGGGTTCAGTTGTGTGTACACTTTCCAAAGAAAGTCACACACTTTGACAGGGTCAGCCACATGTTTTTTTTGTTTGCTTTTGTTGATGTGCACCTGGAATGCTTTGAGGTTGGAGGTTGGAAATTTCAACAGGGAAAGTCTGACCTGTTGTATTTGAGTTTCTGTCACGTGGATCTGCCTGTTACTTACTGGTTACCCGTCTATCTACCTGCCTGTCTGCATGTTTGCTTGTCTGTGGGCTACATCACTCATAAATCACTGAACTGCATCAACTCTGCCTCGGACGTCTGCCTTTGAGTCCAGCGCCTGTTGCTCCGCTCATACCAGCGGTGACACTTTTTCACTTGCTGTTGATAAATACATTTCAATTCGTCACTTAGAAATATTATAAAACATGACAGCTTGCAGGGAATTAATATCTAAAGTCAACTGCATCCAGGCCTGTATCAGTTATGTCCCAGGGTGCCTCGTGAAAATTAGCATTTGATTATTTCCCTTTGCTCTCCTTTGTCTTCCATTAGTGACACAACTTTATCGTTCTCAAGGACTGAGAATGTAAATTAGCAATCTAACTAACAAAGTATTATCAGTCTGAATGGCCTCTGTGTGCTTTTGTGTATTTTATGAGACAGTGAAGCCACTCTTCATTAGCGTGATTATATTACACCCAGCAAAGCTCAATGTGTTGCAAAATACAGTATGATGTTGCAAACACATCGCGAATATTAAGCACACAAATCACGGAGTGACGTTCAAAGGCTGTGGAAACGAAACTTTTACACATCAGCTTGATATAAGAGGAAAGTTTACTTTGAATGTCTCCATCCTCAGCGAGACCTCCCCCCCTCTCGCTCTATCTCTGTCCACATAGCGTTGTCAGTCACTTCATTTCTCTCTCTTGTGCCTGAGGTTGATGTCAGATATGGAGAGCGGCGCATTAAGGTGCCGCACCTGCTCTCCTTTTCCAAAACTTAAAATGAGAAACGGACTTAGAATACTAATCGCCGTAGATCAAATGAATGGTGGGGATTTTGGGCGCCTTATCTCACCCAGTCAGTCAGTTTGGAGTTGGCGCTTGCTACAAAGACCCAGAGAGAGGACTATGGCCTCAGAGATCCTCCCAGCTATCCCTCTGGCTGCAGGGGAAACATGTACATCAGCACACACATATCACATCTTATATATTTTTGCTTTATTTTGACAGCTTTTATATTCTTTATTTTCTCCCAAGACTAATTTTATACATGCATTATAGTGAAAAATTTTGATCAAGGTTATAAATTAAACGCATAAGTAAAAATAACAAGCAAAAGAGGAAGAAGATAAAAGAAAGAAAAGGGGAGATATGAGAGACTGGATGGATACTTCATACACTGACATCATTTCACCTCTCATGAGTTTTTCATAATTAAACACAGCTCTGATGATAATTAAAATCTGGAAGAATAATACTACTGACAACCGGCTCATCCCTATTTGTTATTTTAGTTAAAGCAAATGTATGCATCCCTTCATACAATCCTATTTCTTTAACCATTTCTTTTTTTCTAATCATTTGTTTGTTTATGTTACTTTTCAGTTTCTGTTTATATTTACCCTGCCACCATAATAATATTAAGATACATATGAACTGTCAGAATCATATGCCCTGTCCCTGGTGTCTGGAGCTACATTTGAGGTGCAATGACAGTTTTCTCTGGAATGAGCGGCAACCAAAACACAACCAATCTGCTGACTGGCAACCCCTAAAAAACTGGTCCCCTCCGTCAGGTCTGGGAGTGTTTTAAAATACAGAAATAATCTATATAAAAAGTGTCCATAACAGTGTGAAAGTTTAAATTTTATATAAATAACTACAAATGACAATGGTCCTGTCAGACTGACCTTGCTGTCTCATGGAGCTCGCTAAAGGTGCCCTGGTTTTGCTCCACTGCAGTAGACGTTTTCTGTAATTTATTGCTAGCATTAAATTTATTAACATAATTACGATTTGTTGTACAATTTATGGTGATCAAGGTTACCATGTTTCTCTTTCTCTTTCTCCCCTATACTCTACTTTTTCCTTCTCTTTCTTTGCCAAACCGCATTTCACTTTCTCCATAAGAAGTTCTTCTCTAGTCGTATTTTTCTATTTTTATTAAATCTGCAGGTGTGTTTTTCCTATGCTTTTGTTATTTTATTCAGTGCTGTGATTTTGAGGATTCCGAATAAATAATTTTCATCTTGACTGAGTCCCTTTGGAGGTTTTCCCATTATAACATGTACAGAGGATTAATAAAAAGTGTTCTCTGAACTTAAAAACTTATAAATATATTTAAAAATTGGCATGAATAAAAAATGTGTAAATCATTTGCATTACTGTCACTGCAGTTCTTCCAGCACTGGAAGTTTAAACTTTTATTATATTTTAAAAAATCATTTCTGGGGTCAAGCCATATCTCATTTTGATCTTCCAAGCAAATTCTCTCCAGAATAAGGAATTTGTAGTTTTGTGAATTTCATTAAACATTGTTTCCACTCTTCATCTGTTATTTTTATTCCCAGACTTTTTCTTCTTTACTTTGTAAGATTTTACACACCTTTCCTGCTGTATTTTTAAAATTTCCATTATACTGTCACTGTTTATTTACTTAAATGTAGGGTGAATATTCTGTTCGTCTTTTATCTGTTTGCTTTTTAAATTACATTTTATTTGCAAGTATCTATAAAGTGATTATCAGGTTTGTTATAATGTTTATAAATGTTTTCAAAAGAATCCAGCTCACGCTCACACTAGAAATAAAGATGCTAACTAGAACCACAAGGTTCTTTGGCTTGTCCCCATAGGAGAACCCTTTTTGGTTCCTGGTAGAACTAAAAGCCCAGAACCCCCAATGAGAGGTTCTACAGAGAACCCTCCTATGGTGTAATGGTCCCACCTGGGACCTTCTCTAGAGGTTCCATCCAGAATCTTTCCACCTTCTACAGGTTCTAAGAAGAACCAACCCAGACGTTTCTACCATGGACCTGTTTCTGCAAGAACCCACCCACAGGGTTCTACTAAGAACCCTTTTATATTCCAAGGGTTTTATCTAGAACCTACCCTGGGTTTCCATTAAAAACCCTTTATAATCTAAGGGTTTTATACAGAACCCATCCAGGAGGTTCTACCAAGAACCCTTTTATATTCCAAGGGTTTTATCTGAAACCCACCTAGAGGGTTCTACTTTACTTTCATTCCAAGGCATTTATTTATAACAATGACAATCCTTTCATATTACAAGGGTTTTGTCTAGAACCAATCCAAAGGGTTCTACCAAGATCCCTTTTATATTATGGTACACAGAGCCCTCAACAAAAGAGTTCTTCCAGAATCTCAACAATCCTAGAGGAACCTTGTCTTCCAAAAATGGTTCTTAATGGGATCCTTAGTCTTACATAGAACCCTTGACAAACCCTCTGTTCAAAAAATGGTCCTTCAGAAGCAAATGGTTCTGAGTAGAATGTCAGACATTCAGGAGGAACCCTTTTGGAACCCTTATTTCTAAGAGTGTATAGTGACCAGTCCCTTTTTTCATGTTTTAAAAACACCGTCTGCTGTGTTTGGTTCAATGGCTTTTTTTAGAAATGTTTTTCTATTTTCTGCTCATGTTATATTTAACCAGACTAGTTGAGAAAAGTTCATACGTCTCCAGTTTGTGCAGCATTTTTAAGGAGGGAATTTGATTTTTAAGACAGAGCATTAAGCCAGCTAATCCCTATTTTCTGCTGCTGTCGCTCTGGAATGATTTCTGACAGGTATTAAAAGTAGGACCGGTGTTTGAAGTTGTTTTTAAATAGCTTCAGTGAGTCCACAGTTTGAACTTGGTGGTTAAGTATAGACTTTGAGAGTTTGAGCCACAAAAAAACACCCAGAAGTCTCCACTGCTGTGATGTGTTTAATCAGCCTTTGAATGGAAATTCTGTTAATTTCCATGAAATTCCTCGGTTATTCCTCAGCGAGCGGGGCTTGATGGAGACGGCTGCCGCTGCTTGTCAACCCGAAATGTGATTAAGTTCTGAAATATTCTCTGTTGATTGAAGAACCCTTGTTGAGTTCACCAACAGCGACTCACATATTCCCCTTCTCGTTAGGCATTCTGCAGTGGTAGAAATGAAATGGGAAAATGATCTGCTTTGAATTGCCTCCATTTAATCCCACATTGAAATTCTTGGGCCTGTACTTTTGTTAGCAGAACATCTTCAACAGTGATAGAGCAGAATATTACTCTGCACAAAGGGAACGGCTGGATTAGCATGCTGTATGCATGTTGAGTGGAGAAATGAGCTGTGAAGCTACATTTCCTTTACATTTCCATCTGTCATCAGTCCCATTACACTCACACCTACTATCACTTCAAATGACGTGATACAGTTCATAACAGTTCACGGTGTTATGTTTCTCTTTGTCCCCTTAAGTTTCTCGTTTTGTCTCAAAATAGTCCGGGAATCTTGGCTTGGCTTTGGGCCAAGGATGTTATTATTTGTTTCACACAAAAAGAAAAACATATGATTGAAATATAAAAGTATGTGAGAGGTATTGAGAAACCTGTATAGGCTTATATGAAAACTCTACCCAAGAGATATACAAAAGTTAAAATACTAAGAAATAAAACACTGATACATATTAAATGTTCATGAAACGTCCATTTATAAAATGACAAGACTCGTAGTTAAGAAATACAATATACAATCAACATAGTTATGAATACAAAGAATGTAAAGAAAGCAGGAGCAGCTGACATGTTTACAGTTTGAGCAACAGTTTCTCAGTGATGTCAAATGTTTTTAACAGCAGAGCATTTCAAAGTCTTTACGTACCATATCTGCTTTTATTAAAAGAAAATCCCATAAAGTAATAACCTTATAAAGTAATTCTAAAGTGAAAATTGAGTGCTTATTCAGACTCCCTTAGCAGCAGCAGAGAAAAAAAAAACCTGGCAGTGAAAGTTTTGTCACATAACTGATCATAAATGTCATGACAGAGAAATATTGTTGGACAAACTCAGCGAATTGCAACATGCAGTCCTTCAGAAATAAACACACTAAAGACATTTTTTAAATAGAATTGTGATTTATTTCAACTGTATTCAGTTAAAGGGTTGTTTAAATTTGGAAAAAAAAACCCAACATAATACTAAGTGGCAGTTTAAGACATACGGTTCACTTAAATCACTTCAGTACTTTCCCTAATCTGTGTTTAGACTTTTAGTAGTAATATGTAGTAATATGTTTGTTGTAAAGCACCTACACGCCACAGCAAATTCCTTGCTTATGAAAACTTACCTGGCACCAAAACAGATTCTGATTCTAATGTCACAAACACACATTACAAAATCAAATGACCCTCTGCTCATTTATATATATATATATATATATATATATATATCCTTTTTAAAGTGTTCTACATTAGATCCCTGTTGTGACAACCTAATTAAGATATGTGTGAAAGCATTCTGTGCTGATCTGGGAACATAATCTCTCATTAAAAACCAGTCCAGTGCCTTTGGTTTTTTGTCTCTGACAGGTAATTCCACAGAGAACTGTAAAAACAACAACAAAAAAGGCTCTAATAACTAATATAAAGTTCCTTGGCAAGCTGCACCCTAATCAGTGCACAATACTTCACACTGCAAATAAAGCTGCACATAACGTTGTCCTCCCACAGTCAGTTTCACAAAATGCTTTAGGAACAAAATATCACCAGAGGTCTCTTTGTTTTTCTAATAAAGCAATAGAAGGCTTATAGAAGAACAACACTTTAAGATGAAAGGGAAATCATAAAAGTCCAGCTTTAGGAGTATTTGTGCTTGTAGAAATGCATAAACACCAAATACTTTCATCCCCATCTTGCTGATTAATGTTTCGGTTCATATCTGACTTATAGAACAAAAGAATTTACAGCCATGTAACTGCTCTTTACTTATCTTCAAACAACCTGCTCGTGTGTCTAATTAAGTCACAGAAATAATTTATCTGCATTGTGTAGGCGCATGTAAGTTTGTGTATGTCTTTTTAGCAGTATAAGTAAATTCTTCGTATTTATTTTGGCATATTTAGGGGAATCAGTGGGTGTGGGAGTGGCTAGGCCTGGGGGAGCTTATGTCTCTCTCTCTATATATATATATATATATATATATATATCTGTGTTAAGGACTGAACCATCACACTCAACTCACTCAACCATCTCATCTGAAAGAGTTTATCCTTCTGATGAAGTTGTTGCTCGCTAAATGCTAATGGAGCACGCTGAGAAATTTGCAATGATAATGCTGACAAAGCTCATATTTAGGAGGTATAGGTTTTTTACCATGTTGACTATCTTAGCATGCTAACATTTGCTAATTAGCGCTAAATATATAATACTGAGGCTGAGGAATGTCATTAGTTTTGCAGATATTTGGTCATGAATCAAAGCATAAAATTTGACCTGAGGATGATGCTAGATGAAAGCTAAAGGCTACAGCTCTGCTGAGGAGAGAGCCATTAATGTTTACATCCTATGCAGCCACAAGCACGAGCCTCTCGTCCATGAGGAAATGCACGTTTCCTTTTGCATGTTAGGGCTGCAACCAACCATTATTTTCATTATCAATTATTTTCCGCGATTCATTATTTTGTCCATAAAATTTCTATAAAAGTAGTTACCTCATGAAACTGCTCACAACAAAGTCTGTGACACCAGAGTTTTTTTAAATGTATATTTTGTTGTTTTCAGCACCACAAGTTCAGTGTCACCTAGTTACATTTGAGAGAAGGCAGACATATCTAAGGCTGATATCTCCAACTGCAACTCAAACCAAAACTATCTAGATGCACTACAGGTAAGAGGGAACATGTATATGTTCAAGGTGAACTGTCCCTTTAGGGGATCACCATAGTCATTACAGTTGATCTTGACAGGAACCCAAGTGTATCATGCCAATCCATTAAAAATTTAATGGTGTCATTGGATAAAGAGTCAGAGGTTCACCAAAGGCAGAGTCAGTAGAATTCATCCAAGCTGCTTGTAAACACACCAGAAAGACAGTTAATTGTTGAGTCTCATTCCCAGGATGTCAAATACTGACGATTTGGGTTGGTAAAGTGTTCTAAGCACAAGAAAATAATGAGAAAATAAGGCAGAGGGCAGGCTTTCTGCAGATACAGTCACCACCATACACTTCTAGTAGGTAATAAGTGATGACTGAAAGGGATTATCATTCTTTGAGTCTATACATTGTTTTTTTTTTAGGAAAATGTTGCATATTATGCCTTTAAAATAAATGCCTCCAATATTTTTCAGTCTGGTGTATTGACCAACAGATCAACATTGTTGTCCCAAAGAGTCATGCAGCCATATGGCTAAAAACTCTTTAATGAAGACAACATCTTCCCGAGAGTCTCAATAACACACCAGTGTGACATTAGTTCATCGTAGCTTAGTTATAGTTGCATTTCTTGTGAATGATTGGAATGTCTGTTGGCTCTTTGGCGGTGCATCTAAAACTCAACCAGAAAAGAAGCTTGAACGCTCTCCAGGTCCTTGTGCAGCTTTGACTGTAAACTATTCCCAGAAGAGCACCAGTCCACTGTGTTCAATCTATACTTATTGGTTTTAATGAGCATCCTCGAGTAAGACCTCTATAGCATCCATGACAGCATTACTGGCAGTCAAGTCACAGTGAAAGTGTGAGAGCACTTACACGTTTTTTTTTTAAGGCGAGATGTTCCTGTCTTGCATCATCCACGTGCTGTAGCCTGAGGTCTTTTTGCCTGTGATGATATCATCTTTCTTTATTCTTTTTCATGGCGTATTTCATAAGATTTGGCATCAGCATGTGTACTGAAGAGAGGGGAATGTCTCATTTATTTAAGTCTTTGCCGAAATACCCTCATGCTGCCTCATGCAAAAGGCATTACAGCTCAAAGAAAAGCCTGAAATTGCACTTTATGTAACACGTTTGAACATTTTAACAGTGTTCCCTCATTCATGTCAAAAATACTACAGAACACTCTGCCTCAATCATTCATAATAACCTGGGACAGGTGCATTTATGTCTCTTATTCTTTTTCAGGGCTGCAGGGAGGCGTGGGATACAATGAATAGAGAGCAAAGCAGATCTCAGTATCCTCAAAGTGATACCGATACCAGCAGAGTACTTCATTTGATACCTATTATGTGAACGATGGAAGCATTCCTGAAATAATCCCTCTGTATTCTATGGATTTATTTTTATCAGACGCTACAAGTGTGTATTATAGCCACACTTTGAATGTTTTTGAGGCATCTCAGCGAGTGGTGGGCAAGTTGCTCAGGAAGTGACTTACTGCTCCCTTAAGAAGTAATGATATTACGTCACTTATTACTTGGCAACAAAAGTGTTTAGTTACATTACTAGTTACATTACTATATTACTTTTGTATCTTGTTGGTTGCAGGGGTGTTTCAAGACTTTTTTGACAGGGCTGGCCCAAGTGGGGCACTGACTTATGCAGGGGTGGCAAGACATGTGCACACTCATGCACACATGTGCACATTAATGAACCATTTAACATGACAGTATTTTACAGTTTCTTGTTCCTGTCTTTAATCTGTATTTCAAAGCCAAATAGTCCTACTAATCACAAATATCACCATACAAATATTATATACTGAAAAGCTTCCATACTTTATTCTTTAAGTCCTCGAAAGCAAATTGTCCCTCCATTGTGCATATGTCCTCAGACTGAGACTCTTAAATTCATCTTGCACACACCATCATGAAAAATATTTTTATTTTTATGATTTATTAATTAAATAAAATGGTTGGTGGCCTTGTTGCGCTCCAAAGTTGGACTACTGATGAAGTGTTTTTGTACAGATGTTGGCTGTGATGGAAATAAACTCTGAGTGTGGCCTTAAAATTAGACTCCATCACTGCAGATTTTCTCTCGAGGAGCCAAGCAAACTCAAAATGATGGCAGCACTTCCACCTGTGGAAAGTCTGCATCTCTCCCTCTCCCTCGTCCTCCATCTTTCTTTTAGTTTTTTGACTCCAGCTGATTTGACCTGCTGCACATACATGTCATCATAAGATAGCTTACCTGGGTCAAAAAGTTACTCAGTAATTCAGGGTACACTACTTATTACTGGGTAAAGTGATAATATTACAGTAATAAGTTACTGAGTACTGTGTTACTGCCCGACACTGATCTTGACACAGTGAACTTGTGTTTTTTGAATGACAGTTTTGCTGTTGGTCTTTAGTAAAGATTGTTTTTTCATCTGCAAAAATCAATACTTTTCATTGCTAGTTTGCTCTGGTACTCCTCAGTGTTTAACAGATAGTGTCTCAGTAACTTCTCCATCCTCAGAGACTTTTTTATTTCCACCTACACACGCCACACTTTTCCGCAGCTGTCCTGTTATTGTAGGTTGAGGGTAAAATACCATTTTTGTGCAATTGTGCTTGTGGGAAGACAGCAATCAGAGAGGAAATGGCACTTTTTTATGATCAATAGTATCCTTGAACTGCCTTCAAATACACCGTGCTTAACACCATATCACAGAATGTATGGGTTGTAGCTGCTGCAGTAGAGGGACAATCAAATATCACACTAAATCGAAGAACGCTTACAGTAATTGGGTGCAAGCAAAGCTATAGTGTTTTTCTAGATCTGGGCACATAAAGGATTGAATACATCATTTGACTGAAGAAATTTCGATACTACTGTCTTATACTTGGACTAATAGAGACTTCAAAAATAAGGATTTATAAGGATTTTGAGACCAAAAGAATGTGTTTCAGAGACGTTTTCTGTTGTTTTTTGTGACTTTTAAGCACACTGCAACAGCATTTTTATGTAAACATTTTGAATTCTCCAGAAGGAACACAGAATGAGTCACCCCTCTGGCATGAACTTTCTTCTTCTGGCATAAACTAATATTCATCAGTTTTCTTTCATGGATTTCGTTTTTGCCTCTGCCCCTAGAAGAAAATTGACTTGGCAGATTTTACAAAATGCATGTCAGTGATGGTTCCTCGCAACTGTCTCCCATTGAGACAAAAAGAAGCAATGCTGCAAATTCACAGAACTGTTTTTGTGAGGATCTTAAACTATTTCTGCCTCATGTATCTCTCATGAACAGCCTTGGTTCATCATCAAAGGTAGACACTCCATCACTACACTGCAGTCAAGTTGTACATGCTGAGTCTTTTCAACTGGAGAGATACAGTGAGCGAGGCTTGGCCTGAACAAAGTGAATAATGCATTATGGTGAGAGACTGAAGTGAGATGTAAAGCAACACATGAAATACCATCAGAATGTTGTGCAACATATGAGACGCTTCACAAAGTAAGAAAGTGAATGACACATTAAGAGAATGAATTGAAATTATTTTTGATTAACTGATTAAATATTAATCTCTATATACCTCTGGAAGCTATATTACAGTACGTGTGCTTGGTTTTACAGTCTGTTCATACAATTACATAGTCCAGTCTGTAAAACATTTGTTATTAAGATCCAAGAACACACAAACTGTGAGTTAATCAATTTTACTTTTGTATCCCTCATACAATTTAATTTAACCAAAACAAAAGAGAATTTGTAAGTCCATGAAAAGACATTTCCATCCACATGAAGTGCTATAATACTCATTTAATCTCATATAATCTGCACATCTCACCTGAATATCTGTAATTTATCAAGCACAATCTGCTAACTGACTTCAGCTACTGGTTCCAACAGTAAATAATGAGACTGTAAAGTCTACATTCAGATGCACTGCTTCATCTTAATGGAATCACAGCAGATCCTGAAGGTTTTAGAGATTATATTCTTGACTAATACATTGATGCGTTTGATTAAAACTTACTGATATTTTTCTTCTCATTTAAATTATGTCCATGATTATATTCTTTGAACTTTGCTTGTTACCTTTTTTAAGTTGTTTGTTTTTTTGATGTAAATTCACTATTTCCATATGTCCTTTCTGAATACAAAAAAATAAGTTGACGTTATTTATTTAAATTGAGGTTATGATATCTTTTTCTATGTTTATTGTGTTCCTGCAAATGCCTAAATAACGTAAAGTTCTTATTCTTTTTCTATAGTGTTTCTGAAAATGCCTAAGTAGCATTTTGGCACGCTTAACCAAGGTGAATATAATTTTACAAAAACAGACTTTTTTTTAACTTTAATTTTTATTTTATTAACGTGATGTCACATCACTGACACCTTATATTTTATTCTACTTTGTTCTATTTTATTTTATTTTTATTTTTATTTATTTATATTTTATTCTATTTTACAACATACAGGTGGGCTCTCCTCAGCCAGTCACAAAACATAGGCTCACCACAGATGAATATGATTTCACACACACACACACACATACACACACACACACACGCACACACACACACACACACACACACACACACACACACACACACACACACAATTTATTGCTTTTATTTTATCAACATGATTTCAATGTGATAAAAAATAACTTAATTTAATTTATTATTTTTATTATTTTATTTCATTTATTCATATATCATTATTTATTTAATTGTATTTTATGTTACTTATTTTTTTATTATTACCATCCACAGAGCCTCTCCTCACTCAGCCTTTCCCACAAAGCACTAACAAAACAAATGCTTGGCACCAGCCAGCTAATCTGATTGGTTCCTCGATGTCGCCGAGCTCTCGTACTTTCTCGCGATACTGAAGATCCTTCCCAGTGAGAGGCAGATCCTGAAGTGTATTCAGTTGCTGTTGTGGCTGGGAGGCAGCACAGTCAGCCAGTCTCTTTGGTTGAACAGTAATTCAGCCTGAGGTTCAACGGGAGTCTTTTAAACTCGCCGACCGACCGAAAACAACTACCACCGGTGTCCCCGAACAGACCCCGGCTCCGCTCGACACCTTTAATCCCGCAGGTAAGGTTGCTAACGTTACGTCTTGTTGGCTCCCTCTGTCCAGACACTCATATGCAGCGCTAGCTGGTATTTTCACAGTTCAGTTTCACATCAGCAAAGCAACATTTAAATCCCACCAGTCTACGTTTCCTCCTCTGTCACATCTTAGCCTCGGGAAACACTTTACCGCTAAGTCTGTAATACAACCTTCAGCTTATCGGTTTGTGTTAACGGAACCACAGAGGGGGTATACTGGAACTTCAAAGCTCACTGTTGACTCTGTCTCTGGAATGTACACCCCTGTTAGCTTGTATGCTAACTAAGGATACATCTGCTTAGTATAAAGTAGCTGTTTGCTGGCTCACTAGCTAGCTGGCTAGATCGCCTGCAAGCTCCACACAGTAATAACAGCGTTTTAACATTAGTGTCCTGTTGGAGAGGTTGTGATGAGGTGGCTGCACGAGGAAGCCATGACAGGCTTTTCTGTGAATGGACTACAAACTGGCAAACTTAACTTGTGCCCCTGGTTAGCCAACGTCCAGTAATCTCTTTTGTGTAACTGCAGTTTCGCTGTTGGTTTCCAGTTGTTTTCACCTGCAAAAGTAGCTATCTCTCATTGCACTCCTCGGTGTCTAGCGGACAGTGTCTCTTCCTCATGTGCAGTAACTTCTCCATTCTCTGAGATTTTTTTTATTTCCACCTACACGCCACACACATCTCTGCAGCTGTCCTGTTATTATAGGCTGAAGGTAAAAGACCACTTCTGAGCAATTGTGATTCTGAGAAGACCGCAATCACAGAGGAAATGCCACTTCTTTGTGGTCATTAGTATGCTTGAACTCTCTGTCCTTTAAAGTCTAATCCTTTTTATGTTTTGGTAGCGACACAGCTGCTAACAGTGTGCATTGTTGAGGATCTGCTGTAGTTGGTAAGAGGCTATTTTCAGGATACTGACATATAGTTATGTGCCCATATCCTCATAAATGACTAGATAAGAAAGAATTGCATTCAAGCTGATAGATGTTTTTTGCATAGGATGTTTGATGTACATAGTTAAAGGCATACTATGCAGGATTTTAGACTAATGTTAATATAATCTATCTCAATCATCTTCTATGATCCACTAGAAGTGTGTGATGGTGTCTGTACCTGGAGAGACCCTTCCGTCTGCCTGTATCTTCTTATTTTCTCAGTATTTTGCGGTGTTTGGAGCCCCCAGCAAATAACAGCAGGCAGGTTGTGAGGTCGGGACTCTAAAAACACAGTTCTATCATGAGCTGCGTGTGTCTGTCTCAAACAGACACACACATATACTGTACAGAGCAGAAGAGATAGTCTATTATAGTCACGTACACAGGCAGCTGCAGACACCGCGGACTCCTATTAGTTCACTACAGCTACAGATTTTGGGGAGTTCGCTCGGAGGATGCGTTCAAGATGTGCAGTAAACCGGCATCTGTAGTGGAGGTATGGACAAGACCACGGGCGAGTCTGTGCAGTCACAGCAAGTTGGAGGTATGCAGATGTTTGCATAGAGCTTACATGTACAACCTCTGATGCCAAAATTTATATCATACAGACACTGGCATACTTTCATCCACTTGCGGATGCAGAAGGTATGATTTCTGCTTGAGGATGAGGTGTGTTTGCTTCAGCTGCATTCACACAAAATCCAGCAACCAAAACCTCCACAACGTTTGTTATTTGTTGTTTTAATTGCCTATTTAACATCTGGTTAAGGGACAACAGATGAAAGTTAGCGTTTTGGCTAACACTGATCCATCAGAAAATAACATTTAAATCTCTCTGATTCACTGCTTTGTTCTCACTAACACCATTCCCGCTCTTAATTCACTCTCTAGGTTGCGTGAACACCACTTCTCCCTCTTTCGTTTGTTTGAATTTGAATGATGCGCTTACAAACAGCAATTGACAAATTGTGCAGTCTACCTTTAAATAAGCATACACATAGTTAAAACATACTATATGTGCATATATTATAAAATAAAATGTACATACTAAAATAAAATAAATCGTAGTAAAATTAGGAAATAAAAAACATAAACCATACGAATGTCGGGGCAAATCATTGATTAAAGTGTGGGGTTTTTTATTAGTTACAATATATGTAATTACAAGCAATAAATAAACTGTGCCATGGTGTATAGTATTAATTAAAAATGTAAAAAATTGAAATATATGAAAGTGGAAGTTGGACTTTAAAATAGATGTAATAGGAACAGAAACCGTGAACGGAGTTTGAGATAATGATGGTAATCCAATGTCAGTGTCCAGCAGTGAGACAGGCATTGCATATACTAAAGGCAGAAGAATCTCTTGCAGCGTTCAATTGTGGACCTTGGTTGTGTCAGTCTATTGTTGAGGGCTTATTGTTGTAAGATAAAGGCATTGGGGGGGGGGGGGGGGGGGGGTTGTTTACATGTTTCATAAAATGTGCCTCATTTCAACAGAGGAAATGATTTAAACATTTTCCACTTAGCATTCTCTACATAGACACAGGAGGTCTTGAGTAAAACATAACCAGTACTGCATATTGTGGCTAAAATAGGCTAGGTATAATAAATCTGTGAATTTAAAAAAAGATGTATGCTTGTTTTTTTTAATTCTTCAGTTTGTACACTGATCTCTTTTGTTTGTTTTTTAAATTGTGACCAAGATATATACTAAGCATTTTACAACTGAAAAATTAATCACTGTTTCTAAATGAACCCAAACGTTCTTTGGTATTTTCTGTACTGCAGTTCCCATAAAAATGTGATAAAGGCTATGTAGGCTAGCTGAAACCATTTGGTGGAAATAAGCATTGTGTAAGAGAACAGTTGTGTGACATGATTTTCTTCTTTTTTTCAGTAGTCTTAGAGTGCCTGCTTATGCCTCAACTGGTATACAGCCTTGATAAGTGTATCATCTTGAATCTGATCATTCCTCACGAGAGACAGTATTAAGGAATGTTTGTGGCTCATTGTGTGTCCTCAGTACACAAAGAACCTCGAACAAATATTTGAAAAGAGTGAGCGAACAGCTTCAGTTTTATGGCAGGTTTAGTGAGGTCAAGTTTCAAAGTGTAATGATGAATGTTGTACACAAGGTCTTTCTGCAAATTGCTTTTATTTGGGTTTCATATGTCAAACTACACCACAGGCTGTTTACCCAGTAGTTTTTTTTATTACACTGGCTGATTACCAAATACCTTAAATGTTTCACATTTTGCTCAAGAACCAGCTGAAACATGTTTCTCATGTTACATTTCAGTAATCACATGCCTACCTTTCTCTCAGTATGTGAATAGGCACAATCATAATTTGATTATTATCTGTCAAGGTAATAGGTCACAGGTCTGCCTATGGAAATTGCAGGGTATATGGCATATGACATTACATATCTGCACTAATAATTATTAATCCAGATGGATTTTTGCTCAGTCACTGAGTTTCTCTCAGCATCTGGCAGGGTTCAAGACTAACAGCTGGCAAGTTTCTACCACATCAACCATTTTGTTTAGTCTGGTTGATGCTATTGACAGCTACTTTTTGTGAGCTTAAAAAACACAGTGTCGGTTTGGAATCCTCTACTCAGAGAATGACAAGTGTTGCACTGATTTACTCTGTCAGATATGGTGAATCTGAAAGGTGTAGGATCATCAGTAATTAGATCCGTATCAACGCTGAGGCAGCTCCACCCAAATGAAAGCAAAGCAGAGCTAATGTAACAGATGGCAGCTGAGAAAATCAAAGGCAGATATCTTTGCAAGAATGGACACCATACTTGACAAAGTAAACACAGTAAGTCAGACAATCTTGGCAAAACCTTAAATTCTGAAAAAAAAGTTTAGTGTTTCTTTGTGTACCTCATCTTTGCAGGAAAACATCAATAACTTTGCATACTGAAATTTACAATTTTTAAGTTAAATGTCAGTATAAATGTTCATTCCTGACATTGTAAATATTGAGGGAAAACTCTGAGATGTGGTTGAAACTCCAGAAAATACGAGTAAGCTTTAGTAAGCTTTAGTTAAAATTTAAACTGGTATATGTGGCGTAATTATCCAGAACCGGTATTGCTTCTGTCTGTAATCTGTAATCTATGACATCATGGCAGCCATTCTGTCAACTTTGGCAACTAATATTGATCCCTGGCAGTCAGCCTGGTTACCATTTCTGAAACTTGCTGCTGGGCACTGTCTGGTTTCATTTGGTGCTCTGAATTTACACATGATCCAGAAAGGCAGTGGAGTGAAGCGGATGCAAAGTAGTTTTTCCCCTAGTGGAAAGTGAGGAGGAAGACACTCACATTGTGGAGGCAGAAGTCGAGAATGTTTTTCTTTTCATGATAAGAAAATGTATCTTAATTTATTTAATTTTAATATCGCTCTTCATAATTTTTGATGCTATTAATATGTTTTCTTCTAGCTGCCACACATCCATCTAGAGATAAACACAACGATCAAATAAACTGAAATCATTGATGTCAGTGTGAACAGTGTAAACAAACCAAATGAGAGGTTTCTTCTGGGATTTATTCGTTCTAATCAGATTTTACATGGTGCGGTGTCTATAATGAGTGTTTTTGCAGACATACCTTTACCTTGATAGGTTTCTCTCTCACACGCTCTCTTTGTCTCCTACACAAACAAAATCTTCACACTTGTTCAGTCTTCACACTTAGAGCTACACATATAAAATGCACACCATCGCTGTAGATCATTTTCCAGGGCTTTTCAATATCTGTGGGGGAAGTTGTACCATTATTGTTATTTTTCACAGTAAATAATTTGACATCACTGCTATATTAATGTTATGAGTTACAGCTAATAAGTTTGTGGTGTTAATTTAAGCGGTAAATGTGTAAAAGTAAGTTTTGTTTAATGTAAATCATTTGTTGCTCGTTTTCTAGTTTGCATCTGTTGAGGCCTGGTTTTGCAGCATTTCTGATTAGGGTTGGGTCTATCCCTGATTGATGATAGTCATTGACAACTGAGACCTCTACCATAATAGCGTCATGATCTTAAATGCTTCAGTCTTTTAGGTAGTGTGTCCCCTCAGAGTTGTTATAAAGCAGGAGGTATTGGCAAAGTTACATTTTTAATATGTGGGAGAGAACATAAAAAGAGGCTATTTAATTAATCGATCAAAAGGAATATTAGTTGCCCAGTGTTTTGATAATTGATTAATCTTCTTAGTCATTTTGCAAGATTGGCTGGCACCAGCTTCTTACATGTAACAGTTGGCTGCTTTTCTTTGTCATTTATGACGGCGCATGAACAGTTTCTGGGTGTTGGACTGTTGGTGGGATAAAAGAAGCAATTTGATTCTACTGTGGAAATCGGGATGAGTATTTTTCACAATTTTTTGGGCATTTCATAGACTAAAAGATTAATTGATTGATTGTGAAAATAATCAGCAGATAAATCAATATTAAAATAATCGTTAGTTGCAGCCCTAGTTATGCCTCCATCACCCACTTATTATTTTCTTACCAAACCCGACCAGTTAGGCAAACCCAAAGACACTCAGTTACATTGTTTGCAGCTGTTTCTTTTCATTTGTTGTTCATTTGTTAAGTAGTTATTATCTTAGCTTAGCTTCCTCTGTATAGCTAGCTGGCTAACTTTGTCGTAAGCTTCAGATGCTGAGCACAACTAAGTTATGGATGTGATATGGAGACGATGACCCTTTTAAAACCAGCCCAGGGATGATTGGGGCGGACATTTGCCTTGCAGGGATGTGAAAGTTGATCTACCTGCTCCTTTCGGTGGTGATGGGAATGCTCTGAGCAGAGTGAGACAGTTGGACATTGCCATTAGAGAAATGGCAGTGACTACGGTGGGGAGCAAGTCACCGACATCAGCGACATCGTCATGTGCCCACTTGGTAGACATTGCCCAACCCGTTACTGATTTAAACTACTTACTGACTAAAGCTGCTTAAAACTAACAGGTGTACCAGTGTGCACCAGCTGGCTGATGAGATCAAGTTAAAAGAAAAAATCACGTATACCGTATAATACAGAAAACAGAAGTAGTGACAGTTAAGAGAAACAGGAATAAGATGATTGTATATGTTTTATGGTTTCATATTTGGTTTCATAGCCAGTTAGTTGTCCTGAAGTGTGCTAGCAAAGACAAAGACACAAAAAACTTGTTCCTTTGAGTGTGTATTTGTGCTATTTTTGAGTGGTGGCAGATTGGAAGAACACTGGCAGAAGTTGGCAGTTTGCTAATTAGGCAGTCAGCTAATCAGAACACAGAGTTAGAAATTCTTAGAGAAGACAGACCACAGTACATCACTCTATAGAGGTGAACACTGCGGAATTGATAATACTTTATAATACTTTATTCGGGGGAGAGGAGATTCAGAATGAAACCAATTTAGATCCAACAAATACCTTTGAAATCCATAAATCTCAGGACCTAGCAAAGTAATCCTTTTGTCACTGGTATTGATCAACGGCTCCTCTTAGATGTATTGAGGCCTTTTCCTGCTGTGGTGCAAAGTACACCTTTTCAAAAGTTCCTCCTCCAGCAGAACACACCATGCAGCAAGATGTTGTTTTTATCTGCTTTCACACTACAGTTCTGTTCCATATTTCACTGCCTATTTTGATACCTTTTTTTATGTTGTGTATTAAGACACACAGCACTTCAATTCAGTCTTACAGAGTCTCCCACATGACGAGCTGATTGCTGTGCCCCTGACATTTTGGGTTTGTTGTTCCATAACACCTTTTATATGGACTTTCATCACATACATATTATTGCCCCGTCACTGAGCATGTCGCTGTTTTGTTCATAGTTTCTGGCGTTTTTCAATGGCAGATGAGACGACTTGTAAACAAATCCTCCTGATTCCGTGGTGTTTAAAATGTCACAGCCGTAGTTGTTAAACCCATATTGCACATTTCAGTCTGCCATCTCCAGTAAATATTAATCATAGGACCCTATCTGGTGATATCTGCTGAATTTGGCAGAGTGCAGTTTTATGTGTCGCTCTTCTCTGATTTATTGTTGATGTATGTCCTTCCAAAGCCATTTCAGTCTCTTCTCTGATGAGTGCCCTTAATCAGCACATTTCACCGCACCGCAAGAAAGAGTCAAGTGCCCTTGTGGCAGAAGTTCTCTCTTCTTTTTCTTCAAATGTGTGGCCTGTTTAAAACACAGAGGAGCACAGGAAAGAAAGCTGTCGACTGTAACAGTGTTTTATATTGAATTCTACTCATTATCACTCCTTTTTCTATGGCAGTTGTGCTGCCACTGAGGAGGCAACAAAGAAACCAGATATGCAACTTGTAGCATGTCCAGTCCTTTGCTCTGTGCACTGTAGTAATTACTAGCCATAAACTTGAGACCATTGGTAGCTGTCTTTGATCCACCGGCTCTCTGAATTATGCAGTTGCCTATAAAAGACTATCACTCCCTATTATTATGCAGCCTAAGGATGTGCCTAGTCTAAACACGTCTGTCTCAACAAGAATCAACAGTAGAAAGATCTTAGTCCAGACCTGATTACATATAATAAAGTGTACACAGGAGTCATCTGCCTGCAGCTCAAATTTCTAAAGAACTGGTCACTGTGTGGCAATGTGGTTCAAACCTGTGTCTCCTGAGCAACAGTTTCTGGTTGTCAGTCTGGCTTCTGTATGAATCCTCTCATGCTTCTGCCAGCGATTGTACCAATTTATTAATTCTGATCATATTTTGTGCTTTGCTGTATCAGCTATAAGTGTGATAAGATGCCAGCTGATAGAGTTACCTTCTTCCTCCTTATGATGTGATTTATATTTAAAACTGTACTACAGGCCTTAAAAAGTGTCATTTTCAGTCTATTATTGTCAACTAATTATAAATTTTAAGAGAAGAAATGTTTTTTTTGCTCTGAAAATAGAGAGCAAATGTAGCATTTATTTTCATCTTTGTTTACAAGACCTCTTTTTGGAGTGTGTGTATCATCTTAATTAAGCTTTAAGAAAGGTCTGTGTGAGGCTGAGTCTTTTCTCACACTCTTGAGGCTTTCCCATCTGTTTTCCACCAGCAGCCCAAAAACAGATAATGCTGAATAATTATTAGCGGAGCACATTTAAATATCTTACGTTATCTTTCTTTTTATTGTTCTGTGGAGTCCTCGGCATTCAGTAGTAAGTCGACAGATGGAAAAAAAAGCTACCGTCTCTAGTGTGCAACATCTATGAACTGTTGAGATCTGTATGCTGCACCACACCGCCGAAATAATCTTAACCAAAACTTACTCACTTCTTTTGCTCCAGTTTTGTACGAGGGAGGTTTATTGAAATGTTAAGGTGGCACATAGGATTGGGAAAAAATACCATGCAATGAGAAAATGGAGATTTTTCATCCTGTACAGATTTTACTGTGCCCTTTCTACCAAAGTAGTTATACCTTTAATATCTTTCTATTAAGCCAGTGTGGGCAGTGTTGCAAATCAGCGAGCAGGACTGCTTTATTGCAGTGTTGGGTGTAGAGGTTCTTTACATCCGTGTGATGAAATACTTTGATTTGTGAGGTGCTTCATTCACAGGATTAGTCTAAAACAGACAAATCTTATTTGGTTATTTTATTGTTATCTCAGTTGAATTTACAGAATGTCATATTGACTGTACATCCTGTTTTACAGTGTTTACCATTGTGATATAAATCACATGTACTCAACATAAGACGTGATCCATATTGCCCACACCTAGTAGCAGAAGAGAGATTATCAGATGTGGGTTGTTTGTGACTAAGCTGGCAGATGGCAGTTCTACTGTTGATGCTCCTTTTCTTGCTGAAGTTGACCAGAAAATCCTCTTTAAATTAGCCATTTTTCTCGCTCCTCACATCTCACCATCCGGCTCTCTTGTGTATGTTGGTCCTTTGAGATCCTTTATTGGCATGATTACCTTGAATAGCCTGCTGAGCGGATGCTGGATATTGATAAAATTGGCTTGTTTTCTATCCACTTTACAAAAGAACCTGTGTTTAGATGTTTCTCTTACCCGGCAGGGGGCTGACCCATCTGGCACTCTGAAGTCCCCTTGATGACTTGTGTAGGGGAGTTTTTGAGTAGCCAGTCAGATGGGGAAAATTGTCGTGTTTGCAGCAGCAAGATATTCAAGCAGTGTACTAAATACTGGGTAACAATCAGGGGGTACGCAGTGCTCCAGTGTTATGCTTAAGTCTTACAGAGTCACTACTCAATATACAAGTTTTATACAAGAGGCAAGCTTAGTCACTGCACTGCAAGTTTTTGTTATTCTAATTCAGCTTTTTAGAAGTGAATCTGAAATTAGCAAGTAATGAACTTTCTCTTTGACATATTTTCCCAACTTAATGCATACTGAATCCATAGTGTCCATTATATGTACTATAGTATAATATAAAACAGTATAGTAGTTTTAATCATATTCAGTTGTTACTACATAGTTTTTTTTCTGTTAGTATTATTATTATCATTACATTACATTACTGTGATGATGACTACATCGCATTTTTAACATAATTTAATCCTATTTTTTTCTTTTTTGTTGATCTGAAAAGTGATCCCATCTTTTACTCAAAACCGTGATATGATCGGAACGGTGAGTTTTGCGATCCGTTCCTCCCCTAGTCTAGATTGATATATCGATTGAGTGATCAAATATGATTGATAATATCGATCTGTATTGTCAACTTTAAGATTCACCTTTATTTTGAAATTCCCATGACATGTCTGTGTCACTAATGTCTGGAAGAGTTCATTCATAAAATTGTAGAATCACAATCTCAATGTCACACCAAAATTTTACTTTTCATGAATAAATGTTTTGGAATTATAATAATGTATGCTGGATGAAGTAAGCTTTTAAACATTTCAGACCTTGAGACCCTGAGAAAACTCCCCAAATTTTGCTGTTGAGGCTTTTAGGGGGGTTCAAGTGTCAATCAAGGGGTCCAAGACCACCCATATGATGCACCATGCATTCAAGTCATCTTTTGTTAAATTCATTCAGATGTTGATGAAGCATAAACAAGGATTTTTTTTACTTTATATGAACAATTGTAGCTTTTCTGCAAAATAATAGTTCAGAAATGTATAGGTAAAATGTATATGTAAATCAAAGTAAGGATGATATAACTCTGATATGCAAATTGTTCTACGCTCTTTCCGAGTCCACTGCTTGTACTGTCCTCACCTTATAATAAGTATAATAAGAGGTAATAATGTCATTGGGCGCTATAATACTCTTAACTTAGACCTGTTTGGTGTCAGCTTTCCCTTTTATCTCGACATTTGTGCTTGCGTTGAAAATAAAGTGCTATTCTAAATATAATTCACCACAAATAGCCCCAGCAAGCCTGCAAAGCAAACCTTTAATGTGTTGAGGACCAAATGCTGAGAGCACAAAGGCAACTGAAGTGAAAAAGAAAAGAGGAATGCTGTATTATTGGTTAAGTTGCTTTCTATCAGAATAGCACCTATTTCAAAGAATAGTTGAGGAACTATAATGGACCTAAGTTGCTGACCTCAAGCTGTTATACTGTCTTCCTTCAGCTTGCTTAAATGTCATTGATGTCTTTCCTACAGGATGCCAGTAGTCAATTTGTGTCTGCCCCACTGCTGTAGCTGTTTGAGCTTGCTCATGCTGAGATTTTTGTCTCTAATGCAGTCAAAAGCCAGTGTTCCTTATGCCTCATAACAGACTAAGGGAAAAAGAGCTGCAATGTTTTGGCTGCATGCATGACACTTCATGAAGCCTAAATTCCTGATGCTCAAAATCCCAGGCCACTGGAATCTGTCTCTCTCTCTGATAAGTATGTATCTAATATTGGTTTTAATGAGGAGGCAGATGGAGGATCGTTTGTCTTGTGGAGTTCATGGTCCATCACACAAGAATTCAACGTTATAAAAAAGTGTTTGTCAGGTGATGTTTCAACTATATTATGATAGGATCAGAATACCCAATATCTTTGACTTCTGAGATGACTGTGTCAGATCGGGCAGTCACGGAGTCATAAATTCTTGCCATAATTTGGCTGAAAGACATGGCAGACTATCCCGACCAATCATAGCGTGACATCTTTCACAGCGTGATTTAGGAGGAGGTGCCAGGGCCTGGTCTCATTGTTCCATGTTACAACACCAACAGCTGTCCTTTTTTGTTTTGCCACATTTACAGTTGTGCATGGAAGTTGCTTTCTGCGCTGTGTGCTCTTTGGGACAACATCATGAAACATGTTGTAGAATTTGAAGGACCAGGTCAGAAAAGGGAAAACACTGGTCAGGCTAGTCCTTTTCAGGGCTGCCCCCTAGTTCAAAACATTTGTCTGCTATTGTCATCACGTTTATGATATTCATTTGATTATTTAAATATATATTTTTGGGCAAGTTGCATGTTAAATGTAAATGGTTAAAGCAGCAATAATTCTAAATGTATCAGTGAGTAGACTGAACTGAGATTAGCTAATGGCAACTACTGCACAGCTAGCAGTAGTGTGCCACTGACTTCAGTATTAGTAGGCTTGCAAAGTTTGTGCATTTTCCTTAACCAATAGTTGAACATGTTCATGATCAATAATTGATCAATCATAATTATTAAGATACAAAATGCACATTTTTTTCTCAGTTCAAGTGTCCAGCTGTCCTTAATTGTGATCCCAAATAAACCAATGTCAAATGTGACACAGTTACTGCCACTTCTACACCAACAATGCCAAACCAAACCATAAGAAAACCCGTTAGTCACCCCTGACTAATGGACTTATGAACACTTGGCCGACCAAGGCTCTTCTCACAACTAACAGTTTAGTTGACTAATCTGGATGTCATGAGGCATCCAGATGCTGCTTCATTTGTCTTTCACTATGACACACTGCATGTGATAAAATGAGCAATTCAAAAAGGGCGCCCAGCGCTTTTTGTCCCTGACTCCCCTAATCTTTCGTGTCCGGGAGTTATCAAGCTCATATCATGGAGTCTGGTTCTGGAATTAGATTGCTGGTGCCCATGAAACAGTCTTAGCCCTGTATAACTGTGTTACAGGGTTTGAGGATAGTTTTTTTCTCTAGCAAGTACAAGCTCAATTGTGGTTGAGGGACATTGTCAAACAATCCCAGACTGTCCTTTTTTAGGACATAAGTGCTTTGCATTTGGTACTTTGTCAAATTTTACAGATTTAGTCCTGCCTGCTTACTTTGTTGGTAAGTACTGCAAAGCTATTATAATTGTCAAAGTAATCAAGTGCTTGGGAATCAGTAGACCTTCATTTTTCAAAGTTGGGTCTAGTTTTGAAAACTCAAATGTTCACAACCCAACAAGCATGTCGTAATGTCTGCTTTTGTTAACATTTAGTCTACATATTTCTTGTCTAGTCTACATTCTGTTAATATTTGGCAGTGGCTTCAGGAGGGGCTGGATGAGTCCAGGCTCTCTGTGGGACACTGCTGTTGTAAACCCTTTGCCCTTTGACCCTCACCATACAGCCAACCATAGCCTGCTTCAAAGGCAACACGCAGACAGCTTATGTCTGCATACTTCGAAGCCACAACCCTACCCCAGGCACCTCCCTCCATACCCCTCCTCTGTGCTAAATACCAACCGACCCATGCAACAAAAGAAAGTGGCCCCACTTGCCCCCAGGCACACAGACAACAGAGGCGGGCCTATGCTCCCGTCTCATTATTCACAATATTTTTTGGCTTTCAGTGAACAAGTCTTTCAGAAAAATGTGTCTACATTTTTTTATTGTGGATGCAGCCAGGATTAAGAGCTGGTAGGTCCAAACAGGCTTTCCAAGGAATTGTAACACTCTACAGGGAGCGAGATGCTCTGGTTGGCTGGCTGCTGATCATGTGTGGAGTGCTTGTGCCTTTGCCGTCTGTCCTATCTGTCATAGCGTCAGTACCCAAACCCAAGTACTCCACTGCCCTGCCCCTTCATGCACATGGGTTAACCACACATAAGCCAGTCATGTTGTTCTGTTCCTCTCAGCCGCGATCTCTTGCGGCAGTCTGACTTGCAAGTGTCTGCTCGGTGGCAGTGAATAGTGATGCCACTGTGTTGTCTCTCAGCGTGCGTTGTGTGCAGCCAAAGTTAATAACGCCCCTTGTGTTACACTGACAGGCTGAATGCTTCTCACTTCATGTTTTACTCACTACAGACCTCCTGTGTCATTCACTTGTTCAAACAATTGCAGTCTATAGTGGAATTGAGGTTACAAAAAAAAACTTGGCATCCGCTACACAAACAGCATGTTTGTCCACGCTGTCCTTGGTTGTTAGCGTTTGTGCCAATTGACTGTGGGTATCGACTTGACTTTTTTTTCTGCTGCTTTGTATTCATTATGCATTCAAAGTAAAATTCCTGTATTTTTCTATGAGACTGTTATTCTCAAAAGTGCAGCCATTGTGGGTCTTTCTACCTGTGCCACCTCTGCTGGAAAGGTTTAGGAAACATGGACTCCACAAAACAAGATACTTCTGGGCAGGCAGCTTCAGTCTTAGATAGGGGTGTAACAATTCATTGATTTGGATTGATATTAAGGCTGCATCGATCGATTATTTAGTAATTGGATAAGAAATATTGGGCGCTCTGCAGTTTTTCCCATTAAATTACTTTTGCTTTATTTGAGAGCAATGGTAATAAATAAAAGAAAAAATTAGATGCGTAAATGAACAACTAATTGTTTCCTTTTTTGAAAAATCATAATTTTTATTCCTTTTAAAGTCACTATATAAACTCATTAATATCTCACAGGAAACAAATATGAAATGTCAGTAAAGTAAATCATGTTCCTGACATCAAAATACTGAGTGATGTTTAGAAATAAAGAAGGACACAGACATCAGTCAGAGTTAGTGTACAGTGTGCAGTACATTAAAATGCAGGAGGAGATTTTTGTTTTTGATTAGGCCTATATATTTTGTTGTTACTACAGTGTAAACACTACTGCTTTTGTCCACAGGGGCCTACAAAATCAACAAAATATGAAAGTTGTGGTGACTTGTGGTAGCTTTAAAAATGTATTTTCCTTTGTGGATTGGTGCCTGGAAGTAAACTGTTATCAGGCGCCAGTATAACATGTGTGGCACGTTCTGTGTGTCTTTATTAGCATAATAGTGCTGTGAGATGAGCTAGATGCTCAGGTTGCAGCCTAATCGTGTGAGAAGGTCATGCATTGTGTTTGCTGCTGCAGAAGAAATAATGTTCCTGTTTATGAACGCCACCACAATGTCTAGCTACTGTCCTTCATCAGCTGTCCTCCTCTTGAGGAGTATTTAACTTTGGTATTGTAACCTTTGCTTCTCCTGAGTTCACCAAAGTCACATGCAGCGCCTTGTACTCTATTTCTGTGTCAAACTCTTTGGCCCCGCTGGCCTTTGTCCCTGAGGAATGGTTATATAGCTCCCAGTGAATATTAATCAGGATGTTGATGCCTCAAAGAGACAAAACAAAACTACCCAAGCAAAATGTGATGAGGCCTACACTTAAAAGTGTGTTAGCCCTATAATATTTTACTTGAATAAATAACAATTTAAAGTACTCTGGTGTCAGATGACTTGTGTTGACCTATCAGATAGACTGCCAACTCATTTTAGATCTGCATTACTGTTTTGGTCTAAATAAAGCATCCAAGATAGGAACTGAAGAATAAAAGTCCCTAACCGACAGTGACTGAAGACTTGCACGTTTGAGCAGTTGACTGTGATGTTAGTGCAGCTCAGCTGACGGAGGTCACAGTCATGCTTCAGCCCTGCTTCCAAGCAGGATCTTAAATGTGTGTTGCACGTGTAGTGATTTTGTGGGGGGTGGGGGTGGGGGGGCTTTGTCAAACAGGAAAGTACTTGGGCAGAAGAATAATTGAAGCCTTCACATGATATTGTATTTATGAAGGAGGTCTTTTCCGCCTAGTTTAAAGGGTTCAACGCATGAAACTTGAGCAGTGAAATGTCTCTGGGCTGCCATTTTACACCAATCTCTTAAGAGCCATCCACTCTTAGAGCCCAGTGTGGATAAAGGATGTCTTAGTTAATTGTTTTAATAGCCATCCTGACAGCTCAACACCCTCCAATATTGCAAAACCGGGAGACTCTGAAGCTCTCTCATCTTCCCTGAACAAAATTAGCCTTCCACGACCCTCCTTTGCTGTGCCTCTGTGACATTCACACTTGATTAGGCTTGCAAATGAAGTTTTCCTTCTTTTAAGGTAGGAGGCGCGACCTTGGCCCCAGAGACCTGTTAAGTCTTTATTGGATTGGTTGGACATATTAAGCTAGGAGGGTCTCCCAGCAGTGTTTTTCTGCAGCCAAAGTGCCTGCTTTATCAGCCTTTCTTCATGGCTCTTTTGTAGCCTAATGTTTGGACATTCGGTAGTGTCCAATCGAGGTAAAGATTAGCTCTTGATTCTGTTAGATTCTGTTAGGTTTTCAAATGGAGCTTTGAATGTGTGTCTTCATCTTTTATGTCATCACCCTAAATAAATTTGAATTAAGCAATTTACTGGATTAAACAAGTAAAAGGCTTGTGTCAGTGTTTTTATACAGTGTTTTTCTCTGGTAGAAAAGACAGGCAGGGCACTGGGAAACGCTGTGGAAGTGTTTGTGCGGTGAGTTTGGTTTGATATTGTTTGTTTGTTTTTTCAGTGCTAAAACAATACTTTTAAAAGGGTACTGGTAAATAAAGCCTAATTGAACTACACTAATTTAACACTGAATAAAAGTTACAGTCCTAATAACAGCTAAATAAATTTTAAGTTGGTGTTCTTGCTTGTTCAAGCTCCAGTTTCAACTCTTTTGCAGAAATATAACCAGATTGTCTAAGCTGAGGAAGGGCTGTCGTCAGACACGTTGCACCTAGTTTTTATATCTATGCTCCCATCACCGGGACCAGGGACGCCCACACTGCTGGCTGATGTGCTTGGCATCGGGTCACACAGGCAGTTGAACACTGTGCATCCCTCCGCTTACAAGTGTAATGCGTTCGTTGCCAGATGCTTCCCCCCTTTACACACAGTTGTTTTTATATACTTGTTGGACACCCTGCCGGCCGTTGAAATAGTTTTGAGTGGTTTCAGACATATTTTATTGAGGCAAAGAAAATACATTCAGTATACTGTGGTGTCAGTGCTCATTTTCATAATAGGAATTGTTTTGAGTGAAATACGGCCGTTCTTTAGACCAGTGTTTCCCAAACTTTTTTTCCCTGAGGAACTGAATGCATTTAGGCTGAGTTAACAGGCCATCTCATTGTTTTTTATTTCCTCTAATCACATTATATGACATTTTAGCCCACTTCATAAATAAGACAAAATAAGTGCATTAAGGCGTATTTAACAGCTCCTGTTTTTTTTCCTCTCATCAGTAAAACAATATACACATTTTAAATCATTTATAAAAGGTGTACTACAGATGTCAATACTCAATTTGCAGAATTTCCTCGGTAGTCTTTTATTTATTTGGTGACCCAAATAAATATCATGACCCAGTGTCTGAGAATAACTGCTTTAGACCGTGAAGCTTGGCAATTTAAACATGTTTAAGGTAGCTATTAGTTAGCAGAAGGCTACTTCCACTGCCAGTGCCATGCAAAGTGAGAATTGTCATAATAATAAGTTGGAACATTTGGTGATGCCTCTTTAATATCTGCACAACAGGGCAACTATTTAAATGAACAGCTCAGCCATGCGGCACTGAAGTCAGAGACTGTTGTGTTTCGGTCCAGTTGGTACCACTTGTGTAGAAATCGGTGTCATAGTTGGACCGAATTCTGGTGCTCAACCAAACAAGTGTGCTGTGTATAACAGCAACTATTGTGGACAAAACAGGTAGAAGTAATGCTTTTCCTCTTCTTTACTTCTAATTAAAACATTACATTCACTTCACTTGGTCCATGGTCTCCACTCTGCTCTGCTGTCCACTCTGTGTGTGTGTAGGAGCTGAGCCCGACCCTCGGTCAAACATGCAGAGGAGAGGACAGAGGCGCTAGCATGACCATAAAAGACAGCAAACTATTGTAGAGAACTTGAAGCACATTTTTTTTTATTTCATTCCTCTGTTTTCTGTCTCTGTTATGATAGTTTCTGCCTGACGTATCATAAAGTAGCCTAATCTTTATCTGCAACCAGCTCTGGTGTATTCAAGTGTCCCAGTAAGCAATGGCAGCGTGACAGTGAGCCAGCATGAACACTAACAGGTTGCTGAAACTAAAGCAGCTGTTTCTAATTATTTAATGCTCATTTTGAAGTATTTGAGATTATATTATATGTTGTTACACCCCCACAATGACCAGGCACTAGAACCAGTGTGCAAACTGGGTTTATATGCATGAGAAGGTACTATTTATAACAAAGTGAGTGCATAGGAGAAATTGAAGAGCTGTGTGGCCTCTAACTATCTGTATCATGTCTGCTTAATTATGGTGTTGAGTTAAAATCACTGGCTGAGTTGCTATTTGCCCAGAAACATAGCTGTAAGGATTTGAGTTCCTTTTGATGCAACAAAAAACATTTATTCATCAGTACTGGTTACATTTGATCTATGAATTTGTTTAATTGTCATTTTAAGTCATTTGCTGAAACACGTAATATGTGTAATCTGTTTTTTTCCCATTAGAATTAGGCTTTTAGGAATATAGCTAATTAGCAGTTTTTGACATTATCTTAAATCAAATATACTTTTCTAGAGTCTGTAAAATGTCTGGAGTTTATTTATTTACTTTTCTGCAGTAGTGCATTAGCTGTATTTGCTCATTTATTTTCCAGTGCTTGTTCCCCTCCTACAAATGAGCAGGACATTTTTTTTGTAATTTCAGCAGCCTCTCTGCTAATGAGCTTCTGCTCAAACTGGCAGGTCAAAGAGGATTTAAGTTGGAGCTAACTGGTTGAATTTAGACAAATATTTCCACAAAATTAGAATGCCATTTACAGCATGACATAAAAGCACAAATGCTCAGTGGTTAGCACTGTTGCCTCACAGCAAGAGGGCTAAAATCTGCTGGCTTTTGTGTGGAATTTGCTTGTTCTTCCCATGAGTGGGTCTCCTCTGGATACTCCAATTTCCTCCCACAGTCCAAAGTCTTACAGGTTAGGTGAACTGGAAACTCTGCCTGTAAATGCCCCTCACAAGAATCAAACATTCAATGAGTTATTAAGGTATTATTCATCTTTGAAATCTCAGCAGAGTCCCAGACGAATGCTGTAAATCAGTTCTGGCTAGTGCGTGGTGAGGAGATCGGCCCTGGGTTAGAGTTGAGATTTAAAAGCGCCTTTGTTCTCAAACTTTTGGGCAGGCTTCAGTCAATCAGGCAAACACAAAGAGATTGGCTTGTAAAAGGATGAACAAAGGTTTTCAAATTTTCTTACATCAGAATTTGGATGGCTAAGACTGATCATAGAATATCAAAGCAAAGGCATGTAATTATCAAACTTAAAGTCAGTTTCCCTCAGTTTAGTGGTTGAAATTGATAAACTCAGAATCCACTCACTTGTAATGTTTTGGCCAATCCACAAGTACTATGCTTGTGCAATTTCTGTCAGATATAATGCTGCAACAATTAATAGATTAGTTGTCAGGGCTCAACATTAAGCCTGCTTGCCTGGAGCAATAAAATGTCATGTCCACCAAGTAATCTTGGAAACTCAATTGCCTGACTGTGCATTAAAAAAAACACAAACTATTTTGATCATTGATAAATCATTCAAGTCATATTTAATGCAGTTTAATTTTATAGATGTTGCAGCACTAGATAAACCATGACAGTTACTTTAGTCTTTATTGTTATTGGATAATCGCTGAAAATGAAATAATTTATGTAGGGGCAAGTAAATATTAACTTTGTGTGAGTGGATTTCTGACCAACTTTTCCAACTGTGCAAGTGGGGAAAAAAATGTTGGACCCTGGTTGTAAACTATTAGATTAATCTCCAACTATTTTGATATGCGTGTAATTGTTTTTTGTTTTTTGTTTTTAGAAAAAAATTATAAATGTGAATATTTCCTGGTTTCTTTACTCCTTTAGACAAAACAAGACATTTGAGGACGCCATCTTGAACTTTTGGAAACATGCTATTTTTCACCATTTTCTGACATTTTATAGACCAAACTAATCAATTAATCAAGAAAGTAATCGACAAAATAATTGTTAATTGCAACCTTAGTCAGATAACATACATCGCCTCGATTTCGCCCTCTAATAATCACTTGTTAATTTGAGGGTTGAGCTAGGAGACTGTTCATCATATTTTTTGCAGAAGTTTAATGATTCCTGTTTTTTTTCTTTGACTCTTCTTTTAACATCAGCCTTCTCATTATGAATGCTACTGAAGTCTATAAGCCCTGGGAATGCTGACTGCAGAAAAGAGAATGAATTTGCTGCCTCTGAAGAGCTCCACATATAAAGAAGCGCAGCTGAATAAATAGGCTTTGCTGTACCATCAAAGTATAGGCATGTCTCTTCTCTGCTTCTCCACACTATACGGTACAGCCGTACCCATGCCTGAGCAGCACATTTGCTATTCAGCTCAGCTCTGACAGCCCTGTTAGCAATGACGAATTTGATGGACCATGGCGATCTCAATGTCACATCTCCAACCGGCTTTATCCATCTACTGTAAAAGGGACTCTGTGATTGTACAACCAAAGCAAGAGCCTCGTTTGTGTGAAATTATGTAATGAAAGTATACTGTAGCTTATATATAGATGGCTTGTCATAGATACAGACATCTATAAATAAGGAAAAAGTAATCAAGCACAGTTGTCAGTCAGTAAAATTCAAGCTGTGTTTTGTTATTTGTTGTTTAGGATTTAGTTTAATGGACCTTCATTACGGACTACAGAGGCAGGTTTCTGTCTTCAGATAGTGAATGAGGTTGTTACCATTTCCACCCACAGTAAAGAAAGGCATGCAGCTCAACTATGCAGGGATATAGTCACTCCATATATTATATATGCTCAGTAGTTTACTCTATAGTGAGCAGTAAATTGAAATTTTGAGCACTGACAGGTGTAGTGTTACATGACTGTAAATTTTGAGTCTGGAAAATCCAGTGCATTGCATTGTGGGATTGTTACTACAGTAGATGCCATGGACAGTACTTTTTTCTTTTTTTTTTTACCTTACTATGGGAGCTATGTTTATTGAGTATAAACCATGCACTCAGAATTTGGTCCCCAAAATAAATTGGCTGAGGGTAAATATAGTGCATCCAGTGGCCACTTTATTAGGTGCACTGCTATAATCAGTGCTACGGTTGTGCCATAAATTCTACCTTTACAGAGTTTACAATATTGAGTTTTTGTTGACATTGTTGGAACTGTGTAAATTCAGTGATATGTTTATTAATACGGTCCTAGTTAAAGCTGTGGTTGCACTGCATTATACTGAGAGGTGTTGTAGACTCTTCCCTATATAGGAGGCAGAATATAAGAAACATCTCTAAAACGCCACTGATGGCTATAACCTCAATGTTGAGGCATCAAGGTTCAATTTTTCTATTTTCATTGCCCAGTAGGGCAAGTGTGCCAGAAATTTACTTGTCCGAAGTCAGTTTTTACTTGCCCCAATACAAAATGTTTTATTAGTGGTTATTAAGTAAAAACAAAGTCTAAAGTTAAATTTCATGTTTAACTGAGGGCTGCATTGTCTAAAAAGAGATTATGATAATAACTGAAGAAAAGAAGGAAATCTCCATATTTGAGAGGCTGAAATCTGCATTATCTGTCATTTTGCATGAAAATTAATCTCGGATTTAATCAATTATCAAAACAGTTTAATAGTTTAATTCTTTTTTTCAGATTTACTTGACTTGTGCAAGTAGGCAATCCTTATTGTGGAACTTTGGGCATTAGGGCTGCACAATTTATCAGTATTGTATCAAGATCGCAGTATGAGTTTTTGCAATTTTTCAAATTGCAGGAGATGCAGTATTTGTTAAAGGCAAAATGTGTGTCAAAAGCATTTAAATGAATGAATATTCTGAGGCAGAGATGTCTGGTTCTACAAATCACATTCTCCAGATTTTGATTTGGTACAGATTCCTGCAAAAAAAATCACATCCTAGTCATTTTAACATGCTTTTCAATCCAAAAATTATCATTCCCTCCGATATCGCCAGTTATATTGCAATTGCAATATCAGTCAAAGTAATCGCAATTAGATATTTTTCCAACAATGTTCAGCCCTATTGGGCCTGTATCAACACCCCTATGATAGTATGAGCAGAAACTGAACATCATTGGCATCATGAAAGTAGACAGTTGTATTTGACGGATTGCTAGTTGTACATTTAGGGGGTGATTTTGATTTTGGACACAGACTATGATTTGTTTTTCTCTTTAACTCTGTCATCGTAATTCCAAAATAAAACCACACAATAAAGAATGCTGTTTTCTTTGGCTTGCACTCAAGACTGAGGTTGGTGATTCTGGAGAAAGATAGTTGACTGTTGAATCTCATTTCCAGGTTGTCAAACACTGACAATTTGGGTTGGAGGCTTGGGCAGATATGGGAATAAGACTTAACAATCAACTATTTTACTGACGTGTGATTGGCTGTCACAAGCTAGAGTTTTCTAAAGCCTGAAAACAGAGTCTAGAAGTTTAGTTTTCTCTCAGACCATATGAATTACAGTATGAGGTTATTATAGACCTTTTGCTCAATGATGCCAAAAATAAACTGCTTATCCCAGTTTGAAGGGTCCAACCTGAAATTAAGTTGTAAACAATCCTACCCAATATGTCAGTGTCCACCAACCATGTGAATGTAGAACATAGCTACGCCTGAGCTGTGAACGACACACACTCAGGGCCAGATGTATAAACAAGCATATGCACAAAAACACGCATACCCCGCTTCCAACACATTAATTAGTATTTATAAAACAGCATTGGGAATATGTGCATCTTTTATGCATTTGTAAAATGATGAAGTGGAAATTATTTTACCTTAATTGTGAAGCACTTACATAATTATGTAATCTCACTTAAGTAATCATTGCTTTCCTTTGATGTTTCACTAAAAATATGACTTTGGTTTATGTATGTGATGATTTAATGATTATTTGGAAAAACAAGTGCTATAAATGCTCACATCCATGGGTAATGACAGATACTCTGACATTATTAGAGAACCTTCCCAATGCAATACAGTCGGTGAAATTGCACTGCTTATTTTGCTGTTCTTATCAGTTATTGAAAGATTGGTGGAGCTGGCAGACGTATTGATGTGCAAACATGTGATGAAGGTCATGTCTGCATTCTGAGAGAGGAAAGCTGGTTCCCAAACATAGAGCTGTCATAATCAGGGAATTTTAGTTGCTAAAATTGTTTAGTTGTCAAATAATTACTGATTTAATTGTTTTTTTCTGTTCATTTTCTGCCACCATTATAGTATAAGCCCAGTACATTTCTACTTCCCGTCTAGGGTTTGTAAACAAAAATTGCACAGAGCAGATATGACAAAAATAATAATTTAAATATGCATAGCTTATCAGTGAAATGAACAGTACTAATAATCAAAATAAACAATGCACTGTGGCCACAACCATTAAGCAAATTTACTGAAAATCTGCAAAAGAAAATGCAAAGTAATCCATCCACCACTATTTTGCGAATATTAGAAGATAAGGGCCTCATAATAAACATTTGGTGGCGCCAGTCCTCCACTTAGGTGCCATTAAACCATAGCAGAAGATGGGGGAACTCACTCAAACAAAGCGATAGAAAACAGTGTCAAAATAGTTATGCAAATGTGCCATTGAGTTACTTTCATCCAGCTGTTTTTATACAGATAAACAGAAACGATTAACGAGAATGCAAAATGATTTCAGTCAGTTCCAATAATCACAATTAGGCCATTATTTTAAATAATAATAATAATTAAAGCTGCAAGCAGCGTTTTACGGGCCCTCGCACCCCCGCGCCACTCGGGGGGGCCGGCGGCCGCGGCCTCGTGGCAGGATTCGCCCCGGGCGAAGAGGCTCTGTGATTGTCACGGCCTTTTGACGTCCCCTTAAGGAATTCGACGTCGCTTCCTGACGCCGCTAGGTGGCGCTGTGAGTATGTCTCCTGCTTGTCACGTGGATGTGTTCAGACCAGGACTTCTATGACACTTGTGAAGTTTGGTGGGGATCGGACCATGTCCGCCCAAGTTATGGCAATTTCGTGTTTCATGGCGAGACATCAAACTTCGCCGCCACCTGACGGCCACACCCTTCAAAGGGGGCGTAAATCTTTAATACCTTTTGATCACAATGTTGTCTAGATGGTACACAGTGATTTTGAACCCGTTCTGATCAATCCTGTAGTAGGAGTTCGTTAAAATACGACACGTGAGAAACGCCAAAAATGGACGCAAAATTCAAAATGGCTGACTTCCTGTTGGGTTTGGGCAATGGGTCCAAGAGGCTTTTTTGTGCGTCTGGGTGTGATACATATGTGTACCAAGTTTCGTGCATGTCGGTGAAACATGCCGCAGGGGCTGATGTTTAAGGGGCGTGGCCAAACTATTTGGCCACGCCCATTAACGAAACTCATATCACATGTTCAGGCCTGGACCGTTAACGCACATGTCAAGTTTCAGGCAGATTCGACTAAGTATAGTGAAGTTAATGCTAATTTTTCATTTTTGGCGAAACATCAACTTCGCCGCTCCGTCACGGAAAGACAGTGTGACATCATGGCACGATTTTCATAATACACGATTATCAACATGTTAAAGACGGTTTGACCAGATTTGAGTTGGATATGGTCAACGTGCTTGGAGCAGGACCTCAAAGAGTAAAACATGTCATTTCCTGTCGCCACCAGGGGGCGCTATGACAATTACAGAATATTGTGACATAGATGTGTTCAGGGCGGGACTATTATCCATCACAGCAAGTTTGGTGCAGATCGAACCATTTATGCTAAAGTTATAGCAATTTCGTGGTTTTTGATGTGGGTGTTGCGAGATATCAAAATTTGCCCTTCCGCAGCGACCGCGCCCTTCAACGATACGAAGATCTTTTAATAACTTTTGATCACACAGTTGTGGAGCTCACACAAACCGATTTTGAAGTCATTTCGATGAAATCTGTAGGAGGAGTTCGTTAAAGTATGACGTGTGAAAATGGCCAAAAATGACCTTATTTTGAAAATACAATTCAAAATGGCCGACTTCCTGTTGGGTTTAGGGGGTTGCTCCAAGAGGCTTTTTTGTCTGTCCCGGCATGATACATATGTGTACCAAATTTCGTACGCCTAGGTCAAAGTTAAAGCAGGGGGCTTCAATTTTGAAAACTGTTAGGGGGCGCCATTGAGCCATTTTGCCACGCCCCTTTGTAACGACCATAAAATATCGAATTTTTCGCAAGACCTGATGAGTGTGCAAAAATCTGGGACTTTTTGAGCCTGTTTAGGCCCTCAAAAATGCGATCTTAGGGGAAAAAGATAAATAATAAGAAGAAGAATAATTCCTTCAGTTTCAATAGGGCCTCGCACCGCCTTCGGTGCTCGGGCCCTAATAATTCTTATTATAATAATGTGACAGGCCTACCCATACATAGGATCTGTTCCACAACGAGTGATATCGATAAAACAAAAGCTTTGTGCACACAAAGCTTTAAAAGTCGCAAAATAGGGAACAAATAAGTTTATTTGTGTCCTTTGTGTATACACAGTTTTAGTCGTGAACCCACACAAAGTTTTATGCATCTGTCCCTTTATTTGTTTCTACCAGTTTGGCTCACATCTCACAATTATTCACCATAACACAAAATGAAAGTGTCATAGATTTCATGTCATTACATAAAAGTGAACTAATCACGGTGTTAGCGTACACAGAGGGAGCAAAGAGACTTCTTCAAACACT